>NC_080547.1:11672050-11972050 GCF_028640845.1 Ahaetulla prasina
ATTTTATAAACGCATCATGTATGCACAATATTCTTGGGCTGGTTAATAAGAATCACTGCCAAAATCAGCCAAAATTGAATGGTTTCCGTTTTGCAGGTATTTGTTTCCCAATAGCCCTCCCCCCCTTTTTTTTTATACATTTACATTCCTTGACCTATCGGGCTACCTGTACGCATTATTTTCTTCCTTTTTTGACTCACTTGAGATGCTGGAATCCATGCATGAAAACCGCTGCAGCGTTGGCAGCCTTCAGCCTAACGAACTCCTGCCCCAGACTTGTAATTGGAAACGGAAACTCCTGTTCTATGGAATTCTGACTCTTATGTATTATGCAATTATTTTTTTTTACTGGGAGTTATGCAAATTGAATTTTGTTTTTGTTTTTTTAATTCTGTCTCCAAATATGTGAACCTATTTACATTCGTCTCCTCTGCTTCTGGGCACCCTTCTTCAAACACATATATTATTCTATATTTTAGGTTCTCTCAATCAGCTAGAATTTAGAATAACAGAGTTGGAAGGGACCTTGAAGGTCTTCTAGTCCAACCCCCCTGCTTAGGCAGGAAACCCTACACTACTTCAGACAAATGGTTGTCCAATCTCTTCTTAAAATCTTCCAGTGTTGGAGCATTCACAACTTCTGGAGGCAAGTTGTTCCACTGATTAATTGTTCTAACTGTCAGGAAATTTCTCCTTAGTTCTAAGTTGCTTCTCTCCTTGATTAGTTTCCACCCATTGCTTCTTCTTCTACCCTCAGTGCTTTGGAGATTAGCTTGACTCCCTCTTCTTTGTGGAAGACCCTGAGATATTGGAAGACTGCTATCCTGTCTCCCCTAGTCCTTCTTCTCATTAAACTAGACATACCAAGTTCCTGCAACCGTTCTTCATATGTTTTATCCTCCAGTCCCCTAATCCTCTTTGTTGCTCTTCTCTGCACTCTTTCTAGAGCAGCTGTTCTCAACCTGTGGGTCGGGACCCCGTTGGGGGTCGAATGACGATTTGCCAGGGGTCGCCTAAGACCATCGGAAATATGGGAAGTATACTTGCGAGTCGAAGAATCGCGCTCCAATGGTTGACTTCACAAGCCAGCTGCAGGCTCTTCAAATCGCTAGCTGAATTCGGCTTCAGGCGCGATGAATTAAAAAAGAAATCTTTGCTCTGATGTCTCCCTCTCAAACCAGCTGCAATCACTCCCAATCGCTAGCCTAATCTGGCTTCAGGCGCGATAAACTTAATAGGGGAGGAGTCTCCGCTTTAATGCCTCCGACCTCAAGGCAACCGCAAGCAGTTCAGATCGCTAGCCAATAGGGCTTCAGGCGCGATAAATTCAAAACAAAAATAATTTTACGGTTGGGGTCGCCACATCGTGGGGAATTGTATTAAAGGGGTCGCAGCACTATAAAGGTTAAGAACCAGTGTTCTAGAGTCTCTCAACATCTTTTTTATATCGTGGTGACCAAAACTGGATGCAGTCTCAATAAGAAAATGAACATTTTGCAGAAGTGTGACACACATCCATTAGATTCTACAACTGTACTGAAAAGAAAATGGGCTGTCCTGCTTTACAGCCGTGATGAGGATAAAGAGAGTAAACCTTATTCCTAACACCAACCTCTTTCAACCTATAGTAAGAACTAAACCAGAGCTACAATAAGAGAGTCTTTGGCTTACAAACCTCAAACGCACTTGGATTTCGCTCCTTGGTTGCCAACCTTAGCCCTTTGCATGGCTGGACATGCCCGAATGCTCATATTTGCCAGGGATACGTTTGGCCTATTCTTTAGCTATGTTCACCCAAGATACCATCATCCTGGTTACTGAATTAGCTCACATGAGCGGTTTGCACAACACAACACAATGAGCCCTAAAGGAAGCCGAGAGGCTCGGCTCCGACGATGCTTTGAATTTCAAACAAGCTCCAAACCGATCAAGTTCTGCTTGGGCCACGGAGGGAATGCCTGTTGTGACCAAGGCCCAAGTTGTGATTACTAAACACAATTCAGTCCTCAACAAACTTATTTTATTAAAACAGCTGAGAATTAATTCATTCTCAGCTTCATCCAAAACAAAATTCTTAATAACCAGTCTTTGGGCCTTATCACCAACCTTTGATGTCTTTGGCAACCTGCCAAAGGCTTTTCTTGGCAAAAAACCCACAAGGTTCAAGAGACGCTGAAAAGAAGCACGGAAATCAACATTGCTTTTCCACAAGGAACCCAACGGCTCGTTGCTGCTCTTTTAAGCCTTATGGGAGGGGCCCATCATCTCCTGGCCTTACTCCTGAATGGTCCTTTTTGCTTTAGCTGCTCTTGCCTTCTGGAAGCTCTTCACATGCGTGCACTAGGAACAGGCTCCTCCTGTTCCTCTGCCTCTCTGCTGTCCACGCATCGCTCCCAGATTGGCACTAGCCCCATCTCTGCCTCCGATGCAGAGCCCTCGTCTTGGCCTTCCCCTGACTTCAGGACTAGCCCATGGTCGTCCCCAGCCTCCTCACTATCTGACTCTGCTGCCAGGTCTGCAGGCTGCTGGTGGACCACAACAACGCCAAGTCATTTTGTTCAGCACACGGTGCAAAGTTGGGGAGTCTCTGACATCTTGCTACCCACCTCAAGGAACTTCTCATTTGTGGCCGGGGAGGTTCTGTCACCCAGGAGATCAAGCCAGGCCAGTAAACCTCCAGACCGTGACCGTCATCACAATTCAGCTCATGCATGGCATCTCCTGAGCAAAATATCTTTTGTCCAGGAGCTACAAAGAAATCCTGAACTTGAAACCCAAGTTGAAATACCTAGTTTTGCAATTCTCCAGCTGGCAAATATATTTGTCCGGGGCGGCCTCTTCCTCCTTTCTCCATTTCCAAGGAGTTTCAAACAAGGCTCCAGGCTGGCTTTGCTAATCCCCCGGCTTCCTGCAAACTACACAACACCTCCCTCCCCGCCTATTCTCAGAAGTGAATTTGACAACTCTTTCCCCCTCCCCTTCTCTGGTAGCTCACCAGGATTTGGAGGGGAAAAAACAACAACCCAGCTCTCCAACCCCCCCCCCCACACACACCTGGGCCTCGCTTTTGCAGAAAAATGCTACCCAAGCAAAATAATCCCTGTCGGTCTGGGGGTGGAAGAGAGGAGGAAGGGAGCTGAGTCAGGAGAATTGACTGGAAATCTTCTGTTTGCATGCTGACCGGAGGTGGCTCAAAGGAAGGACCTTGGCTGTGGGGAAAGGAGACTGCTAGGGGTTCGGGAGAACCTCTAGTTAAGATTCTGTGAAGTTCGGGGAACCCCCAAATCCTACTCCTGGCTGGCCCTGCCCATCCCTCCCCTCCCCTCTCTTCCCCTCCCAGGAATCCCCATGCAGCTCCTTTTGGATGCAGGAAAGCGCAGGGCGCATGTGGAGGCTCAGGGAGGGCGAAAAACAGGCCTATTGGAAGTTCAGGAAGGATGGAAATGGGCCATTTTCACCCTTCCAGAGGCTTGAGAAAAACCTCCAGAGCCCGGGGAGGGCAAAAACGCCCCCGCCCACCACCACAATGGTGCAGAAGGCCAACTAGGCCACGCCCACCATGGCCACATCTGCCCAGCAACCGGGCAGAGAGCACCTTGCTAAAATTTTTGAAGCCCACCCCTGGAAAGGAGGGATGGGCGGGGGGAGGGGCACAGAACAACCCCCACCTCTTTCTGCTCCGCTAAATTCTCAGTAGACCAAATTTTACTCACATCTCTCCGGCCACTTATCCGCTCCCAAATATATCCCCCAAATATCCCACGTTACAAAAAAGATGTTGAGACTTTGGAAAAAGTGCAGAGAAGAGCAACTAAGATGATGATTAAAGGCCGGGAGAATAAAACATAGGAAGAATGGATGCAGGATTTGGGTTTGGTTAGTCTAGACCAGGGGTCTGCAAACTTGGCTCTTTTAAGATTTGTGGACCTCAATTTGAAGTCCATAAGTCTTAAAAGAGCCAAGTTTGCAGACCCCTGGTCTAGACAAAACAAAAGGACTAAGGTGGGAGATGGTAGCCATATTTCAATATTTGAGGGGCTGCCCCAAAGAGGAGAGGGGTCAAGTTATTTTCCAAAGCACCAGAAGGACGGACAAGAAACAACGGATGGAAACTAATCAAGGAGCCTGGAATTAAGGAGAATCTTGCTAACAGTGTGGACAATTAACCAGTGGAACAACTTGCCACCAGAAGTTGTAGGTGCTTCATCACTGGAGGCTTTCAAGAAGAGACTGGACAGCCACCTATATGAATGGTATACAGCCTCCTGCTTGAACAAAGGGTTGGACTAAAAGGCCTCCAACATGCCTTTCCATCTCTATTCTGATTAATTGATTGGAAGATACAGTATCTATCCAGGTCTACACTGAACTGTGCTCAAGATTCACACAGTCACTTGTCACCCTTTGCACTCTGCACAAATCCTTCAGGGTGGCTGACTGCAAATCAACCACCCTCAGTCAGCATATCCATCAGGAAGGCTGACTGGGAATGATGGGAGTGATAGTCCAATATATTCTGAGGGCAGCCAAAATCTTTGTGGGTGCTCTTTGGGAGATCCCGAATGGTCCGGAAAAGTTGTTTCCAACACTCTTGCTCTTCTCTTCAAACAAGGATTCAATTAATCAAGGTTCAGTCCATGATTGGGGCACCCAATGTCCCAAAGAAGACCAGCAGAGCTCATCTATAAGAACCGACTAGCAGTCAGATGAAAAGTCCTGAATTGCCCAACACAGGGACAGTTTCAATTGGAAACTCTGAGCGCCTTAGACAAGCCAAATCCACAAAGAGATTAGAGAATTCCCAGAGGCCTCACCCTCAGGCAAAGCAGCCATCAACAGGCTCATAGAGATAAACAACATCTACATACCATTGAAAAGAGACAATCAAAAGGCCAAAAGAAAACAAAGAGACCAAAACACCTCCTCACCAGCAACCAACACAAAGATAAGGAGACTAACACCAAGAACTCTGGACCAACAACCAAGTTGTAAAGATCCCAATCAAGGAACTACCAACTCAGACAATCAAACAAACTGTCAACAACAACCTAATCAAGGAACTAGCAAGAAGAAACCAACACTCCCACCAACAATTAAAGGACAAGCCAATTGTATGTAAACAGAGAGAAAACCCCACTCCCTTCTAGTGCTGATGGTGTTACCTAATTGGGTAATGCAACGTTTGCAAGAAAACAGCTAAGCTCCGAGAACACCAAGGACTTCACAGAAACAGAAGCCCAGATAAGCAGGGATTAACACCAGACAAATAATCAGGCAAAAAAACAACAACAACCCTAATTAAGGAATTACCAAGGAAAAAAACAGAGTCCCACCACCAAAGCAAAGGGAGCAAACCCCACTCCTTTCAACGCACCGATGACGTTACCAAGTCGGGTCATGAAACGTCTTCAAGAAAAACCACCAGGCTCAGAGAGCACCAAGGATCCCACAGCCCTAAATCTCTCAATCTTGTAGATGAAACTCCAGCTGAAGTCTTGGATCCCGTTGCCCGTTTGGGTCTCAACGACGAAGAACAAGGCCCCTTCGCTTTTCCTCAGCCCCAATGGAAACATTTACATTTGGAGACCCTTCAGGTTTCCCAAACCCCCGCTGGGCCGTCACACACGCCCCCTCCTCTCTCCCAGTGCCCCACTTCGCTTTGCACTCACCTGTGTGTAGAACGACAGGCCCCACGGAGCCGTGGCATGAAAATGAAGCTTGGGATGGATGGGAGGGGGAGGTTTAGATCAGCCTCGGCAAGCTGCTTTTTCTGCAGGGTGTGGTGGGGGAGGGAGGAAGAAGAGAAATAGGGGAGCGGGTCAGAAAGAAGAGAAATGATTAAAAGGTGGCAGGGCCGGTCCTGTTGGAGGAGGTCAAGGGGGTAGCGATGGGGTGGGTAGGGGAATCTACAGAGCTGACCCTCCCAGGCGGAGAACGACCGTAGATTGGAAGAGACCCGGGTGTGTTTTTATCCGCAGCTCAGGTTACTTGCTGGATAAATATAGAGTTTTATCTGACCTCGCACACGATGGACACATTCCAGCATTGGGGGGATTTAAAGGGGCAGGAAAAGAGGAACCTGCCCAGCGTGTCCAGCAGAGTGGATTCCCCCTGTCCAGATGGAGGGTGGAAAGGGGAAGAAACTGGAGATCTGGTGGGGGGGGAAAGGGGTGGTGGTGGATGGGTAGCTGGGGGATACCTCCAGTGATGGGATTCAAATAATTCAACAACCGGTTCTCTGCCCTAAGGATTTCTTCCAACAAGCAGTTCACCAAACTGCTCAGAAAGTTAACAACCGGTTCTCCCGAAGTGGTGCGAACCGGCTGAATCCCACCACTGGATACCTCCGATAGGAAATTAAAGCAGCCCCTGCCATTCTTCTAATAATGCAGCGGTTCTCGGCCTAGACTGCTCGAAGCTGTATGGACTTCCACTCCCAGAATTCCCCAGCCAGCTGGGAGATGAATTCTGGGAGTGGAAGTCCGTACAGCTTCAAGGTACGTGGGTTGAGATACACTGCCTTAATTCATAAAGGCTGGAAACCTGGAGGTTAAAGGAAGATGAAAGCTGGCATTCATGGCACGTGGCACAGACACCCCCTTCCCCCCCGCCCCCCGGAATCCATAGTAAATTTTTATTTCCTCTGGCGTGTGCTAAAAAAAAAGAAAAAAAAGAGGAGCAACGTGAAAATCACGACGGCAATTATCTCTGCCATCGCCAACGCTGCGTTAACACGGAGAGAATGAGGAAACGAGACAGGCCAGGACGCACCACCTGGATTAACCTGCGTTACCATTGGGATAAGATCTCTTGGCCTCGGTCTGCCGCTTGTGAAATGGGCATGCAAGAAGCAGCCAGGCTTTGCAAGGTGATTAAAAAAAAAATGGGAGAAGGAAGCGGCCACTGGCGGTCCTGAACTCCAGCAGGAGTAAGGAAGCAAAAATCTCCCCAGAACCTTTGCTGATTGCAAATTCTGTCTCTTTCTTTGTTTCTTTCAAGAGGTAAAGGAACCAGGGATTAAAAAAAAAAAAGAGAGAGGAAGATTGGCTTAATTTCTAGTGTTCCCAGTCCAGGAGGGGGAACTAGGTGTAGCCTTTAACTTTCGATGTCCCCAGTCCAGGAGGAGGGACCCAGGTGTAGCCTTTAAGAACCAGGTGTAGCCTTGGTGTTAAAAAAACAACACCAAGAGCTATGGTGGCGCTGTGGTTACAATGCAGTATTGCAGGCTGACTGCCCGCTGCCAGCAGTGCAATCCTGACCGGCTCAAGGTTGACTCATCTTTCCGAGGTCGGTAAAATAAGGACCCGGATTGGTTGGGGGCAACAGGCTGATTCTGTGAACCACTTAGAGAGAGCTGTAAAAGCACTGTGAAGAGGGCCGTGAAAATATTTGCAGATCCCTCGCATCCTGGACATAAACTGTTTCAACTCCTACCCTCAAAACGACGCTATAGAGCACTGCACACCAGAACAACTAGACACAAGAACAGTTTTTTCCCGAAGGCCATCACTCTGCTAAACAAATAATTCCCTCAACAGTGTCAGACTATTTACTGAATCTGCACTACTATTAATCATCTCATAGTTCCCATCACCAATCTCTTTCCACTTGTGACTGTATGACTATAACTTGTTGCTGGCAATCCTTATGATTTACATTGATATATTGATCATCAATTGTGTTGTAAATGTTGTACCTTGATGAAGGTATCTTTTCTTTTATGTACACTGAGAGCATATGCACCAAGACAAATTCCTTGTGTGTCCAATCACACTTGGCCAATAAAATTCTATTCTATTCTATTCTGGTATATACGTCTAAGCGCTTATTGCTAGTTGCGATGTCACCAGTTCAGAAAAGGGAACCAGGTTTACCGTTTAACTGGTGTTCGGGAAGGAAAAGCAGGTTTAGCCTTTTTTGTGGCGTCCCCAGTTCAGAAGGGGCAACCAGTTTTAGCTAACCTGAACCAGGGGGTTAAAAAAAAACAACTGGCTGGAACCACATAAAAAAACAAAACAAAACGGGGATATAATTCATTTCAATTTAATTTCCTTCTGTTCTGTTGACAAATCCCAGATACTTTTTTAAAAATGTGTCAGTCACTTCAAAACTTACAACTCAGTGCCTGGAACAGGGGAGGGGAGACAGGCAGCCCATGCAATGCTGCTCCCTACTTTTTAACCACAGGTGCGTTTCCAGAATGGGGTGCAAATCCCCTTCCTAACTTCTCCCCGCGCCCCCCCAAATATTTCCCGGGCCAGCTCTCTAAATATGCGCCGAACACAAGACCACAAAACTAGTGTGTCACTCAGGAATGACCGAGCCTTGGGCTTCTCTGCTCCAGGCTACAATCCTCAGGGGGTGACTCATCCCAGAGTGATAGCCGAAGCTTGGGGCAAAGTGAGATCATCCTTTCCAGTTGCCTCCCTCCCCCTCCCACCTCCCTCTCTCTGACACAGCAGCCCTTCCTTATGTAAAAGAGGACAGGCACACAAAATTTGCCCACCTCCCTCCACCAAAGGAAATAATTTGACTTTCAGATTGTGTTTAAGCACTGGCCTGGGGTTCAAAGGAAGAAACCTGGCACATGGGACCACAGGGCTCCTGAGCATGTGCAGAGGGCACTGCAAAAGAATTTTTTTTTTAAAAAAAGAGCCGGGTATCTGAATAGCCCAAGGCTCTGCGATAACCCTGGTTCCACATCTGGTCTCTTCCCCCTGGAGCAGAGGTCTTCAAACTTGGCCGCTTGAAGATTTGTGGACTTCAATTCCCAGAATTCTCCAGCCAGAATTCTGAGAATTGAAGTCCACAAGTCTTCAAGCGGCCAAGTTTGAAGACCTCTGCCCGGGGAGTCTGAGGTCTAGAATCAGAGTTTCTCTTTGACCCAACAAAGTTTCTCTTTGACGGCTTCCTAAGAACTTGGGTTAACAATTCCCTCCATCATCAACATCAGCATCCTCAGCATCATTTCCAGCAGCCGGTCCCATTCTACTCCCCCCACCCCACTCCAGGTTTCCCAGGCAGGAATGCCAGGACTACAACTCCCATCACCCACATCCCCCAGATGGGGTTCGGGCCACGGGTCAGGCTTTCCCGCTCCCACCTTTCTGAGCTCCCCGCCGGCCCGCTCACTCCGCGCCCGCCAGACGGAACCCACGCGGGGTGATGCGCGCGGGGCTCCCACGCTGCTCTAGGGCGGGGCAGGGCGGGGGGGGGGGGCGAGGCGATGGTTTGGGGAGGGGGCGTGAGCGAGGACCCTCCCCAGGCTCCGGGTTCCCCCCCCACCGGGGCACCTCCGAGCCCCGCGCAGCTACCTCCCTGCGGATCTCGGCGGCCCGGGGCGCCCCTGCCCGGGGCGAAGGAGAGCGCCCCGCTGCCAGGCTCCGGGGCGGGGAAGGGGCGCCGCCCGCACTTACCTGGCCGTCTCCGGGGGGGACGAGCCGAACCCGGCCGGCTCCATGGAGCCCCTAGCCCACCGCCGCCCGCCTGATGTCACAATCCGGCCACGGGTGACGCAGCGCCGGTCCGCGGGGAGCGGAGCTCTCAAGAAAGGGTCCCGCGCTCTTCGTCGGCCGCCTCGGGTGGGTCACCTGGTGGTGCACCGTCCACCATAGACCTGGGAGTCCCTGTTCCTGGTCATAGCCGCCCCTTCTTCGCTTTTCCATCTTGGTCGGCAGTCCTGGCCGAAAGGAGCCAGTTGTGAGGAGGGGGCGTCTAGCGCGTTTCCTGGGCGCTGCCGGGGGAGCGGGGTTGGGTGGGGGGCACGGCTGCTGGAAGAACAGGTGTGTGTGTGTGTGTAGTCTGAAACCCGGGAGGCTGACTGGCTGGACCCACGGTGGGAGGGGCTGCAGTTGCCCCTCTGTACCCGGATTGGGGAAGGAAGGGTCCCTACGGGGGTGAGGCTGGGGTCTTCCGGAGGAGCCTCCCCCTGGAACGATGCCCCAGATCAAGAGTTCTGAAAGTTTCCAAAATGAAAAAAAGCCATTTCTCTTCCTTGGGCGTCTGTTTAAAATACAATCCGGCCTCTTTTGAAAAACGCAGGGGTTCTGATGACATTAGCTAGTAGGGTCATGAAACGTCTGAAAGAAGACAACCAAGCTCGGAGCACAGCAGGGAGACACCCCCCCCCACCCGCAGACGTTCCTTTCCTGGGTGCAATGGCTTTGCGGCTGTTCTTGTGATTTTATGCTTGTTGTGTGTTGTGTGACACCCTGTTTCTACTCCTTATATGTGCTCTGCGGTTGGCTGTCAGTGTGTGAGATGGCAGAAGTCAAGACATGGGATATTTGCAATAAGGCTATGTTATCTGTCAGCTCTACCAAGACATCAAGAATCTGGAGTCTTTTCCCGCAAAATAATTTGCTATGAGTTTTTTTTTAATTTTTAATTTTATTTTATTTTATTTGTTGAACATGTATGAGATAGCAGGTATAAGTATAAACATGGACATGAAGACAGGAAATGAGTACAAGTAAATTGGGGACGATAGGCATGCTGGTGCGCTTATGCACGCCTCCTTTACAGACCTCTTAGGAATGGGGTGAGGTCCATGGTAGACAGTTTAAGGTTGAAGCTGTGGGGGTTTGAGGATGTAACAACGGACTCAGTTAGAACATTCCAGGCGTTGCTGAAGTCATATTTTCTGCAATCGAGTTTGTGGCGGTTTACCTTGAGTTTGTATCAATTGTTTGCCCGTTTATTATTGTGGTTGAAGCTGAAATAGTCACTGACAGGTAGGATATTGTGGCAGATGTTTTTATGAGCTATGCTTAGGTCAGACTGACGTTGGCGTAGTTCTAAGTTGTCTAAGCCCAAAATTTGGAGTCTGGTGGCATAAGGGATTCTATTGCGAGCAGAGGAGTGGAGGACTCTTCTCATGAAATACCTCTGGACTCGCTCAATTGTGTTAACATCTGATATACATCCGATGTACACTGTACACTGTACACTGTACAATGTACACTGAGAGCATATGCACCAAGACAAATTCCTTGTGTGTCCAATCACACTTGGCCAATAAAATTCTATTCTATTCTATTCCATACAGTGTGGATTCCAGGCAGACGAGCTGTATTCAAGAATTGGTCTGGCAAAGGTTTTGTATGCCCTAGTTTGCAGTACAATATTACCAGAGAAGAAGCTTCGCAAAGTTAGATCAATAACTCTTCAGGCCTTTTTGGCAATGCTGT
The DNA here is from genome assembly GCF_028640845.1 of Ahaetulla prasina. Classification (NCBI taxonomy): domain Eukaryota; kingdom Metazoa; phylum Chordata; class Lepidosauria; order Squamata; family Colubridae; genus Ahaetulla; species Ahaetulla prasina. The sequence goes on from NC_080547.1 coordinate 11,683,240, forward strand.
TACAGTCAGCTCTGGGGCTTAGATCATTTGAGATGAATACTCTCAGGTCCTTGACAGAATGAGGGTTGTCTATGAAGTCGTATCCGCCCAGCTTGAATTTGGTGTTCTGGTTTTTGTTGCCAATGTGTAAGGTGGAGCATTTTGTTGGTTGAGATTTGGAGTTGCCAATTGTTCGACCATTCTGACACATAGTCAAGGTCGCTATGTAGGGCAGCAATATTGTCAGTGGTGTTGAATAATTTTTACATCATCAGCAAAGAGGATGCAGCTGCTTATGATATGATCGCAAAGTTCATTTATGTAAAGCAGAAAGAGTGTGGGTCATTATTGTTGAGTCTGTCATCTGCACCTCTATAACTGTCTGGTTTGGTTCTGCAACCCAACAAAACAGACACAGATTTCAAACGATAATTAGAACTGCAGAAAAAACAATTGCTACCCACCTGCCTTCCATTGAGGACCTGTATACTGCACAAGTCAAAAAGAGGGCTGTGAAAATATCTACAGACCCCTCACATCCTGGACATAAACTGTTTCAACTCCTACCCTCAAAACGATGCTATAGAGCACTGCACACCAGAACAACTAGACACAAGAACAGTTTATTCCCGAACGCCATCACTCTGCTAAACAAATCATTCCCTCAACACTGTTAATCTATTTACTAAATTTGCACTACTATTAATCCTTCATCGTTCCCATCACCCATCTCCTCCCACTTACGACTGTAACTTTGTTGCTTGTATCCTTACAATTTATACTGATATTGATTGTTTCCTGATTGCTTATTTGTAGCCTATGACGATCATTAAGTGTTGTATCATTAAGTATTACATTTGTACCCTATGACTATCATTAAGTGTTGTAAGTGTTGTACCTTGATGAACGCATCTTTTCTTTTATGTACACTGAGAGCATATGCACCAAGACAAATTCCTTGTGTGTCCAATCACACTTGGCCAATAAAAAATTCTATTCTATTCTATTCTATTCTATTCTATTCTATTCTATTCTATTCTATTCTATTCTATTCTATTCTATTCTATTCTATTCTATTCTATTCTATGTACACTGAGAGCTTATGCACCAAGACAAATTCCTTGTGTGTTCAATCACTCTTGGCCAATGAAAACTTCTCTTCTCTTCTCTTCTCTTCTCTTCTCTTCTCTTCTCTTCTCTTCTATGTACACTGAGAGCCTATGCACCAAGACAAATTCCTTGTGTGTCCAATCACACTTGGCCAATGAAAACTTCACTTCACTTCACTTCTCTTCTCTTCTCTTCTCTTCTCTTCTCTTCTCTTCTCTTCTCTTCTCTTCTCTTCTCTTCTCTTCTCTTCTCTTCTCTTCTCTTCTCTTCTCTTCTATGTACACTGAGAGCCTATGCACCAAGACAAATTCCTTGTGTGTCCAATCACACTTGGCCAATAAAAATTCTATTAAAGCTGCTCTTTTCCTTTTCCCCTCTATTTTTCCTTTTGTGTGCTGATGGAAGCCAAACACTTCCGATGTTTTATTGGTAGCAAACCTGAGAGCAATGTTTAAAAATAATTTAAACAAAATTCTTCAACCGGTAAAGAAGCTCATCATGGTCTCCTTTAAAAAAAAAAAAAGTAGCTGCAGTCAGGAACAGCCAAACAAATAAATGACCCTTCCAAGAATAAGGGGGAATAATAATAATAATAATAAAGACACCAGCCAAAGGAATTCTACAACCTAAGGATTTTATTTGTGCGGATTGTGGTGCATTCACCCCTTGGTTGTCTTTGACAAGAAGCGGGTGGGAAAAAACACTCTACCCATGTTCATGGAAGGAGAGGAGGGTGAAGCAGGAGGAATGGGCAGTTCTGGAGGGGGAGGGGGGAGGGCATTCCTAATTGGGAGCTGCTGAATTTGCCCGGAAAAATGAAGAGCCAAGAAGAGAGGAGACCAGGGTTTGACGTTACCTGAGCAATAAAATCCTGAAGGTGGGAGGAAGAGAAAGCAGTTGGCTTAGACGGATGGGAAAGCAAAAGCCGGATGGGGGAGGGATGAAGGGGGAAGTGTGGGGGGGGAGAGGGAGGGCCAGGTGGGGAAGGGCCGGAGAAAGAGGCAGGGCAATCCGAGAAAACATTCCAGAGTTTTGAGATGGGCGGCTATACAAATCAAATCAACAAAATGACGTATTTTACAAACCATCCATTTGGCCTCTTTGATCCGGTGCCCACCTGGGCGCCCTCCATCCCTTCACTTAAAATTTGCCTGTAATTTTAACCTTGCCAAAAATGGAGGAGGCCTTTTAAGGGCTGGGAATAAAATTTGCGACAAATATTTCCATCCGATTTCTTTTGGTATCTTTCTTGGTACCCTATCTGATAAAAGCAGGTTTTGTCCCTTCCTTCCTTCCTTCCTTCCTTCCTTCCTTCCTTCCTTCCTTCCTTCCTTCCTTCCTTCCTTCCTTCCTTCCTTCTGTCTTCTTTCCTTCCTCCCATCTTCCTTCCTTCCTTCCTTCCTTCTGTCTTCTTTCCTTCCTCCTGTCTTCCTTCCTCCCTCCCTCCCTCCCTCCTTTCTCTTTCTTTCTTTCTTTCTTTCTTTCTTTCTTTCTTTCTTTCTTTCTTTCTTTCTTTCTTTCTTTCTTTCTTTCTTTCTTTCTTTCTCTCTCTCTCTCTCTCTCTCTCTCTTTCCCTCCCTCCCTCTGTCTCTCCTCCCTCCCTTCCTTTTTTTTTTTTTAAAAAAAATCAGTAACATACATTGTCTTAAAGCAGATTATTTTTATCCTCCATTAGGAGGGACCCCAAATACAGCAAACTTTTTTTTTTAAATTATCTTTGCTGTGTAAAGGTTTGGCCTTAACAATGTGACACTTCGTTTGGGGAAACGTTTAACAGAAGGTGTTTCCAAATTTTAAATATTACGCCTCCATTTTTATCCACAGACCGGTTGCTAAAATTTGTGCCGGTCATTTCCTGTTTTAAAAGAATAAAGCCCCTGACTTTAATTATCTGATCGCTTTGTGCAACGCTCCCGCTGCCAAAGGGAATCAATGCTTTTCCATCAACCTTCAGAAATCTTATCCTACAGTAACTCTTCCGGCTCCACTATTTTGAAGGAAGGAGAAAAATGCAGAAAACCTGCTACGCCCAACGTCATATAAGAGAATATAAATGAAGACAGGTCGGGTGTTTAAGGGAAGAAACATCGATTTGCAAGCCCAGAATTTCTGGAGGACATTTTAACCTCACCCGTCGCTTCTACCTTCCGCCTTTCCAGATCCTCACAGCTAAAAATTATTTTAACTCACAGAGAAACAGCCATTTAAATACATTCCAAATTAAACTGCGAAGCGGCTTGCATACAAACATCCTAGCAAAACAGGGACAGCAAGTTAGGAATGTTTAGGAAGCATTTTTTTTTGTTGTTATTTTTCCACGTGCAAAATATAACATATCATGTTATATTCCCCTATGCTTTGCTTTTAATCCAATTAATTTTGACTTTTTAAGCCCAATTTTTCGGGCCTCTGATACAGAGTTAAATGTTGGCCCCCCAAATTCTTCTTCATATGTTAATCTTATCTTTCTTCCCATCATAGACTTAGCATCAGTCTCCTATGGCGCATACGATGTATAATTGATTTCATTTTTTCCTGGCATTAAACTTGAAATTTAAGGGCCCCAATCTTCCTGGTATTTGGACATTCTTGGTGTATTATAGCCTATTTATATGCTTTCCAAGAGATGGACGGTCATATAAATGATGCATAAACACATGTTGAGTTAAACCTTTTTGCAGCTAAATAAATAAATAAATCACTACCTTTTGTTATAATCATGGACTACAAAGGTGGTACGTACGTGGTACCCAATGGTGAAATGTAAAATTTGTTGCTACCGGTTCTGTGGGCATGGCTTGGTGGTGGTGGTGGGGTCATGTGACTGGGTGGGCGTGGCCAACTTTTTAAAAAAAACTTTTTTAAAGCATTTTTTACTACCGGTTCGGGTGAATAGGTAGCAAAAAAAAAGCTTAAAAAAGTAATAATAATTAAAAAGGTTCCAACGATCATGCGGCACAGCTGTGATCGTTGGAACCTTTTTAAAAAAAACTTTTTAAAATATTTTTTTAGTACCGGTTTGCCTGAACCGGTAGTTTTTATCACTACCAGTTCGGCAGAACCGGAGCGAACCAGCAGCATTTCACCCCTACTTTTTACAGGAACGGGCTTAGGAGCTGTTTGTTTGACCTTGCATTCTTGACTCATACAATCCTCTTGCAAATTCTTGGAGAGCAGCCAATCTGCTCAGCCCCCTTCACTTTGGTGACCGGAAATGCAAGTCAAAGGGAAACGGCTGAAATTACACTTCGTCAGAGAGTCATTAGCCACCAATTCTTGCCTTGCCAGCATCTGGCTGTAGAAATCAAACAAATAAACAGAAATAAATCTGAGAAGGCACCAGTTTTCTTGAGAGTGAGGGAGCGGTGACCCCTTTGGATGTCCTCTTGCAAGCCACATGATCCTTTTGGTCACACGGAAAGAATAACAGAACAACTGAGTCGGAAGGGACCTTGGAGGTCTTCTAGTCCAACCCCCTGCCCAGGCAGGAAACCCTCTGCCATTTCAGAAAAATGGTTGCACAAACTTTCCTTCCAACCATAAACGGCTCTTCTCAAAAGGCCAGATTGAGCCAGGCAAACTAAAATGAGAGAACCTGAGTTATTCTTCTCAAAAAACAAGGATTCTTTTTCTTTCTTTCTTTCTTTCTTTCTTTCTTTCTTTCTTTCTTTCTTTCTTTCTTTCTTTCCTTCCTTCCTTCCTTTCCTTTCTTTTCTCCTTCCTTCCTTCCTTCTTTCCTTCTTTTTCTTCTTTCCTTTTTTCCTTTCTTCATTTTTCCTCTTTCTTTCTTTTCTTTCCTTCCTTCCTTCCTTTCCTTCCTTCTTTTTCTCCTTCCTTCCTTCTTTCTTTTCTCCTTCCTTCCTTCCTTCCTTCCTTCCTCCCTCCCTCCCTCCCTCCTTTCTCTCTCTCTCTCTCTCTCTCTCTCTCTCTCTCTCTCTCTCACACACACACACAATCCAGTAGCTACCACTTTAATCACCTCCTTGCCAATATAAGGTTTCTGCCATCCAGCTGGACCGTGGACTTTCCTTCCTCCAAAGCAGGATTCACCCCTGCGTCACAGAACCATCCTGCCCCCCAAATGATCAGATCTGGGAACCACAAAAGCCCCACCCTTTCTAGAAAAAGGCACCTAACTGCAAGTCACAGGCGCCCTGGGGTTGCTTGGACCCACAAGCCACTGTTCCTGCAGTCCATTTGCGAGCCTCTTTTGCTGCATACACGCTTTGTTGCCCTCTTGAGGTCCAGCAGCACAACAGTCATCAATGATGATGATGATGTTGCCCTTTTATTAAACCTACTCAGCGGATGCAAGAAACCGGGAGCACCCAAATTCTGGGCCTTGCATAGGTGCCCAAAACTGGACTGCAGAGTTTATTGCCAAGCTCAGCAGCACAATTTTAACCTCTGTTTGGAAAACGTTGCATGCATTTAAGCTATATTTTTTTAAAAAGGAGCAAACTCTGGTTTCTTCTTTGATGCAGCCCCAGACAGAATTCTCCGACTCTTGCTCTTGTCCAGCTTGGCAGCCCACCCTCATAGAAACCCCTTGGGCCCCCATAAGTGGAACCATCTAACCACCCTCCCTCTGTCCCCATGGGTCCTTTTGCCCAAAACGAAAAGAAGAAGAAACGGAGCACCCCAAACTTCCTAGGAAGCCCCGTTTTTCTTTTGCGTCTCCTTACCCAGAGAGTTCTTGAAAGACCAGAGAGGGGAAAAAAAAACAAAACCAGAAGAGGAAAAGTGGAAAAGCAACGCCCCCCCCCATACAGCAACCCCAACAACGGTGGCCATTGCTCTGCATTTTTTTTGGGGTGGGGGGAAGAGAGTTGAAGAGGCTCGAACGAGAAAGCGGGATGGTGAAAGCAGAGGGAGGGAGGGAAAGAAGGGAAGGCGAGGGGCTATGTAGTCATGCTCCCGTTTCCCCAACCCCTGCAATGCGTTGCTTCCACGTTACGGCACAATAAGATTGGGTCTAAGCGCAAATCAGTCACTCCCAGCAGCTATGTGGCTAAAGAGAGAGAGAGAGAAAGAGAGAGAGACAGAGAGAGAGAGAGAGAGAAAGAGAAGATTAAGAGAAAACCCTTCAGCCTTCCGGCTCAAATCCATGGTCCACACCGCTTCCCGCTTTCCAAAACTATCAGGAAGAGGCCCACGTTCCCCAGATGGGTTTAGGCTTGTGTGACAGGCCCTTCTTCCTTCCTTCCTGTTCCCACCCCACCCCACCCCACCACCCGGTGCCCCTCTCCCCACTCGCTGGTTTTCTTCTCCCTTCAGAGCGACACAAAATCCACCGCTTGCAGCAAGGGGAGCGACAGGAGCAGCAGGAGAAGCCAGGAGGTGTTCTGGATGAAGACGCTGATCCCGGCGCATTTCGCCAAATGGGCTGTCAAAGGGAGAGGATAGAAGAGAGGTCAGCGAGTCGGAAGGGGGGGGCCCTTGGAGGTCTTCTAGTCCAACCTCCCCTCACCCCGCTCAAGCAGGAGACCCTACGACCCTTCCAGACAAAGGGTTGCCACCGCGGTCTCTTCCTGAAAACCTCCTGGGATGGAACACTTTTGAGGAAAGCCGTTTTATGACGGCTGCAAAAAACGTCAACAAAAAAAATCGGTTCAGGCACATGAGGCTCTTAATGATTGACGTGACTTACCGGTAATTTCTGGCTCAGTTTGAGGACCACCTACAGGTAACATTATCTGTGCAATGAGTGTGGGGTTTACTCCCTGTTTACATCGGGGTGAAATCCTACCAGTTTGGGCGAACCGTTAGGGACGATGGGCATCAGTTTGCCGAACTGGTAGTAAATTACCCCTCCTTGGTCTCACTTCTTCCGGCTGCTCGATATTCCACAGAATTCAATATTAAATGCAGCAGAGAGAATGCTAACTTTTCTCCCTCCATTCAGAATGGAGCTGCTGCAGCCTGTCCCTTTAAGGTAGTCCCCAGGAGGAAGGGGGACGGGGAGGGGGGAGCAGCTGGAATAGAGCCGTTTTTATGAAAGGCAGGAAAATGAGGAAGGGGATTTTCCTGCCTGTCATCCATTCCTCAAAGGCAGGAATATTCCCCTCCTCATTTTCCTGCCATTCAGGACAAGGAGTGGCTGGGAGGGGAGGGGCCGGTGAGGAGCCCCTCCATGCGAGTGATGTCGAGTTGGCTACGCCCACCCAGTCACATGACCTCCCCCCAACAAGCCACGCCCACAGAACTGGTAGGGGAATTTTTTTAATTTCACCCCTGGTTTACACACCATAGCTTGCTCGGTCCATATTGGTGCGGTTGTGGTTTTCCCTTTGGCAATTGCCTAGTCTTTCTACCTTGACCATCCATCCAAGGAGAGTCCATTTCCTCCTGGGTCACCTGTCTTCAGTGTCCATTCTTTCTCCCAGACGTTTCTCCTACTATCTGATTCAAACCTTCCTGTAACTTCCACCCACCTCCTGGCCTCTAGAAAGATATAGTCTATCCTAACCCTGCATGCCTGGGGCTCTCTTCCCTCTGCTGCAAGAGAAGCAATGGCAGAACTTGAGGGCAGAGTGAAAAGAGACATCAGCCTAGTATCTCTGCATGGTCACGAGTGAACTAGATTAGATTAGATTAGATTACATTAGATTAGATTAACACAGTTGGAAGGGACCTTGTAGGCCATCTAGTCCAACAACCTGCCCAAGCAGGAGACCCTACACCATTTCTGACAGATGGCAGTCCAGTCTCTTCTTGAAAGCCTCCAATGATGAAGCTCCCATAACTTCCAAAGGCAACTTCTGTTCCATCGGTTGATTGCTCCCACTGTCAGAAAATTTCCAGGTTGAATCTCTCCTTGTTCAGTTTTCATCCATTTTATTCCTTGTCTGGCCTTCAGGTGCTTTGGAAAATAGCTTGACCCCCCCCTCCTCTCTGTAGCAGCCCCACAAGTATTGGAAAATGGCTATCTTGTCTCCCCTGATCCTTCTCTTCACTAGACTAGCCAGGCCCAGTTCCTGCAACCGCTCATCGTATGTTTTAGCCTCCAGTCTCCTAAAATCATCTTGGTTGCTCTTCTCTGCACTCTTTCTAGAGTCTCAACATCTAAGTCTCAACAATTAAGCCCAACCTCCCTTGAATTCGGTTGACCTTTATCTAACTCCAAGCATGTTAGTCGAGAAGATTCCTCCTCTGCATAAACTGTTTAGCAATAAATCTGTTTCATTGGACCTTCACATACGGACCTGGTCTTTCCCGCCTGACCTCTCCTTACCTTTGACTACCGAGATGTTCCTGGACTGATTGTCTTCATAATCGCCAGTGATCTTCAACTTGCAGGTGTAGACGCCCTCATCGCTGGTGCTGAAGCCATTGAGATACAGGCACACGAGGTTGTTGGTGGTAGTGACGTTGGTGCGAGGCTTGTAGGGAGCACTTGCTACTTTGAAGTTGCCGGCCACAACTGCTCCCTCGGTAGCGTCTTTGGACAGGCGGAATTCGTAGGATAGAGGGTTGGTGGTTTTCCGTTCGTAGGCACAGTCTATCCGCAGGGTTTGATCGGTCAAGCAAGCGGTTAGTCTTTTGATCCGTTGGCCATGGCTGACTTGGAGCACTAAGGAAGGAAATAAAAGAATAACAGAGTAACAGAGTTGGAAGGGACCTTGGAGGTCTTCTAGTCCAACCCCCTGCTTAGGCAGGAAAACCCTACACCACTTCAGAGAAATGGTTATCCAACATCTTCTTAAAAACTTCCAGTGTTGGAGCATTCACAACTTCTGGAGGCAAGTTGTTCCACTGATGAATTGTTCTAACTGTCAGGAAATTTCTCCTTAGTTCCAAGTTGCTTCTCTCCTTGATTAGTTTCCACCCGTTGCTTCTTGTCCTGCCTTCATGTTGTTGACCCCCCTCTTCTTTGGGGCAGCCCCTTAGATATTGGGACACTGCTATCACTGCTACCTCTGGTCCTTCTTTTCATTAAACTAGTCAGAAATCATGTCTTCACCTTGGGCTGAGTGAGTGGTAGGCTGAATGCAACATTGAACTCAACCACTGGTTAATCAACCCTTTGACTAGATCTAAGTGTCAAAACAACTTTAACTAAGGATGGACCAACATCTGGTTAGCAATGAAGTCCCAAGAGAAGAGAATATCTGTAGCTCAGATATGTGGGATGCTTGGTACTCTCTGAGCTTGGTTGTTTTCTTGTAGACATTTCATGACCCAACTAGATAATGGCATCAAGAATGAAGGCATTACTTACTTGGGTCAGGACACATCTGCAAGAAAAGAACCAAGCGCAGGGTAGCACCAAGGGCCCCACCATATCTGCATCTGTTAAAGCCCCTTTTAAGAATTTGATTAAAAGAAATCAGAGGCAACCTTGGTTAAATGAGGTCATACATTAAAGCAATCCACAGCTCCCATTAAAAATAATTGCCTGCTCATCCCAATGGTAAATTAAAGAGTTTAACAAATTAAGAGCGGTTTCCTCATTACTCTTAGAAGGGAGAGGGACACCTGTACACGTTCGTGCGGACCTCCAATCACCTAAACAGAGGACATGACACAGCTTTCTCTGCTTCAAAGAGCCAAAATCATGTGCAGATCAAAAACCCTTCCCTGACCGAGGGCAGATTTCCTAACAAACTTAATTTCCATGCAAATAGAAAATCCAGAGGTTTCATTTTTTTTTTTAAAGGGCAGCTCTGCACAGGGCTGTAAAACGAGGGCGAAACTCACTTAAAAGCCACCTGGCTTAACGACGGAAGAAATCTGGGGCTCCGTTGTGAACTTAAGTCGAGGACTACCTGCACCAGGTGTTCAAAACGGAGAGAGAAGCGAATGACCGTAGTGCTTAGAAAGGTCATTTTTGGGAATTGGGCACGCTTGGTCCAGACAGTTGCTTCCTGGGGCCACCAGGTGGCAGCACCTGGCAGTGTCGCCTATTACCTGCCAAAAGCAGAGCCAGGTTGAGGGTTGATCTCAGCATCTTCCTGGGCGGGTGACTTCGGGGTATGTGTGTGTGTTTGTGTGTGTGGTGTGTCACCTGGCACACAGCAGCGTCTCTGGAGCGAAATCTAGGAACAGAAACAGCATATAGTTAAGGAGGCAGAGGTGCAGAATTGTTTTTTTTTTGTGTTTTTTCAGAACGCCAAAGCAGCTTTTACAACAATGGTCGGATGGCATTGCCCGTCCCCCGAAGATGCTGTTTTTCCCCCCACCTCTTATTTCAGGCTTCTAAAATTCTCTTTTCTGCAGTTCTGGCTGGGCATCATGCCAGGCAGCCAGCCACTCGTGGAAGAGGAAAGGAAGGTGACTCACAAGCCCGACTCGGAAGTCGCAGAAGAATTTTATGATCTCCTGCTGTTCCAAAAAATAAAATAAAATAAATCAGCCCCAGGAATGAATTCTAGGAATTGGGGAGCTGGGAGGATGCCCACCTGCTCCTTCACCAATCTGAATTTCTGGCAATGTCCCCCCCCCCACCCCCGGGGAGAGAGAGGGAGGGGGGGGCAGGGAGAAGCTGTGGAGAAGAAGAAGACTGGAAACAAATTGCAGATCTTAGAAAATTCAGATATTTAGGAAATACGAAGGGGGAAACAATTACAATGGAAACCTGGCGAAAGAGAATCTGGGCTCGTCCAAAAATCTATCCCAGGAGGAAAAAACTCCTGAATTTTCCCTGTGATTTGTGGTTACTGGCAGTGAAAAAGCCAAGGTTTTGATGCCCGCAGCTGCATCCCAGTTCGGGATCTGGTCGTTCTTAGCAGCAGAGGCTGGGATCAAGGGGTCTGGCTGGGGTAGAGAAGGGGGCACGTGGTTGCGCCCCTCTCACTCCCGTCTTATCAGGGGGAGGCGGGACCGACGGCCTCGGGCGAGGGAGCTTCTCCTGCAGACCCAGGCTCGCTCTTCTTCCCCTCCTCATCGTCGAAGGGTCCCTATGGGGGAGTGTCCCTCCCCCCCCGTTTTGAGCCCATCTAGGCCGACCTTAAAGGGGACATGGCAGCCTGCGCGGTCTCTAGGTCAAAGCCCCGTCGGCGCAGCGCAGCGCAGCGCAACGCGGCGGATCCTGCGGCATTCCCGGGCGGAGCTGCACGTGCGCGCTTTGCACTGTCCGGACCAGCCCAGGCCAGGAAGGAGCCCGGCATCCCGGCGCCGTCGCGCTGCGGCAATTGTCTGCTTTGCGCAAAGTGACCCTCTCGCCGCCGGACCCGGCCGGGATCCGCCCTGCAGCAGCCCCTCGCCTCGCCTGGGCCCGACACTCCCTCCGCTTCCCTCTTCCTCCCGGGGTCTCTCGCGTCCCCCTTCCCCGCCTGAGCGCCCGCCGTCTGGAAGGGTCCCACCCTCCACCCGCAGCTCCATCACCCTGGACAGCTCCGGTCCGCCTCCACGGCCCCTCTCGCTTTCCGACGCTTTCCCACTCGCGTGTTGGGACTGAAGGGGCGGCCCTCCAGGTGGAGAGATCTACATGGGGGAGAGGGAGGCCCCGAAAGCCCCTCGGGGGGGAGAAGAGAGCCAAGCCAACCTCCTTCGCCCAGCCCGGCTCTTTGCGCTTCTCCTCGCCCCTTCTCCAGCATCCTTCGCCCCGACTGGCTTCCCAGACGTTCTCTCTCCCCGCCGCCCCACGTTTGATGGCTGCCACTCTCCTCGTCCGTAAAAGCGGAGGTTGGTCGGCTGGGGAGGATGGAGCCTGGAGTCTCTCCATCCCGTCTGGCCACTCCCGGGGGGCGCCGGGTTGGGGGTGCCTCGCCTGCTCGGGATGGGCTGGGGTGCGCACTTGCTAGCCAGTTACGCACCGGCTGGCTCTGCAGCGGGAAGGATGCCCGCCTCCGTCTGCGCCCCTTTTCTTCGTTGCGCCCCCTCCTCTGCTTAAAAAGAGATGCCGAGAAGCCGAGGCTGCCTGCCTGCCTGTTGCACCCCGAGGCTCCGCTTCCCCCTCCCTACAGCCGCGCGCCCCGTTACCTGCAGCCACGTCCGGGCGCCAGAGCCGCTCTCCCCGTCTGGCGCAGGCTGGGTCGGCTGCACTAGGCGCCTCTGCGAAGGGGTGGGCTTCCCAACGGGCCCCGCCTCTTCGCATAGCCCTCCCCGCCTCTGCGGTACCCAGGCGGAGAGCCTGCAGCAGCCGGGGGGGGGGGGGTGAGGGTTCTGCGCGTGCGCCAAGGCAGAGTGTTGGGGGCGCGTCTTAGATAGCTTTGCAAGGGCGACTTAGGTGTTCGGGAGCTGATGCGATTCAGGGCGGTCTGGAAGATGCCCGCAGAGCTCCTTCTCAGGGCGGTGGGGGGCGGGTCGGCGGAGGGGGCGAGCAGTTGAGGATCTGGGGGCTTCGTGCCACTAGGAGAGACCCGTTTTTCTCCTGGGTGGGAGGCAGGAAACGTCATCTCTGACTGGGCATTTTCACACCTGCAGTAGCAGCCCCTCCAGGAACGGATCCGGGCTTCTTGCCAAGCAGGGCTGACTTGGCAAGCAGCAGGATTGCTGTCTAATTGCCCAGCCTGGCCCGTCAGCTGGAGTTGAGGAGGGGGGGTGGGTGGGGTGGGTGGGGGAGCTCTTCCGGCAGAAAGAAGGGACTGGGCTTACAGTAAACCACGATTTGCTAAGAAGAGTCTGTAGAGATTCTCAGTCCTCCAGGTCATGGTTGTTCCAAAGGTGCTTTTTTCAAGAGACAACTGGACTTTCTTGGTTTTTCTTTTGAAGACGTTTCGCTTCTCATCCAAGAAGCTTCTTCAGCTCTGACAGGATGGTGGGGAATGGAAGGATTGATACTCCTTGCAGACAGCTGGTCGTTTGCATCCTTTTAGAAGGTCCTTGAGGCCACTTGGGAGGTTTATCTGTGTCCTCAGGAAGTGAAAAAGAGAAGAGGGAAGGAAGGAAGGAAGGAAGGAAGGAAGGAAGGAAGGAAGGAAGGAAGGAAGGGAAGAATAGAGGGAGGGAAGGGAGGGAGGAAGGAAGGAAGAAAGGAAGGAAGGTTGGTCTATGGAGGTTCTCAGTCCTTCAGGTCCTGGTTGTCCCAAATGTGCTTTTTCAAGAGGCAAGTGGACTTTCTGACTTTTCTTTGAAGATGTTTCACTTCTCATCCAAGAAGCTTCTTTAGCTCTGACTGGATGGTGGGGAAGGAATGAAGGAAAAGAGGGAGGGAGGGAAGGAAGGAAGGAAGGAAGGAAGGAAGGAAGGAAGGAAGGAAAAGAGGGAGGGAAGGAAGGAAGGAAGGAAGGAAGGGAGAGTGGGAGGAAAGAAGGAAGAAAGAAAGAAAGGGAAGTCTATGGGGATTCCCAGTTCTCTAGGTCCTGGTTGTCCCACAGGTACTTTTTTCAAGAGGCAACTGAACTTCCTTGTGTTTTCTTTGGAGCCGTTTCGCTTCTCATCCGAGAAGCTTCTTCAGCTCTGACAAGATAGTAATCCTTCCATTCCCCACCATCCCGTCAGAGCTGGAGAAGTTTCTTGGATGAGAAGTGAAACATCTTCAAAGACAAAACAAGAAAGTCCAGTTGCCTCCTGAAAAAAAGCGCCTTTGGGTCTTTGCTAACTAAGCTTGAATTAGCTGGATGCATCCTTCCAACAGGCGGTGCCTAGAGAAAAGAAAAACTAGGGGAGACATGATAGTAATATCCCAGTATTTGAGAGGCTGCCACAAAGAAGAGGGGAAGCGGGGGGGGGGGGGTCAACCTATTCTCCAAAGCACCAGAAGACAGGACAAGAAGCAAGGGATAGTTGTCACAGTTAAATAGAATAAATGTCAGCGTTCCATAAAAACAACAACAACACCCAACTCCAGGTAAAAACTCCGAAGCAAGCATCTTTCAAACTTCTATTTACTAGGATGGGTAAACTGGCACATCTGGGAAAACCCAATCTGAGAGGTCCGAGTTTTCCCTCAGTAAATCAAACCCCCCCCAAACCATCCCCTCATCCTCAGTCGATCATATGCTCCAATCTTTGGCCAAAAAACAAAACAAAACATGCTTTTAAAAGTTAAAAAAAAAACCCTGATGATTGCAGCTGGGATCATCAGAGCCTTTTAAAAGCATTTTTTCTACTACCTCTTTGGCCAAAGAGGTAGTAGAAAAAATGCTTTTAAAAGTAAAAAAAAAAAAAAGTTGGCCACACCCATCCAGTTACATTAACCCCACCACCAGCAAGCCACGCCCACAGAACTGGTAGTAACAAATTTTACATTTCACCCCTTGTCTAGGGTTTCCTGCTTGAGCAGGAGGTTGTACTAGTCCAGGGGTCTCCGACCTTGGTCCCTTTAAGACTTGTGGACTTCAACTCCCAGAGTCCCTCAGCCAGCAAAGCTTGGAGGTCTTCTAGTCCAGGGGTCTCCGACCTTGGTCCCTTTAAGACTTGTGGACTTCAACTCCCAGAGTCCCTCAGCCAGCAAAGCAAAGCTGGCTGAGGAACTCTGGGAGTTGAAGTCCACAAGTCTTAAAGGGACCAAGGTTGGAGACCCCTGGACTAGAAGACCACCAAGGTCCCTTCCAGCTCTTTTTGTCCTCAGAGTCAAGGCTGGCCTGGAAGTAATTTGCCTGATTAAAATCAGAAGCCAATTCCTTTCCCAGAAGATGGAGAAGTTTTAAGAACTGGGAGTGGCTCCTGGCATCCTGCCCAGACAGAGTTGTTATTTTAGAGGCTGATCAGGAAGTGCCAAGTGGGTAGGACAAACTGGGGCATCTCTCCAAGGAAAGGAAACGGCGCCTTTTATGGAATGTCATCTCAGAAAATGTGCTAACATTATTTTTTTTATTATTATTATTATTTATTCAATTTTTATACCGCCCTTCTCCCGAAGGACTCAGGGCGGTGTACAGCCAAGGTAAAACAAACAATGTAATATACAATTAAAATACAAATTAAAAAACTTATTACATAATTGGCCTAAAACTTTGGAAACATAAAAACTAAAACCCACTAAAAATTAATAATAAAAATTTAAAACCAATAAAATTTAAGCCAGCCCCACGCGAATAAATAAATGTGTTTTTAATTCGCGGCGGAAGGTCCGAAGGTCAGGTATTTGACGTAAACCCGGGGGAAGCTCGTTCCAGAGGGTAGAAGCCCGCACAGAGAAGGATCTTCCCCTGGGGGCCGCCAGCCGACATTGCTTGGCGGACGGCACCCTGAGAAGTCCCTCTCTGTGTGAGCGTACGGGTGGGTGGGAGGCATGAGGTAACAGTAGGTGGTCCCGTAAGTACCCAGGCCCTAAGCCATGGAGCGCTTTAAAGGTAGTAACCAGAACCTTGAAGTGCACCCGAAAGACCACAGGCAGCCAGTGCAGTCTGCGCAGGAGCGGTGTTACGTGGGAGCTACGTGAAGCTCCCTCTATCACCCGCGCAGCTGCATTCTGGACTAACTGAAGCCTCCGGGTGCACCTCAAGGGGAGCCCCATGTAGAGAGCATTACAATAATCCAAACGAGAGGTAACGAGTGCATGAGTGACTGTGCACAACATTTAATGGAAGGCAAAGGCTCCGACTCATCCCTTGTCCTATTTGCATTTTAACAAATAAAAATAAAATAGGTTTGCCAAGGATCTAGGCAAGCCAAAGGACTGGAATCAGTTCAGTGCTTTATGGTTTATCTAAACTTTACTTGTGGCACCGGAAAGTGGATTTCAAGCAATGCATGGCAAGCTGCCCCACATGGTTCTCTGGTCTTGCCTATTTCTGGAAGCGGGGGGCCGCTTATGTCTCCAGCACGGCTGGGTTTCACATTTGGTTACCACTGGTTCGCCGCAACATCTGCCTGCCTTCCGTCCACGCGCACTTCCCTTCTGCACAGGCACCTGGCCTTCCGTGCATGTACTTTGCTCTCATGCGCCTTCCACTTTTGCGCCCAGCCTCAAAGATGTGCTTAAATAGGATGGCATAGAGCCAGGGTGAGGGGCGAAAGGGTGGGTGGCCGGGCCCAGGGGTGAAATCCAGCAGGTTCTGGAGAACCGGTCGCGGAAATTTTGAGCAGTCCAGAGAACCAGCAAATAGCATCTCTGGCTGGCCCCAGAGTGGGGAGGGAATGGGGATTTTGCAATATAATTTCCCCAGGAGTGGGATAGGAATGGAGATTTTGCAATATCCTTCCCCCTGGAGTGGGGAGGGAATGGGGATTTTGCAGTAACCTTCCCCCAGGAGTGGGGAGGGAATGGGGATTTTGCAGTATCCTTCCCCCAGGAGTGGGGAGGGAATGGGGATTTTGCAGTATCCTTCCCCCAGGAGTTGGGGAGGGAATGGAGATTTTGCAATATCCTTCCCCCAGGAGTGGGAAGGGAATGGAGATTTTGCAGTATCCTTCCCCCAGGAGTGGGGAGGGAATGGGGATTTTGCAGTATGCTTCCCCCAGGAGTGGGGAGGGAATGGGGATTTTGCAGTATCCTTCCCCCAGGAGTGGGAAGGGAATGGGGATTTTGCAGTATCCTTCCCCCAGGAGTGGGGTGGGAATGGAGATTTTACAATATCCTTCATCTGCCATGCCCATCAAGCCACACCATGCCCACCGAGCCACAGCCACAGAACCGGTAGTAAAAAAAATTGGATTTCACCACTGGCCGGGCCCACCTGCAATCTCCGCTATCGGTTTGGGCGAACCGGTCTGAACCGGTCTGAACCAGCTGAATAGCACCTCTGGGTCTTTGTCTTGCAGGGGCAAATGCCAGCCTGGAGAATGGCTCAGTTCTGAAAAGTAGCAAACCCCCCCCCTGCCCCAGCAACCCAGGAATCTAGTTGCCTCTTTTCTGACTAAGCAATTTGATTGAAGGGCATAAGTTTTTGTGAGCTGCAGTTTGTGAGTAGATGCCTCTGGGTCAATTTTTTTTTGGGGGGGGGGTTGGAAAATGGACTACCAGACTCATCGCCAGGGTTTTTGTTTGTTTGTTTGTTTGTTGCCACTGTGTTTTGTCCTGGCTACAGAATTGGCAATTTCCAGCAGCAGGTGAAGAGAGAGAGAGAGAGAGAGAGAGAAACAAACGAAAAGGAGTCGGTTGAGAGGCAAGGTCATTTGTAGGGCACATCTGACATCTAGTGGCCGCTTTAGGGAAAAGCAGCCCCATCTCTTTTTAAAATATATATATATATATTAGAATAGAATAGAATAAAATAGAATATTTTTATTTATAGACCGCCCTTCTCCCGAAGGACTCAGGGCGGTGTACAGCCAGGAATAAAATACAGAAAGAAAACAACAATACAAAACTAAAAACAACCCTTAAAAAACCTATTTGATATGGCTAGTTATAGATAAAATATTACCCTCTAAAATTTACAAAAAATTTAAAACCCATAAAATCAATTTGATAATTTAAAATTTAAGCGAGTCCAGCAAGACGAAATAAGTAGGTTTTTATTTCATCTTATGAAATAAGATGGGAGATGGGATAGAAGAGGTAGACCTCGACTTACGACCGTAATGGTGTCTATCCGTCATGGTCACGAGAGTCATAAAATAAATCAATCGTGTGACCAGTCCAATTTTATGACACTTTTTTTTTTTTTTTTTTGGCATTGTTATTTTGGAAGAAAAACTTGGTCCGGTTCCAAGCTGGGAGAAAGATGCTGGGGGAAAAAATTGAAGCAGGCTGCATTTTGGAAAGGAGGTCTCTTATTTATTTGGTAGCCAGAAACTTCCGTGACAGCACCATGTTTCTGGGGTGGCTGACAACATGGGATTGAGAGAGATGGGCTTTTATATATTCTTTGGGGGGGGGCTTTGTGATTGAGATCCCCGTTCCTGTGTAAGAATGTGTCCTTTAATATTTTAACGGCTGTTGCCAGATTCCTATGGGGTCATCGAGGGGGTCATGGCTCCACAGGCAAAAGCGGAAATGCAAATCCTAGGTGTTTGTCTGAGCTAATCTTGTCAGCTTTGGTTTGCCTATTTATGTTGCTTATTTGGAGTCTCTTTGCTTATAGATTGGCCCAGTCTTTCTGAATGGATAAAAAATCTCCACTCCAAGAAAACGAACCTCTTCAAGCTTATGATTGAGGCTGTTTTCCAATGGCAGGGAGACTGGGGCTCAGGGCTGAAATCCAGCAGGTTCTGACAGGTTCTGGAGAACCAGTAGTGGAAATTTTGGGTAGTACGGAGAACTGGTAGTGGAAATTTTGGGTAGTACGGAGAACCGGTAGTGGAAATTTTGGTTAGTACGAAGAACCAGTAGTGGAAATTTTGGTTAGTACAGAGAACCGGTAGTGGAAATTTTGGGTAGTACGGAGAACCAGTAGTGGAAATTTTGAGTAGTACGGAGAACCGGTAGTGGAAATTTTGAGTAATACGGAGAACCGGTAGTGGAAATTTTGGGTAGTACGGAGAACTGGTAGTGGAAATTTTGGGTAGTACGGAGAACCGGTAGTGGAAATTTTGAGTAGTACGGAGAACCGGTAGTGGAAATTTTGGTTAGTACAGAGAACCGGTAGTGGAAATTTTGGGTAGTATGGAGAACCGGTAGTGGAAATTTTGAGTAGTATGGAGAACCGGTAGTGGAAATTTTGAGTAGTATGGAGAACCGGTAGTGGAAATTTTGAGTAGTACGGAGAACCGGTAGTGGAAATTTTGAGTAGTACGGAGAACCAGTAATGGAAATTTTGGTTAGTACAGAGAACCGGTAGTGGAAATTCTGGGTAGTACGGAGAACCGGTAGTGGAAATTTTGAGTAGTACGGAGAGCTGGCAAATATCACCTCTGGCTGGTCCCAGAGTGGGGTGGGAATGGAGATTTTGCAATATTCTTCCCCTGCCATGCCCACCAAGCCACACCCACCAAGCCACGCCCACAGAACCGGTAGTAAAAAAATTTGGATTTCATCACTTCTGGGGCTGCTTTCTGCCATTTTTATGGAGTGTGTGTGAAATAGTCTATCCTGCCTCTTTTTAATATTAAGAATAAAGAATATTTTAATCTCTGGAGGGAGGGTCGATTCCTGTAGGTAATTAAGTGAAAGCAGTGGTTTTAAAGTGGCTGATGTTAACCAGCGGTTTTCAACCTGTGGGTCGGAACCCCGTTGGGGGTCGAATGACGATTTGCCAGGGGTCGCCTAAGACCATCGGAAATATGGGAAGTATACTTGCGAGTGGAAGAATCGCGCTCCAATGGTTGACTCCACAAGCCAGCTGCAGGCTCTTCAAATCGCTAGCCGAATTCGGCTTCAGGCGCGATGAATTAAAAAAGAGAGAAATCTTTGCTCTGACGTCTCCCTCTCAAGCCAGCTGCAATCGCTCCCAATCGCTAGCCTAATCTGGCTTCAGGTGCGATAAACTTAATAGGGGAGGAGTCTCCGCTTTAATGCCTCCGTCCTCAAGGCAATCGCAAGCAGTTCAGATCGCTAGCCAATACGGCTTCAGGCGCGATAAATTCAAAACGAAAATAATTTTATGGTTGGGGTCGCCACATCGTGGGGAATTGTATTAAAGGGGTCGTAGCACTATAAAGGTTGAGAACCACTGTGTTAAACCAATGGTTTGGAATCGAGAGTACCACTTGAACCCCGTAACGGTTGACAAAATCAGTCAATTGCAAAAGGTAACTTTGCTTGGAACAGCTTACATCCTGCAAGGATACTTCTAACACCCATCAAAGAGGAATACCTGCCCATCTGAAGTCCTTGGGATGGGCTCCATAGGTGGAAAAAAAATCTGAATTGCAGTTTAAACATCTGGATGATTTCGGGGACAATTGTCACCATCATATAATAATACCATTAATCATTTAAAATAGTGACTCTAACAAAGAAGAAATAGTAGATATGTAAAAAAAAAAAGAGAAAAGAATTAAAGGATGGAATGCAAATAGTGAATTGTGAATAGTAAAAAGGGGTTGCAAATGTCATAAACATTACAATTTTCCAATAGAGCATTAATTATATAAATTGTATAACTTTATGAAGAAAAAAACACCCCTCGAAACCTGCTATTACGCTTTAAACTAAAGACACCTGATTATCACAGTATAAATCACTCACTGAAATTATGAACTATAATGAATTAAATCAGCACTGAAAATCTAATTATCCGTAAAAGTGAGATATTGACTTCACATACTGTATGTAGAAAAATCTAAATTTGGGGTACAGCACAAACCCGTAGAATAAATCATGGCCTCGGACTGATTTCCAATTAGAACTGAATTTCGTATTGGATTTTCTTGTTATATACACCATGATTGTGTTTTACGCTTTCTTTTCTCCTTCTAGTCATTTTTTAAAATAATTGAGAAGGCATTGATAGCAATTTTAGAAGCTGCCCAGCATTCTTAAGGGAAGGAATGGCTTAAGGCCAGGGGTGAAATGCTACTGGTTTACTCCAATTCGGGCAAACTGGTAGTGATAAAAATTTTTCTAATAATAATCAAGAGATGGGAGGTACCTGAAAGATGTTGTAGACCTTCATCCGAGAAAACAGATGAGATCTTTAAGATGCTATGAGGTTCTTCAAAGTCTTGGAAACTTTGTAGCCTGCTCTCCTTGGCTTCTGGACTGTGTTGGGCCCACTGAGACATCAGCTGTATGATGTTTCAGCTCAGGCAAATGTCAACAACCACACTTGTCTGGAGTGAGTGAAAAAGGGAGGACAGACCCTGAAGGACTGAAACCTCAAGTGAAGAAACATGAAGTCCACCAGACCTGGCATAGTTCCAGCCCAGGTTCCAGAATTCTTCAGAAGATCTTCTTCAGAAGCTCAGAAGATCTTCTTCAGAAGCTCAGAAGATCTTCTTCAGAAGCTCAGAAGATCTTCTTCAGAAGCTCAGAAGATCTTCTTCAGAAGTTCAGAAGGTCTTCAGAGGCTCTGAAGATCTTCTTCAGCCAAAAGAAGACATCACAAAGGGCTTTTCATAGTGTTTTCTGATCTTTACACATACCTTGTGGCTGAAGGTCAAAAGATATTGAGGGACATTCACATTTTCAGGATGCAAAATTTCCACTCACATCATAGTTGTTTTTTTCCTTCTCACCCTTTAACAATGATTTCAGTGCATCTGGTCTCCATCAAATTGACCGAAGGAAGCTGTGTTTGTTCTTAATATATCTTTTTGAGTTTTTGTTGTAATATTTCAGTCCCTAATAAAATTGCACAGACATCAGAGGCATTTTTAAGCCAATTACTTCTGAAACAAAATGTCCTTTCTAAATAACTTTCCTGGAGTTAAAACTATTTACTCAAGTGAACATTTTCAATGCTTGGCAATCTGCGAAGAAACAGAATTTGAATGAATGTAACCGAACAGCAACAAAACGTTGTGCGTGCGTTTAATGTTTTGACATTTATCCTTGTTAGCATGAATAATGAATTAGCACTTTTCGAGACCATATGTCTCTTTAGATTCAGAGAGACTAAGCATGCTGTCTTTAAATATATTGGAATGTTTTTATCATGGTTTTGGTAAATTGTGTAATAATCCATGCAATGCCTTTTCTTAAGTCACGGCAACTTAAGTTGCGTCTTGACCTGTTTATTGAAGAAGAAAAGTTTGTAATGTTCCATGGGTCTTAACCGGTTTTTTTTAACGATGATTTTTCAAAATGCCCTGAACAAAAATTCATATTGGAATTGTGTCAAGCCAAATTAGTAATGTTTTCTCTGTTAATTTTCCTCTGGAGTGCCTTTTCGGTGTCCCTATAGATGTAGAGGGGCTGTTGTGTTCAAAGGAGCAAGGAAGGCCTTTGTTGTGATCCAGGCCCAAGTAGGTAGTAGAAAACTCAGTCCGTTTAAAAACAAACAAACTTTATTCGAACAGCTGTGAATTAACTCATTCTCAGCGTAGTCCAAACTAAATCAAAGCAAATTCTTCCCAACACAATTCCTCAGTCCTATCACCAACCTTGGTCTTAATTAGGCAAACTGCCAAAGGCCTTTCTTGGCAAACGTTCAGAAGACGCCGATAAGAAACAAATGCAGCAAGACAAAGCTATCAATGTTGTTTTCCGGCAATGAGCCCAAATGCCGTTGCTGGTCTTTTAAGCCTTATGGGAGGGGCCAATCATCTCTTGGCCCTATTCCCGAGTTGTCCTTTTTTGCTTGAGCTGCTCTTGTCTTCTGGCAGCTCTTCTCATGCGTGCATTATGAACAGGATCCTCCTGTTCCTCTGCCTCACTACTGTCAGCCTCTGGAGGCTCCAGTGTCTGCACATCACTTTCCGATGGCCCTGGCCCCACCTCTGCCTCCAACGCAGAGTCCTCATCCGTGCCTTCCCCAGCCTCCAGGACTGGTCCATGTTCTTCCTCAGCCTGCCAGCTCTGCAGGCTGCTGGCGGACCACAAGAGTCTTGGGGTTACTGTGCCAGATTGGAGGGGAGCTCAGGATGCATGGGGTGGGGGAAACAGTTTTGGAAAACTTATGAAAAAGCCATGTTCCGATATAGGAGAATATTTGTAACTCAGGGTTGAAATGATCCTTGGAACTAACCCTTGGAGCTCTCTGAGCTTGGTTGCTTTCTTGCAGAGATTTCATGACCCAACCAGGTAACATTATCAGTGCTAGAAGAGAGTTGGGAGAAGGAGGAGGAGGAGGAGGAAGAGGAAGAGGACAGCTATGGGTCTTTGGTGATCTCCGAGCTTGGTTGTTTTCTTACAGATGTTTCATCATCCAACTAGGTAACATCATCAGTGCTAGTGGGGTTTGTGGAGTGGAGGAAGAGGAGGACTGTAGTTTCTTGGTGGTCTCCGAGCTTGGTTGTTTTCTTGCAGATATTTCATGATCCAACTAGTGTTGGAAGGAGAATTCATCTGGTTCAGTTCCAAGCTGGGAGAAAGACGCTGGAAACAACATGGAGGCTGATTGGAAAGAAGGTTTAATGATGAACAGAACCAACCGCATGCTGTTCTGGGACAGCTGACCAAATGGTTGAACGTGTGGATGGATCTTTATAGGTTTTGGTGACTTTGAAGTTTGAACTATTCTGAGGATTGTGTAATAAAGGGGCTTTTGTGGGTTTTTATTGCTAAATGGTGGCGGGCTAATGCTACTATGTCCTAAAACGGCTCATGTCCCTGTTTTTAGAATTTAGGAGGAGGAGAATGTCAATTTTAATTCCATCCTTGGAGATGAAGTTCTTTTGTTTTGTGAATAGGCCCAATTTTTCTTAATGGGCATGACCTTGTCAAACTATTTACTACAATTACTATTACTATTACTATTACTATTACTATTACTATTACTATTACTATTACTATTCTTCTTCTCATCCTTCCTAGTACCTATCTCCTCCCACTTATGACTATAACTTTATTGCTTGTGTTATTACGATTTATATTGTTCTGTTTGTTTCCTAGTATGATTTGATTGCTTATCAGTGACCTATGACTATCATCACTAAGGGTTGTACCTTATGATTCTTGACAAATGTATTTTTATTTTATTTTATGTACTCCGAGAGCATATACACCTAAGACAAATTCCTTGTGGGTCTAAACACACTCGGCCAATAAAAGAATTCTATTCTATTCTATCAAAAAAAATCTGCCGGGGGCTATTAAGAAAGACCGAGTCTGCTTTCTGCCTTTAAGGGCATACTCTTCCATATCTCTTTTAGGGAAATATAATATTCTGCCTCTTAATATTTCCCCAGAATATTTCATTCTTCTAGGAGGTGGGGTGATGGTGGCTTCCCACACTAGGTAACATTAATCAGGGGTGGGATTCAAATAATTTAACAACCGGTTCTCCGCCCTAATGACCGGTTGGGTGGGCGTGGCCATGGTGGGCGTGGCCAGGAGGTGTGACAGGCAGCACTCGTCCTCCTGTAGCCTCCTGGGAGCAAAAATGGGCTATGGGGGGGGACGCGTCACCTCTTTGCCCCATTTTGGGCCTATTAGGCCTCCCTGCAGCCTCCTGGGAGTGAAAATGGGCTGGGGGGGAGCTCTGCACCTCCCATGCCCAATTCTGGGCCTAGTAGGTCTCCCTGCACTTACCTGGGAGCCAAAACGAGGTATGTGGGGACTCCTGGAAGGGGCGGGGCAGGGATGGGCGGGGCCAGCCAGCAATTTAACTACCGGTTTGCCTGAACGAGCCCGAACCGGCTGAATCCCACCACTGAACATCATCAGTGCTAACATCAGTTACCTTGTTTGGGTAATGAAACATCTGCAAGAAAACAAGCAAGCTCA
The DNA here is from genome assembly GCF_028640845.1 of Ahaetulla prasina. Taxonomy (NCBI): domain Eukaryota; kingdom Metazoa; phylum Chordata; class Lepidosauria; order Squamata; family Colubridae; genus Ahaetulla; species Ahaetulla prasina. The sequence goes on from NC_080547.1 coordinate 11,707,370, forward strand.
GAGAGCACGAAGGACTCCTCAAAATGATGTCCCTACTTTTCACCAGCAGAGGGCACTGTCGCCCTGCTGAAAAACTCAGAGGAAGCAAGGCCATAAAACCCGGAATCCTACAGAAACCCCACAGGAAGGAGCGTGTTTCGTGCATCCTATTCAAGCGTGCTCCCAGAACTCCAGGCACCTCACAGTTTTGCAAGCATTCCCAGGCTTCTGTTGATTCTCAGTCGGGTGGCTGGGAAGTGTTGCTGCCATGCAACACTTGCAAAAACAACGGCTTCTGGAACGAAGCAACGGGACGCTAAGAGAGCTAGTCCCCGACTTACGATCATTCAGTCAACGACTGTTCAGAGTGACAGTAGCCTTGGAAAAAAGCGAGTTGCGATTGGTCCTTATGATCAATGGCAGGATCTCTATATCTCAACTGGTCAAAAAATTGGGTGTTGGGCAGTCAGCCTCAATCCCACCCCTGAATTCCATCCCTTCCCGATTTGATCACACAGCCATGTGCAAATGGCCACGGGAGGCAGGGGTCTCTCATCGCCAACGGCCGGGAGGGGAACGTGGAGCTGGGTCCGTTCGCCGGAGGCTTCTGACGCTGCGGCCTTTTCAACCCTCGACGCACAAGTCGCTAGTGAGGTAAAGGAGAAGGGAAACCCTGCAGCCTGTCAAGGAACAATCAAGGCTTTGTGGGAAAAGAAAATGGCCAAGAGAACCCCCAGATTTTATGAAGTGGAACATTTCCAGAGTGGAAATGTTTCAAGATTCTGTCTAGGGAATATAATTTAGGAAAGGCTGCCTGAATTGTTTCAGCTTTTCTCTTTCTCCTTGCTGAGCAAAAAGATCCTCCCTCCCTTCCACCCATCTTCCTTCCTTCCTTCCTTCCTTCCTTCCTTCCTTCCTTCCTTCCTTCCTTCCTTCCTTCCTTCCTTCCTTCCTTCCTTCCTTCCTTCCTTCCTTCCTATCTCCCTCCTTCCTTCCTCCTCCATCTTCTTCCTCCTCCCATCTTCCTTCCTTCCTTCCTTCCTTCCTATCTCCCTCCCTCCCTCCCCTCTTTCTCCCTTTCTCCCTCCCTCCCTCCCCTCCTCCTCCCCCCCCCTCTCCCCTCTTCCTTCCTTCCTTCCTTCCTTCCTTCCTTCCTTCCTTCCTTCCTTCCTTCCTTCCTTCCCTCCCATCTTCCTTCCTATCTCCCTCCTTCCCTTCCTCCCTCCCATCTTCTTCCCTCCCTCCCATCTTCCTTCCTTCCTTCCTTCCTATCTCCCTCCTCCCTCCCATCTTTCTCCCTATCTCCCTCCCTCCCTCCCATCTTCTTCCCTCCCTCTCTCCCATCTTCCTTCCTTCCTATCTCCCTCCCACCCTCCCTCCAACCTTCTTCCCTCCCATCTTCCTTCCTTCCTTTGTCCCTCCCTCCCTCCCATCTTCTTCTCTCCCTCCCTTCCTCCCATAAAAAGAGGCTGCCTGACTCTTTGCAATTCTGTTTGAGTCCGCCCCCCCACCCCGTTTCTGGTACTTTGGGCTGTTTATTTATTTTACTGCATCCCGTCTGGAGATGACTTTGAAATGAAAGATGAGCCAAGCCTGGCTATCAATAGAAAGCTGAAGGAGATTAGCAACACCTTCCTGCTCTCGGGAGGGGAGCCTGGGACGGCTACTGGCACCCTCTGTGTTGTGTCCCATGGGCCTCCTTTTCCAGGGTCTGGGAGAAGGTGGGCAGAAGCGGGGGGAGGGGGAGGGGGGGGGAGGAGGAGATGTTAATCAACCCCTATTTGAGATTTCATGGCCTGCATCCTCAAACCTGCGTTCTAATTCCCTTCTCTAGTACAAGATTTACACTTTCAATTTTATGTCTCGTCCTCGGTTAATGGGCCATTACTGTCAGTAGGATCAGCAGCCAAGAAGTTAAATTTGGCTAGATTTATGATTAAGAGGCAGCCCAAGGCACAACAAGGAAAGCCCAAGGAAGCCGAGGGGAAAAACCCCACCCTACTTTCCCAGATGAAAAATGGACCTGGGAGAGATTTGGGCCAAGAACAAAGAAGAGGAGCCAAGGGAGTTCCTGCGAAGAGAAGGGTCGCGGCAAGGACATTTCCTTCTGGGGAGTGGGTGAGGGGGCAGATTCGGGTAGCCCGTTCCCCCAGGATCTCTGAAGAGAAGGAGGGGGAGGGGAGGGCTTTGGATCTGAAATGGAATCCCAGCTTTCTCCAAAGGAAGCCATTCCTGGATTCTTAAAGAGGAAGAGGAGTTGGTGATGGAGGCCCATGTGTGCAAAACCACCATTTCCGCCTGTGCAAAAAAACAACAACCCATTTCCTCCTGGAATAATTGCATTGCGCTCATTTTGCATTGAGATTGCTTTGAAATTTGGTTCTGAATTTCAGTTCAATTGAATTTCAATTGAAGTTCGGTTCTGCAACCCAACAAGAAAAACAGACTTCAGAGGATACTTAGAACTGCAGAAAAAAACAATGGCTACCAACCTGCCTTCCATTGAGGACCTGTATACTGCACGAATCAAGAAGAGGGCCGTGAAAATATTTACAGACCCCTCGCATCCTGGACATAAACTGTTTCAACTCCTACCCTCAAAACGACACTACAGAGCACTGCACACCAGAACAACTAGACACAAGAACAGTTTTTTCCCGAAGGCCATCACTCTGCTAAACAAATAATTCCATCAACACTGTCAGACTATTTACTGAATCTGCACTACTATTAATTGTTTCATAGTTCCCATCACCAATCTCTTTCCACTTATGACTGTATGACTATAACTTGTTGCTGGCAATCCTTATGATTTATATTGATATATTGATCATCAATTGTGTTGTAAATGTTGTACCTTGATGAAGGTATCTTTTCTTTTATGTACACTGAGAGCATATGCACCAAGACAAATTCCTTGTGTGTCCAATCACACTTGGCCAATAAAATTCTATTCTATTCTATTCTATTCTATTCTAAATGAATATCAACCGGGGAGATGTTGGCAGGTTCACCAAATATGGTGACTCGGACCAGCTCAAAATCCGATGCCCACGTCCGCAGCTTGGTGGTCAGTGGTGAACTTGATGAGCATTTCTCCTTTGTTTAGTAAGGCTCCTCCCACCAGCCCCTCTGCATAGCCCATCAACCAGTGTCTTGTGGACACCTAGAGAAGAGTGAATTCATACTAAGTAGGTGGAGTGTGTTTTGTGAATGTAACCCTGGAAAACCAAGGAGATGAATGATCTGGGAGCTGAGGATTATGGAGCCAGATTGGTCTAGTTGCTAAAGTACCAGGTTAAGGAGCAGGGGACAGGGAATTCTAGTCCCACCTTAGCCATAAAAACCAGCTGATGACTTTGGGCAGATCATCAGGAGACAGTGAGTTTTAGTCCCACCTTAGCCATAAAAGCCAACTGGTGACTTTGGGCCGATCACCAGAAGACAGTGAGTTCTAGTTCCACCTTAGCCATAAAAACCAGCTGGTGACTTTGGGCCGATCACCAGGAGACAGGGAGTTCTAGTTCCACCTTAGCCATAAAGACCAGCTGGTGACTTTGGGCCGATCACCAGGAGACAGTGAGTTCTAGTTCCACCTTAGCCATAAAGACCAGCTGGTGACTTTGGGCCGATCACCAGGAGACAGTGAGTTCTAGTTCCACCTTAGCCATAAAGACCAGCTGGTGATTTTGGGCCGATCACCAGGAGACAGTGAGTTCTAGTTCCACCTTAGCCATAAAGACCAGCTGGTGACTTTGGGCCAATCACCAGGAGACAGTGAGTTCTAGTTCCACCTTAGCCATAAAGACCAGCTGGTGACTTTGGGCCGATCACCAGGAGACAGTGAGTTCTAGTTCCACCTTAGCCATAAAGACCAGCTGGTGACTTTGGGCCGATCACCAGGAGACAGTGAGTTCTAGTTCCACCTTAGCCGTAAAAACCAGCTGGTGACTTTGGGCCGATCACCAGGAGACAGTGAGTTCTAGTCCCACCTTAGCCATAAAAACCAGCTGGTGACTTTCGCCGATCACCAGGAGACAGTGAGTTCTAGTCCCACCTTAGCCATAAAAACCAGCTGGTGACTTTGGGCCGATCACCAGGAGACAGTGAGTTCTAGTCCCACCTTAGCCATAAAAACCAGCTGGTGACTTTGGCCAATCACCAGGAGACAGTGAGTTCTAGTCCCACCTTAGCCGTAAAAACCAGCTGGTGACTTTCGCCGATCACCAGGAGACAGTGAGTTCTAGTCCCACCTTAGCCATAAAAACCAGCTGGTGACTTTGGGCCGATCACCAGGAGACAGTGAGTTCTAGTTCCACCTTAGCCATAAAGACCAGCTGGTGACTTTGGGCCGATCACCAGGAGACAGTGAGTTCTAGTCCCACCTTAGCCATAAAAACCAGCTGGTGACTTTGGCCAATCACCAGGAGACAGTGAGTTCTAGTCCCACCTTAGCCGTAAAAACCAGCTGGTGACTTTCGCCGATCACCAGGAGACAGTGAGTTCTAGTCCCACCTTAGCCATAAAAACCAGCTGGTGACTTTGGGCCGATCACCAGGAGACAGTGAGTTCTAGTTCCACCTTAGCCATAAAGACCAGCTGGTGACTTTGGGCCGATCACCAGGAGACAGTGAGTTCTAGTCCCACCTTAGCCATAAAAACCAGCTGGTGACTTTGGCCAATCACCAGGAGACAGTGAGTTCTAGTCCCACCTTAGCCGTAAAAACCAGCTGGTGACTTTGGGCCGATCACCAGGAGACAGGGAGTTCTAGTTCCACCTTAGCCATAAAGACCAGCTGGTGACTTTGGGCCGATCACCAGGAGACAGTGAGTTCTAGTTCCACCTTAGCCATAAAGACCAGCTGGTGACTTTGGGCCGATCACCAGGAGACAGTGAGTTCTAGTTCCACCTTAGCCATAAAGACCAGCTGGTGATTTTGGGCCGATCACCAGGAGACAGTGAGTTCTAGTTCCACCTTAGCCATAAAGACCAGCTGGTGACTTTGGGCCGATCACCAGGAGACAGTGAGTTCTAGTTCCACCTTAGCCATAAAGACCAGCTGGTGACTTTGGGCCGATCACCAGGAGACAGTGAGTTCTAGTTCCACCTTAGCCATAAAGACCAGCTGGTGACTTTGGGCCGATCACCAGGAGACAGGGAGTTCTAGTTCCACCTTAGCCATAAAAACCAGCTGGTGACTTTGGCCAATCACCAGGAGACAGTGAGTTCTAGTCCCACCTTAGCCGTAAAGACCAGCTGGTGACTTTGGGCCGATCACCAGGAGACAGTGAGTTCTAGTTCCACCTTAGCCATAAAGACCAGCTGGTGACTTTGGGCCGATCACCAGGAGACAGTGAGTTCTAGTTCCACCTTAGCCATAAAGACCAGCTGGTGATTTTGGGCCGATCACCAGGAGACAGTGAGTTCTAGTTCCACCTTAGCCATAAAGACCAGCTGGTGACTTTGGGCCAATCACCAGGAGACAGTGAGTTCTAGTTCCACCTTAGCCATAAAGACCAGCTGGTGACTTTGGGCCGATCACCAGGAGACAGTGAGTTCTAGTTCCACCTTAGCCATAAAGACCAGCTGGTGACTTTGGGCCGATCACCAGGAGACAGTGAGTTCTAGTTCCACTTTAGCCATAAAAACCAGCTGGTGACTTTGGGCCGATCACCAGGAGACAGTGAGTTCTAGTTCCACCTTAGCCATAAAGATCAGCTGGTGACTTTGGGCCGATCACCAGGAGACAGTGAGTTCTTGTCCCACCTTAGCCATAAAAGCCAGCTGGTGACTTTGGGCCGATCACCAGGAGACAGTGAGTTCTAGTTCCACCTTAGCCGTAAAAACCAGCTGGTGACTTTGGGCCGATCACCAGGAGACAGTGAGTTCTAGTCCCACCATAGCCATAAAAACCAGCTGGTGACTTTCGCCGATCACCAGGAGACAGTGAGTTCTAGTCCCACCTTAGCCATAAAAACCAGCTGGTGACTTTGGGCCGATCACCAGGAGACAGTGAGTTCTAGTTCCACCTTAGCCATAAAGACCAGCTGGTGACTTTGGGCCGATCACCAGGAGACAGTGAGTTCTAGTCCCACCTTAGCCATAAAAACCAGCTGGTGACTTTGGCCAATCACCAGGAGACAGTGAGTTCTAGTCCCACCTTAGCCGTAAAAACCAGTTGGTGACTTTGGGCCGATCACCAGGAGACAGTGAGTTCTAGTCCCACCTTAGCCATAAAGACCAGCTGGTGACTTTGGGCCGATCACCAGGAGACAGTGAGTTCTAGTTCCACCTTAGCCGTAAAAACCAGCTGGTGACTTTGGGCCGATCACCAGGAGACAGTGAGTTCTAGTTCCACCTTAGCCGTAAAAACCAGCTGGTGACTTTGGGCCGATCACCAGGAGACAGAGAGTTCTAGTCCCACCTTAGCCGTAAAAACCAGCTGGTGACTTTGGGCCGATCACCAGGAGACAGAGAGTTCTAGTTCCACCTTAGCCGTAAAAACCAGCTGGTGACTTTGGGCCGATCACCAGGAGACAGAGAGTTCTAGTCCCACCTTAGCCGTAAAAACCAGCTGGTGACTTTGGGCCGATCACCAGGAGACAATGAGTTCTAGTTCCACCTTAGCCGTAAAAACCAGCTGGTGACTTTGGGCCAATCACCAGGAGACAGTGAGTTCTAGTCCCACCTTAGCCATAAAAGCCAACTGGTGACTTTGGCCAATTTCTCTCTCAGCCCAACCCACCTCACAAGGTTGTTATGGCGAAAATAGAAGGACAACGGTGCATCAGATACATCCACTTCCTTATATATATAAACATTAATTAATTAAAAAGCTCCTTGTCTAGCGTTGGACATCATCACCCCCCCCCCCCGTCCCAGGAATCAGGAAGATTGGCACCCGGGGCCCCTCATTTCAACCCTCAGCTACAAACATTCTCCTTTATTAGATCCGCTTTCTCTGACCCAGAAGAGCCGAGTTCCCACCTCTAGCCTTTTTGCTATATTCCTGTATGCACACCAAAGATTTATTGGCTTCTGGAATTGTCATGTTAAAGTCTGCAGAGAGAGGTCTGTAAGCCTCACTTACACTTACCTGTAAATACAGGTAGACCCTAAACACGGACTGCAAACCATAGCAGTCTAAGTGAGACATGGCAGAGAATAGAATAGAATAGAATAGAATAGAATAGAATAGAATAGAATAGAATAGAATAGAATAGAATAGAATAGAATAGGACAGGACAGGACAGGACAGGATAGGGTAAGATACAGGAATAGAGTGGAATGAATAGAATAGAATAGAATAGAATAGAATAGAATAGAATAGAATAGAATAGAATAGAATAGAATAGAATAGAATAGGACAGGACAGGACAGGACAGGACAGGATAGGGTAAGATACAGGAATAGAGTGGAATGAATAGAATAGAATAGAATAGAATAGAATAGAATAGAATAGAATAGAATTCTTTATTAGCCAAGTGTGATAGGACACACAAGGAATTTGTCTTTGGTGCATAAGCTCTCGGTGTACATAAAAGAAAAGATACCTTCATCAAGGTACAACACTTATTTATTTTTATTTTTTTATTTATTTTATTTGCATTTATATCCCGCCCTTCTCCAAAGACTCAGGGTGGCTTACACTATGTAACTTACACTTACAACACTTAATGATAGTCACAGGGAACAAATAAGCAATCAAATCATATTAGGAAACAGTCAATATAAATTTTAACGATACCGGCAACAAAGTCACAGTCATACAGTCAGGAGATGGGTAATAGGAAGGATGAGAGGAAGAATAGTAATACAGTCTTAGTAGTTAATTTGACAGTGTTGAGGGAATTATTTGTTTAGCAGAGTGATGGCCTTCGGGAAAAAACTGTTCTTGTGTCTAGTTGTTCTGGTGTGCAGTGCTCTATAGTGTCGTTTTGAGGGTAGGAGTTGAAACAGTTTATGTCCAGGATGCGAGGGGTCTGTAAATATTTTCCCAGCCCTCTTTTTGACTCATGCAGTATACAGGTCCTCAATGGAAGGCAGGTTGGTAGCCATGGTTTTTTCTGCAGAGTTCTAATGATCCTCTGAAGTCTGTGTCTTTCTTGTTGGGTTGCAGAGCCAAACTAGACAGTTATAGAGGTGCAGATGACAGACTCAATAAATGGAGGTTTAAGGATTTTTTTTCTTTTGATTGCTGTTTCCCCCCCACCCCGAACAATAGAGTCATTTATTTTTGGTGACTCCCCTGCCCCCCTCCCCGGCTGTGAACAAAAGCTGCAAATGAAGATTTGGGAAGAGGTCGGATTGAGGGCTAAAGGATGGCGAGGCCCAGATGGTGAGGTCCTTGAACCCTCCCACCAAAGAGAATAGAAGGAATTTTTGTGGGGGGGTGGGGGAAGGGGGCAAAGCCACTTTTCGTGTCATCGAACGCTGCAGGGCTGGGAGCCAAAAATAAAATTAAAATTTAAAAAAACCCCTCCCATCTTAATCTCGCCATCACCCTACATGTTCTGCTTTTTTATTCTTCAATGAAAGAAACAATCCGAGATAAATGACAATTAATTCGCTCCAACAGCCTAGCTGAGATAGATTCTTTCCAATTAGCGTTATCCAGCACCACTCCTATTTCCACACACAACCCGCTACCCAGAAATTTCTGGTGTTTTGCTATGGATGTGCTGGAAGAAATGTCCATCTGGGTTCAGTTCCAAGTGGGGAAAAAGAGACTAGAAACATGGAGACTGCTTGGAAAGATGGTTTAATAGTGGTCACATGTTCAAGGTGTTGGGTGAAGAACCAGAGAGGAAAGGAGAAGAAGAGAAGAAGAAGGCAGAAGGGCAGAAGGGCAGAAGGGCAGAAGAGAAGAGAGAGATAAGATGCTGAGTGCTTGAGTTTATACTCTCTGTGGGGCCCCACCTTGGTGCTTCCTGTTCTTGTATAAGAAATGTATCCTGATTGGTTGTCAAAGTCCCAGGTGGTCTAGGGGTCTTAGCTAAAGTTGTGGGTTGTCTCTCAAGCTCGCTTGAGCCTTGCCATGTGGTGAGTTTCTGTTGCTAGATGAATCCTATTGTGTTGCAGATGATGGTCCATTGACAAAGGTGGGGGGGATTGAGTGAGCTTGGCTGAAGCCTTAATGGCCCATTGACAAAGGTGTGAGGAGGCAGGAAGCTGTTTTGTCTTTAAAACAGGTTTCTCAAATTTCTCATCCAGGGAAACACAATACTCTGCCCTATTCAATATCTTCCAAAATATTTCATTCTTCTAGGAGAGGAGTGAGTGCTAACTTTCTACAGATGGAGTTCTGGTACAACAGCCCCGTCTGCTCTGGGCATCGGGCAGAACACAGGCTGCGGCCATCCATCACTGCTGGATTCAGCAGGCTTCTTGGCTGCTGTAGATTTATCTTTGAGGAAGGTGTTCTCGTGTCTATAAAAGGAAGACAGACTCTTTCTTGCTGGCCTCCGCTCCGTTTGGCATTATTACAGTAGCAGGGATAATAACAGAATCACAGATTTAACAAGAGCCGGAAGGGACCTTGGAGGTCTTCTAGTCCAACCCCTTGCTCAAGCAGGAGACCTTATGCCAGGGCTCTGCAACCTTAAACACTCAAAGAGCCATTTGGACCCGTTTCCCACAGAAAAGAAAACACCGGGAGCCACAAAAACCCTTCCCGTGCCTGACTATTTCTTGAGCGGCCCCAAAACTAGCATATGTCGTTGAATTAAACGTTCTGTTTGCTTCTGAAACTTTTCTTGGATTTATCCATGGTTGGCCTACCGGGTGGGTTTGAAAAGCTCAATAAATCACGTGCTGGTGGGTGTCGCACATTAGTGGTTGTGGCACATATTTTGAGTGACAGGGAGCCTCAGCAGAGGGGTGAAAGAACCACATGGGCAGATTGCTGACCCCTGCCCTGTACCATTTCAGACAAATGGTTGTCCAATCTCTTCTTAAAAACCTTCAGTGATGGAGCACCCACAACTTCTGAAGGGAAGCAGTTCCTCTGATTAATTGTCCTCACTGCTAGGAAGTTTCTCCTTAATTCCAGGTTGCTTCTATCTCTTGATTAGTTTCCATCCATTACTCCTTGTCTGACCTTTGGAGAGTGGCTGTTCACTCTCTCCTTAAAAGCTTCCAGTGATGAAGCTCTCACAACGTCCGAAGGCAACTTCTTTTCCTCGGATTGATTGTTCCCACTGTCTGAAAATTTCTCCTTATTTCCAGGTTGAATCTCTCCTTGATCAGTTTCCATTCATTACTCCTTGTCTGGCCTTCAGATGCTTTGGAAAATAGCTTGACCCCCTCCTTCTCTCTGTGGCAACCCCTCAAATATTGGAAGATGCTATCCTGTCTCCCCTGGTCCTTCTCTTCTCTTCACTAGACTAGCCAGGCCCAGTTCCTGCAACCATTCATCCTATGTTTTAGCCTCCAGTCCCCTAAAATCATCCTGCTTGCTCTTCTCTGCACTCTTTCTAGAGTCTCAACATCTTTTTTATAGCGGGGTGACCAAAACTGGATGCAGTACTCTAGGTGTGGTCTTACTAGGGCTTTATAGAGTGGTATTAGTACCTCCCTTGATCTTGATTGTATCCCTCTGTGAATGCAACTTCTTTAAGTCCAGCTCAGTTCCTAATGACTCCATTCACCTATCCTTTTTCTTGGTCACTAAGTAATTCCGAGATCACCGCAGATGGGGACTGCAGCCAAGAAATTAAAAGACGCTTGCTCCTGGGGAGGAAAGCTATGGCAAATCTAGATAGCGTACTAAAAAGCAGAGACATCACCCTGCCAACAAAAGTGCGTATAGTCAAAGCTATGGTTTTCCCAATTGCAATGGATGGCTGTGAAGGTTGGACCATAAGAAAGGCTGAGCGCCAATGAATTGAGGCCTTTGAACTCTGCTGCTGGAGAAGACTCCTGTGAGTCCCTTGGACTGAAAGGGGATCCAACTGGTCAGTCCTAGAGGAGATCAACCCTGACTGCTCTTTAGAAGGCCAGATCCTGAAGAGGAAACTCAAATACTTTGGCCACCTAATGAGAAGGAAGGACTCCCTGGAGAAGAGCCTAATGCTGGGAACGATGGAGGGCAAAAGAAGAAGAATGGGACGGCAGAGAACGAGGTGGTTGGATGGAATCACTGAAGCAGTGGGCATGAGCTTCAATGGACTCCAGAGGATGGTAGAGGACAGGAAGGCCTGGAGGAATGTTGTCCATGGGGCTGTGATGGGTTGGACATGACTTCGCAACTAACAACAACAAAGTAATTCCATTATGCCATCCTAGGAGTCTTTCCATGAATGGAACAGGAGAAGCTGCCAAATGAGCATGTAAAGGGTGGGGGGAGGGTTTGGGGGGGTGAGGGAAGGGGGTGAGGGAGATATTTGCAACAAGTTTGACAGGACCGCATTCTCTGGAATAGGACTTGCGAGCATCAAAAAGACAAATATGACTGGATAGAATAAATGTGTTAAGCTGGGTGACAAACAGCTTGGTAGTCTGACAGTTGCTATATTTATTCTATGCAAATGGGCCTGGGTGTTAATTTATTTAATTAGAAGATGCGCAGGGGTGCCACAAGAGGTGGCTGTAGATCTTGGCTAGAGAGTGAAAAATATTTTCTCCCTGGAGGGTACCAGGAGATTGTGGGGGGGGAGGGGGAATTCTCAGTTTTTCCTCTCTCTCTTGCTCAGATTGGGGGGTGGGAACGGGGTGGGAAGGAAAGGGAGGGACAGCCGGGACTGTAGAAGGCAGAGATTGAACGCAAAACCATCTTGCGGGGTTAGTCAAATGCCCTGAAAGATAACAGAATGAAATTTAAGAGAAACAAAATGCCAAATTCTCCCCTTACAAATCAGGCAGGTAGTCACAGGAAGCAGGAGCCCTGCACTTATGAAAAAGCTTTGGAAGAAAAAAAAAAACCATCGTGGATTGCTAACTCAACTCCAGTCAGCAAGGTGATGGGGCGACCCTCCCCCACCAAAAAAAAAAGAAAAGAAAAAAAAAAGAAAAGAAAAGGAAGAAAAGAAAGAAGGCAAAGGCAGTTTTAGGTGTCATCAAGAGGAGGTAATTTCCGAAGGATAGGAAGTCATAATTCCTCTGTATTCTACCTTGATCACACTCATTTGCCTTCAAGGATTGCATGCCCAAAGTTGCCTTATTGGGGTGATGGGAGGCATTTAATTTAATAGGTAGGTAGGTAGGTAGGTAGACAAATAGGTAGATAGAGAGGTAATAGATAGAGGGATAGACAGAGATAGATAGACAGACAGACAGACAAACAGGGATAGATAGATAGATAGATAGATAGATAGATAGATAGATAGATATTTAGATAGATAGATAATAGATAGATAGACAGACAGACAGACAAACAGGGATAGATAGATAGATAGATAGATAGATAGATAGATAGATAGATAGATAGATAGATAGATAGATAGATAGATAGATAGATAGATAGACAGATAGACAGATAGACAGACAGACAGACAGACAGACAGACAGACAAACAAACAGGGATAGATAGATAGATAGATAGATAGATAGATAGATAGATAGATAGATAGATAGATATTTAGATAGATAGATAATAGATAGATAGATAATAGATAGATAGACAGACAGACAGACAAACAGGGATAGATAGATAGATAGATAGATAGATAGATAGATAGATAGATAGATAGATAGATAGATAGATAGATAGATAGATAATAGATAGACAGACAGACAGACAAATAGATGGATGGTAGATAGATGGATGGTTGAATGGATGGACAGATAGTAAGAGCGACAGACTGACAGGTGATAGACAGATGATGTCTATCGCCCCGGTGCTGGGGTGAACCGGTTGTTAAATTATATGAAGCCCACCTCTGAAGCAGAGCGTTCAGCCCAGCCAGTGGGCTACTCTGTAGTTACCGTATATACTCGAGTATAAGCCGAGTTTTTCAGCACATTTTTTGTGCTGAAAAACGTCCCCTCGGCTTATACTCGGGTCTATACGGCTTATACTCGAGTTTTTTTTTTTTTAAGCCCCTCGGCTTATACTCGAGTATATACGGCTTATACTCGAGGTTTTTTTTTTTTCTTTTTTTCACATTTTACCGGACTGAAGCCCTGCCGGTGCAGTGAGAGGGCGGGGCGGGGGAGCCGCCAGCCTTCTCAGCTGAGGGAGGGAGGGTTTCCCCAACCGGTAGGTGCCTCATTTCCCACCCTCGGCTTATACTCGAGTCCCCAGTTTACCCCAGTTTTTGGGGTAAAATTGGGGACCTCGGCTTATACTCGGATCGGCTTATATTCGAGTATATACGGTAGTCCTTCTTAACAACCATTCGTTTAGCGACTCCTCAAAGTTACGACGATGCTGGGATTTATGACCATTCCCTGCACTTACAACCATTGCATCATTCCCACACTCATGGGATCAAAATTTGAGCAGTTGGCAACTGGCAGGTATTTGTGTCAGTTGCAAGCAGCGCCCCAGGTGGTGGGGGGGAGGGGTTTGGACTAGATGACCTACAAGGTCCCTTCCAATTCTGTTCATCTGTACCTGCATTTACACTGGCATTCCTACAACGGAGGTCCTTGATGCCAGGATCCCACATTTCCTAGGATAACAGAGAGTCCTGGCACTCTGCACATGTTCGTAGTAAGCCGCAGGCTCTTGACTCTTCATTCTAATTTGCTTCATTCTCCGGCGTCTCCAAGGTGGCCTGGGTTTCATTTGATGCTCTTGCGTTTTAATGGAGGAATATATAGTTCTGCTTCGATTAATTAATTAGCTGCTTTTCGCCATTTGCGGCCCCATCTTTTATTCATGCTCCTGTGTGCCGAAACGAGATGCTGCCGTAATAAAATGCAAGGCTAATATAAATCTATTCCCCGCCCCCCCAGACAAAATTGGAGTGGTGTGCCCAGGGGTGGGGTGGGGGAAATTGAGGCTAAGGTTCTGCATGATGGAACCACCGAGTTTCTTTCTTTCTTTCTAGAAAGCTACAATGTTCACAGATGAAATGGACGGCTTTCTGGGTTTTAACATAACATAACATAACATAACATAACATAACATAACATAACATAACATAACATAACATAACATAACATAACATAACATAACATAACATAACATAACATAACATAACATAACATAACATAACATAACATAACATAACATAACATAACATAACATAACATAACAACAGAGTTGGAAGGGACCTTGGAGGCCTTCTAGTCCAACCCCCTGCCTAGGCAGGAAACCCTACACCATCTCAGTCAGATGGTTATCCAACATTTTCTTAAAAATTTCCAGTGTTGGAGCATTCACAACTTCTGCAGGCAAGTCGTTCCACTTATTAATTGTTCTAACTGTCAGGAAATTTCTCCTTAGTTCTAAGTTGCTTCTTTCTTTGATCGGTTTCCACCCATTGCTTCTTGTTCTACCCTCAGGTGCTTTGGAGAACAGCCCGACTCCCTCTTCTTTGTGGAAGCCCCTGAGATATTGGAACACTGCTATCATGTCTCCCCTAGTCCTTCTTTTTATTAAACTAGACATACCCAGTTCCAGCAACGGTTCTTCATATGTTTTAGCCTCCAGTCCCCTAATCATCTTTGTTGCTCTTCTCTGCACTCTTTCTAGAGTCTCAACATCTTTTTTACATCGTGGTGACCAAAACTGGATGCAATATTCCAAGTGTGGCCTTACCAAGGCATTATAAAGTAGCACTAACACTTCACGTGATCTTGATTCTATCCCTCTGTTTTGGTTCCCAGCTCCTCTTGGAAGCAGCTGACCTCCTCATATCACTGGGCTCTCTAATTTTCCTGCTGATGAGGGATGCTATTAATTAATTCTTGGAGACCCAAGGCAGATGGCTGATGCCCTCACGTGGTCAGGACCAGGAGGTAGATTCGGGGTGTGAGACAGAGCTGGCATTCACTGAAATTTGCTACCGGTTCGCAAATGCGCATGTGCAGAGCATCAAAAACGTTGATGAATGGTACATGATAACGTCCGGGCGGGTGGGCGGAGCCTCTTGCAGCCGCTGCTACTGGTTCGCCCGAACCGGATAGAACCGGCTGAAAATCACCACTGGTGTAAGACCCATCAGATACCCATCGAAGGAAAGCAATGGCATTTATGGGAGAGAGGTTGCTTCCAGAGGTGGGTTTCAGCAGGTTCTGACCAGTTCTGGAGAACCAGTTGTGGAAATTTTGAGTAGTTCGGAGAACCAGTAAATACCACTCTGACTGGCCCCATCCACATTTATTCTCTGCCTTCCGAGTCCCAGCTGTTTGGGAGGAAATGGGGATTTTGCAGTATCCTTCGCCTGGAGTGGGGAGGGAATGGAGAATTTACAGTATCCTTCCCCTGCCACGCCCACCAAGCCATCCCAACCAAGCCACACCATGCCCACCAAGCCACACCCACAGAACCGGTAGTAAAAAAATTTGAAACCCACCACTGGTTGGTTATGAAGACAAGAAGACCCTACAGAAAAATGATGTCATTAAGAAAACCCATCAACAGGCCAACATCCTAAAAAGTCACAACAGGAACCTTGAATCAATGTCAACCTGGGTTTATTCAATGTTCTGGACTGAATTTATATGGAGCTGGCCCAACTAACCGTGGCTGGATTTGAAGGCGTCCTACTGACTTCTTCAAGCTCAGCCACGGTTAGTTGGTCCAACTCCATTTAAATTCAGTCCGGCATCGAAGCTCTGTTAGGAGATCTTTAGGAAGTCCCAGGTCTGTAGGGTGTTCTGACCTAGGCTCCCTTAGAAAGCATGAAGCAAAGTCTTAATCCCGGTAAAACCTCTTTTATTAACACGATTGCGAATTCCGTTCATTCACAGTCAACAAGGCCTTGGCAAACAGTCTTTCAGAGGAATGCTTATCAATCCCTCACCTTATCTCACTTGGAGCACTGCCAGAGAACCAATTTCCAAATGCAGAGCAAGGCCAAACTTGGCACCGAGTCTATTAGAGAAACGAATAGAACTTTCCAATCTTGAAACAAGATGAACTAATTGCAAAAGTCCACATCCCGTTTGCTCCTCTTTTATGTCCTATGGGAAGGGGCAATCATCTCCCAGGTGTGGCCTTACTCCCGAGTCGATCCTGCTTTCTTAATTGTTCTTGTCTTCTGGCAGCTCTGCGCATGAGCACATTGGGAACGGGCTCCAGCTGTTCCTCTGCCTTGCTGCTGTCTAACTCCCTCTCTGCCTCTGATTCCTTAACTGTTCCCTTCTCCTGGCAGCTCGGCGCATGCACACTTCAGGAACAAGCTCCAGCTGTTCTCCCACTTATCTCTGACTCCGAAGGTAGCTGATAACTGTTGGACGGTCCTGGCCCCATCTCTGCCTCCGATGCAGAGCCCTCATCAGAGCCTTCCCCAGACTCCAGGGCTGGTCCACGTTCCTCCCCAACCTCCTCACTGTCCGACTGTGCTGCCAGCTCTGGGTGGGCCACAACATAGGGTCATTCCCCCAAAGGACAAGCCAAGAAAATCGCATAGGTATGTCCATAAAATCAGCCAGAATCAAACATGAGTCAATATTCACAAGAACCAACCCAATTGTGGCATGAACGAGGGCGCTGCCGGAAATCAAGATATGATTGATTTGTCTGGGCGTCATGTGTGACAGTACGCAAACACAAGTATCCTGGTTTTTAAACCTAGATTTAGGGTTTAGGGGTGTGACTCCAGCCCCGATAGCTGGGTACGCAGGGCAGGGATGAAATGCTCCCGGTTCGGTCCAGTTCGTCCGAACCGGTAGTAAAAAATGTAAAAAAAAAAAAAAAGTTCTGATGATCAGGTGAGCGACACCCAATCGTCGGAACTTTTTAAAAAAAACCTTTTTAGCATTTTTTTACTACCAGTTCTCCAGAACCGGTAGTTAATAATGCTTTAAAAAGTAAAAAAAAAATAGTTCAGAAGATCATGCGTCACTCAGCCGATCGTCGGAACTTTTTTTTGTTTATTTTACTTAGGCATTTTTTTACTACTGTTAAATGCTTTAAAAAAGTGAAGAAAAAAAAAAGAGAGAGAGAGAAAGAGAGGCTCTGACGCTCCCAACTGTGCTGCATGATCATCAGAGCCTTTTTTTTTACTTTTAAAAGCACTTTTTTTACAACCTATTCGGCTGAAGATTGTGCACCACGGCTGATATCTCTCTCTCTCTCTCTCTCTCTCTCACACACACACAGTGGTGGGATTCAGCCAGTTCGCACCACTTTGGGAGAACCGGTTGTTAACTTTCAGAGCAGTTTGGTGAACTGGTTGTTGGAAGAAATCATTAGGGCAGAGAACCAGTTGTTAAATTACTTGAATCCCACCACTGCACACACACACACCCTGTGCACTGTTCTACTTACCCCATGCCTCCTTTTGGTGTGCAGTGCGCATGCCCAGCCAGCGAACCGGTAATAAACCGGTTCAGATTTCACCATTGATGCAGGGGCTGAATCCAAAGAAGGTGATTGAGGATCCCGTTATTAATTCTAATAAATATTCTAAAGTTGCATCTATCCCAAGACAGTAGCAGATTTTTATTTATTTATTTTTTTTTAAAATAAAATCCCTGGTTTTTTCTGCTCACTGTGTTCCTGCCGAAATTGTTTTGGCTGAAAACGGTTACACTGGATTATAGATGCTGTGAAATTAAAGGTGAAGAGGGAGGGAGAGCTAACATCGGTGCGGTGTTTGTATTAGCAATATTTATTTGCATGATGATGGATGGAAGATTTGGGGTCTGGAAAATTCAAGTTTTTTATTAAACGGAGTGGCAGGAGGTTGAGAGAATTCAGGAGTGTAACTGCAGACAGTTTAGTTTCCTGCGATCAGCAAAACACCCCCGCAGCCTCTTTAAGATACATCTAAATTAAATGTCAGATTTGCATATCTTTTTTTTGCATTTGAAGCCCTCTTAGAGGGCAGCAAAGAACAAGCAAGGAAGGGGTAAAAAAAAAAAAGGAAGAGGTGAATGAAAGAGTTGGGAAACTGTCCAGAAAATGTAGGCTGATAAACTGGTCTGCAAAAGAAAAAAAAAACCCTGAATTTAATATTTTAGCCCCCTATTCCAAGAGGATGGTAATTTTCCTGCATCGTCCTACCTGCTTCTCCAAAGTGTGTCGTTTCCTTTGTACTGGACTCTTTCGGTACTTTTGCCTGGTTATTCAGCCGTTATCTTTTTCCCCCGAAGAGAAAATAGTCATTTGTTTCTGTAAGGCTACAAAATCCATACGGCAGTAAAATCGGGGCGTTGGGGGCTGTGCTAGGAAGGCTTCTTAAAAGGAAAGAAAACTCTGCGAGATTATATTCATTGAAGTGGAATAGTGGAGGGAGCCTTTGATTTTCTACACAACTGGGACCAGAATTTCCATGGCTACGCAGGATGGTTGTTAAGTGAATCGTATCTGATTTCATGATCTTTTTTTTTGGGGGGGGGAGCAAAGTTGTTAAATGAATCACTTAAGCAGGACTGGAACTCACTTAATTCTGGTGGTTGATCCAAAGTCACCAACCTGGCTTTCGTGCCTAAGGCGGGACTAGAACTCACAGCCTACTGGTTATTGGTCCAAAGTCACCCAGACAGCTTTCACGCCTAAGGCAGGACTAGAACTCACCATCTCCTAGTTATTGGCCCAAAACCACCCAATTGGCATTCATAACAGTCTCCTGGTGATTGGCCCAAAGTCACCCAGCTGGCTTTCATACCTAAGGCAGGACTAGAACTCCCCATCTCCTGGTGATTGGCCCGTTCAAGGGGAGAGTTTAATTTATGGAGACTTTATAAAATTACAACAAATGCCAACAAGAAAACAAAGCCAAAAAGTTTGAGAGGTGCCTTCAGATTCTCAAGACTTGAAGCTGCAGCTTTCTCATGCCTGTATTTGGCTCCGCAGGATGGGTGTGATGTCCTGTCCTATTTTGGAACCGAAAATACCCAAGGAACGTTTATGCAAAGTCTGAGCCTGCATTGAATCTTGGTTGGAAACATATCTCCAGGTTCCGGGTCTGTAGGCTGGCAACTGAGCTCGCCTTCCAAGGCTGCTGGGGTTGGGGTGGAGGGGTGGAGGGCTCCCTCCTTGATCATTTCAATCCCAAAATAGCCCCATTGATGCGAAGCAAAGGAACGCTGGGTTTGTGCCAATAAACTCGCTGGATTCATTTGCTTCTCTTTTTATTAGCCAGAGCTTGCATTAAACAGCTTACAGATCAGAGAATAAATCTGTTCAGCAGCTAAGTATTTTCTGGTAAGAAAATGAATAGCAGGACGTCAGCTCCCTCGCCGATCGGAGCTGGGGCATGTGTAGAAGACCCACAGCTGCCACCCTCCAATTCTGGTAGGGGAGCTGATGGCACCATTGGCATTTTCTCTCTCACTTGCAGGACAAGGGAAGTTCTCCCCTCTTTATCATCACACCTGCCAGCAAAGAACCCAAGCAATCTCTTGGAATGGTTACCATTTGTATAAACCATGGATGGAAGTAGAACTTAGAATCACAGGGCTGGGAGGAACATCAGAGGTCTTCTAGTCCAACCCCCTTATATTAGAATAAGGCAGAAGACCTTATACTCTGCCAGGAAAGGAGCATAATTTTGAAGTAATAATTTTAAGCTTCACATAATGCCCCAAACCCCAAATGAGACATCAAGCCACCGTTAAACCAACCACATCAAGCATGTCTTGTAAAGCCAGTTATTGACTGGGTTCACACAAGTCCCTGAATGCCAAACCAGCTAAAAGCAATTGAAACTGGTTTAATTGAGTTAACCAGGTTGAACCAAGCTGGAGTAATCTTGGCAAACCCAGGCTAACAATTCACCCAATTTTGCCCCAGATCCTGGCAATGTTTCTTATGCAAACAGTTTCAGGGGGTACCATAGAAATTGGATTCTCTTATCTCACTTTGGGACGTGGGGGCTTAGTGGGTAAGACGCTCAGCTTGTCGATCAGAAGGTTTGCAGTTCAGTGGTTCGAATCCCTAGTTCCGCATAATGGGGTGAGCTCCCGTGACTTGTCCCAGCTTCTGCCAACCTAGCAGTTCGAAAGCACATAAAAAGTGCAAGTAGAAAAACAGGGACCACCTTTGGTGGGAAGGTAATAGTGCTCCGTGCGCCTTTGGCATTGAGTCATGGCGGCCACATGACCATGGAGACGTCTTCAGACAGCGCTGGCTCTTGGGCTTTGAAATGGAGATGAGCACTGCCCCCTAGAGTCAGGAACGACTAGCCCGTATCTACGAGGGGAACCTCTACCTTTACCTATATCTCACTGAATCTCAACATTGGCCAACTTAGGATGCGTGATCTTCAACTGTCAGAATTCTGGCTTGGTTGAGAAGGTCAAGAAAGAGCGGCCTAACTCAAGGAAAACCCGAGCTGGTCTCTTGGGAAGCTGGAGGTTGACCAAAGCGATATTGTAACCCTCACACCAGGTCTGTGTGGGTTGCCTCTGTTTCCCCAGGAGAGATCTGGGGATGCCCTTCCGCCTTCCTTCCCTGCCACGCTGATCTAAATGAGGGTCTCACAGCGACACTGGGGGGGGGGGAATTCTCCACTAATCCCTCTTGCAAGTCACCCTAATGAGGATCACGGTGAACCAGTAATTGCTTTCATTCCTTTCAAACCACTTTTCGGTCATTAAGAGAAGAATCGCAGCTTAGATAGTCAACCGTTACCAGAGCTTAGAGTAGCCCAGGGGACCAACTATTTGTGGCGTCTGTCCTTTGCAATTCTTGTTGAAAGCCAGAGGCCGAAAGTCCTGCTGCACACCGAGAAGGGATCAGATCACTTGGATGGATCGAGCAGAATGGAGACAGACAAGAAAGATGGAGAGAGAGAGATCCACTGGAGAGAGAGAAAGAGATCCACCAGTTGCCTTCGCACAATAAATCAGTTGATCGTGCAGAGACAGTTAATCATTTTAGTTCATCCCTGAGACCCAGTTTGCTACCAGAGCGGTAAAGGTGCTGGGCTAGAAACCAGGAGATTGTAAAGAATTCTAGTCCTCTCTTAGGCAGAAAACTAGCTGGGTGACTTTGGGCCAATCACCAGGAGACGGTGAGTTCTAGTCCTGTTTTAGGCATGAAACTAGCTGTGTGACTTTGGGCCAATCACCAGGAGATGGCGAGTTCTAGCCATGCCTTAGATGTGAAAGCCAGCTGGGTGACTTTGGGCCAATCACCAGGAGACGGTGAGTTCTAGTTCTGTTTTAGGCATGAAACTAGCTGGGTGACTTTGGGCCAATCACTAGGAGATGGTGAGTTCTATTTCTGCCTTAGGTACAAAAGCCAACTGGGTGACTATAGATCAATCACCAGGAGACAGTGAATTCTAGTCTCACGTTAGGTATGAAAGCTGCCTGAATGGGCCAGTCATTCTCTCTCCAGTCACCTCACCTCCCGGGGTGGTTGTTGTTGTGAGGAAAATAGGAGGACGAAGGCATATTAGGTACATCCATCACCTTGAGTTGTTTATAAAAAGAATAATGGTGGGATACAAACAAACAAATAAACATACATACATTTATATTTAAACGGCACTATAGAGCACTGCACACTAGAACAACTAGACACAAGAACAGTTTTTTCCCCGAAGGCCATCACTCTGCTAAACAAATAATTCCCATCAACACTGTCAAACTATTTACTAAATCTGCACTACTATTAATCTTCTCATCGTTCCCATCACCCATCTCCTCCCACTTATGACTGTAACTTTTTTGCTTGTAATTTATACTTACTTTTATCCTGTTGCTTACGATTTATACTGATATTGATTGTTTCCTGATTGCTTATTTGTACCCTATGACTATCATGGAGTGGTGTATCATTAAGTGTTAAATTTGTACCCTATGACTATCATTGTGTTATAAGTGTTGTACCTTGATAAAGGTATCTTTTCTTTTAGGTACACTGAGAGCATAACTACCAAGACAAATTTCTTGTCTGTCCAATCATACTTGGCCAATAAAAAATTCTATTCTATTCTATTCTATTCTATTCTATTTATTTACAGGAGACCAATGTTCTTCCTGTATCAATTTCTCATTCACACCCAACCCTGACCCATAACCATTGACCTTCAACGCAACTATCCTGCATTGTGCTGTCTTCAATACACACACACACAAAGACACACACACACACACACACACACACACACACACACACACACACGACCGCTTTACCCAGGTTGCTGCTGCAGACTGCGGAGTTTTCATTAGCTTATTAATATATTCTGCTCCTCCAGCGGCAAGATAAAGCCGTCTGCCCCTTGGCTCCCGGGAAGGCTGTGTTATCTTTCGGGTGGAAAAGCAGAAGGGCCACCGGGGTGTAAATTAAAACGGGAGGAGAGAAGCAGTTGTTTTGCCTCTACCAGAAGAAAGAAATAGGGCAGGGGAAGGGAGGGAAGGGGAGGGGAGGGGAGCCTGATCAAGGGATCGGCAGCCAGGATGCAAAACCACCTGGCTTTTCAAGAGCTCGGTCTACGGGTTGGCCTCAACTTAACAACAGTTCATTCGGTGTCAAAATGACACCGAAAAAAGTGACTTAGGATCATTTTTTCACGCTTAACGACCACTGTGGCCGCCCCATGGTCACAGGGTTGAAATTCGGACGCTTGGCAAACTGACTCATATTTCTGGCGTGTGCAACTTTTTGTAACCTCTCGGGAGACACCCCGTGGTTGCAACTACACATGGCATGCCTCCAGGAGTTGTGGGTGCTCCATTGTTGGAGGTTTTTCACGAAAATATTGGGCCACCATTTGACTGGGTGGATCTAAAGAGTCCTGCCTCAGGCAGGGGGTTGGACTAGAAGACCTCCAAGGTCCCTTCCAGCCCTAGGATTCAGTGTCAGCTGCTCTGCCTTACAGCTCCTGATTCTTGGTGGTTTTTTTCACCTCCCCAATGACTCCTTTCCCCTGATGCTGCCTGATCTTTGGAAAGGGGACATAAATCCCATCTCTGGGTCCAGCTCCTCCCTATTGTAACTTGGTGGGGCTGGAACCTCCCCCTCCATCTTCTTCTTCTCCTCCTCCTCCATCACCATCACTACTACCATCTTCTTCTTCTTCTTCTTCTTCTTCTTCTTCTTCTTCTTCTTCTTCTTCTTCTTCTTCTTCTTCTTCTTCTTCTTCTTCTTCTTCTTCTTCTTCTTCTTCTTCTTCTCCTCCTCCTCCTCCTCCTCCTCCTCCTCCTCCTCCTCTCCAACACCATCACCATCACTACCTTCCTTCCTTCTCCTTCTCCTCCTCCTCCTCCTCCTCCTCTCAAACACCATCTCTCCTCCTCCTCCTCTCCATCACCATCACCATCACCATCTCTTTTCCTCTTTCTTCTTCTCTTCCTCTTCATCATCATCTTCTTCTCCTTCTGCTTCTCCTCCACATCCTCTTCCTTCTCCTCTCAAACACCATCTCCCCTCCTCCTCCTCCTCTCCATCACCATCTCCCTTCCTTCTCTTCCTCCTCCTCCTCCTCCCCAGCCATCCCATCCTGGGATCCCTCCGGGCTCGTATCCCAACACTTTCCAAAATACTCCCGATCAGAGTCACGAGGAAAAAATCTTGGATGGCAGCTCATTACCTGCAAACATAAAAATTAAAAATAGACCTGACTCGCCAGGCTCTTGTCAGGAGGAAAGGCAGCGTTTTTATGGCCCCTTTTAAATTGCTAAATAAATAATCTTTCCAGGATGATCTTAAATAATTTCTTGAAAGAGCCGCGGGGGCAAAAAGAGGGCAGCCAGGAGGACTTAATGAGTCTCTGTCTAAATCTGCCATTCATCTCTCTCTTTGCTTCTCCGGCCACCGAGAGAAAAAAAAACAACTTCCTTCACATTTTCACATGGAAATACAGGCAGTCCTCGACTTACGACCACTACTGAGCTGCCAACATTTTGTCGTTGAGCGAGTTTTGCCCTATTTTATGACCTTTCTTGACACAGTTGTTAAGTGAACCAGTGAGGTGGTTAAGTGAGTAACATGGCTATTGAGTGAACTAACAGATTAACAGAATGTTGTGTCTGCGCCCCCCGAGCCGGGCCCCCTGCCAGAAAGTGACTTGGAAAGTGAGGGGGAAGGGCCATCAGGATTTACCTCGGGAGCACCGGCTTCCCTGGCTCAGCTCCAGGAGCCAGAAGCAGGCCAGGTGAAAGAGATAACGAGGCCTCCATCCCCTGACTCTTCCCCACCCCCAGGCCACGCCTCCACACCCGGCTGATGGCAATCAGGCCTGGCTGGACCCTAGGTTTCGTAGGCAGGAGAGGCGGGAACAACAGAAGCAGGGGTGGGGCAGGCCTAGGAAGTGCTGAGTCATGGAGCCACACCCCACAGGATATAAAGGCAGCAAGAGCTGCTGTGCCTCTTCGTAGCAGGCAAATTAATTGCTAACTGAGAGCTGAAGTACTGTTTGTTCCTGGGTGACTCATTGGCGTCGAGGGAGATAACAGAGACACTTGGCAGGCGCTTGCTATTTTGCTGCCAGAGCTGATAGTGCCAGCTAATTAAGCCATCACTCGGACGGAGGCAAAGGGAGACAGAACACAGAATTGGAAGGGACCTTGCAGATCATCTCGTCCAACCCCCTGCCCAAGCAGGAGACCCTACCTCTGCCTCCACCTAGGATCGAACTCACAACCTTTAATAAAAATTTCCTCTACCGGTTCCCCAGAACCTGTCAGAACCTGCTGGATTTCACCCCTGCTGTTACTCTCCGCAAGAGATCTTTGCATTCATGGAAGATAAGAGATTCTTCTGCACTATTCTGCTTCTTGAGGGCCAGAAGCTTTCTACTCTAAAAGCAAGCGAGAGACCTTTGCGGCAAACTGACTGCTCCCCCTTCCCTGGAAGATGCATCCATAGTCCCATTCCAAAGCTAAAAGGATGATGGGAAGGAAGGGCAGCCATTGGTGTTATAATGGGTCATTGTCTGGGAGTTTAATTAGCTGCAGCTTGTTAGCCGAATAAATGCAAATAAGGTTTTAATTTCTGCGCACAGTTGGAGAAGTCTCTTCCCGCCCTCCGTCCTGCCTTTTCTTGCCTTTTCTTTTTAATTAATTTCTCTCTCTCTCTCTCTCTCTCTTTCTTTTTTTGGCCTCTCCAAATAGTGTATCATGAAGCCGTGGAGACCTGCTCTAATGAGAAGGTTGAAGGCAGAGAAGGGAGGCTAATGTGGTTGGCTTAGGAGGCCAGGCGTGGGTGGTCAGCCACAATGGGACCACGAATGGGGGCTTGTAAAGAATAGGTTATCTTGCCCAGGCAGACAGCTCCAAGGCATAATTCTTCAGGCATCGGAGGTGACTCTACCAGACCTTCCTGGCAGATGAATGGTCGTTTTGGCGTCCAAGTGTCATCCAGAGACAGGACGTTATCTCAGAAGAGCACGGCAGGGGGGAATTGTGTGTCTCTCAAATGTTATCTTGAGGAGACCAAAGGCCAGCTGGCCAGCTGGAGAAGGAAGAAGGGGCCCAGCCAGCTTGGAGACCTGTCAAAGGTTGACCTTTGGCCTGAAATCTGCTTTCTCTCCAGGATGATCTGAAGCACAAAAAACCCACACCTCCCAAGGCTTCGAAGCCAGGCAAGTTCCAAAAGTGACAGGGCCTGGTATGGAGAGAAACCAACCTGACCAAGACGATGGGTGTTGAATCTTGGTTTCTAAGCTGCCCTCAGTTTGCAAAGAGTCTTTAAGATTTGATTCGTGGATCAGATCCAGCTGTGGTTTTATTGAACCAGTTTGGTCTTGTGGTTAAGGCACCAGGCAAGAAACCAAGAAACTGGGAGTTCTAGTCCCGCCTTTAGGCATGAAAGCTGAATGGGTGACTTTGAGCCAATCACCAGGAGACTGGGAGTTCTAGTCCTGCCTTAGGCATGAAAGCCAGCTGGGTGACTTTGGGCCAGTCAGAAGGTGATGGTGAGTTCTAGTCCTGCCTTTAGGCATGAAAGCTGAATGGCTGATTTTGGGCCAATCACCAGGAGACTGGGAGTTCTGGACCCACCTTAGGCATGAAAGCCAGCTGGGTGACTTTGGGCCAATCACCAGGAAACTGGGACTTCTAGTTCTGCCTTAGGCATGAAAGCCAGCTGGGTGACTTTGAGCCAATCACCAGGAGACTGGGAGTCCTAAACCCACCTTAGGCATGAAAGCCAGCTGGGTGACTTTGGGCCAATCACCAGGAAACTGGGACTTCTAGTCCTGCCTTAGGCATGAAAGCCAGCTGGGTGACTTTGGGCTAATCACCAGGTTGTGGTAAACAACAACCTAATCAACCAACACTAACAAGTCAAGCCACAGTGTATAAAGAGAGCAGGCTCCTTCTGGCACTGATAATGTTACCTACTTGGGTCATGAAACATCTACAAGAAAACGACCAAGCTCATGGAGGACCAAGGACTCCACAGCTATCCTCTCTCTCTCTTTGACATTCACCCCTCCTCCCAAAATGCCTTGATTTTAAAGACTAAAAACCAAGCCCCTTCCCTAAAACGGCTTAGGGCCCTTTTTCCCACGACCACTAAGAGTGGAAGGGTTTCATAGAAGCCCCAAATGATGCTCTTTGCTGGACAAATCTAACGTAGAGACTCTCTCCGAGAATCAAGGCCTGGCATTTGGAAAGTGTATTTTATTTATTTGTTTGTTTGCTTGTTTGTTTGTTTGTTTATTTATTTATTTTTTTATTTTTGTCAATCATATATAAGATAACAGGTAAAAGTATAAACATAATTTGGAGTCATGAAAAGAGTAAGTAAAAAGGAATATTAGGACAGGGACGGTAGGCACGCAGGTGCTCTTATGCACGCCCCTTACAGACCTCTTAGAAATGGGGTGAGGTCAACAGTAGATAGTCTAAGGTTAAAGTTTTGGGGGTTTGGGGAAGAAACCACAGAGTCAGGTAGTGCATTCCAGGCATTGACCACTCTGTTGCTGAAGTCGCATTTTCTGCAATCGAGTTTGGAGCAGTTTACCTTGAGTTTGTATCTATTATTTGCTCATGAATTGTTGTGGTTGAAGCTGAAGTAGTCATTGACAGGTAGGACATTGTGGTAGATAATTTTATGTACTATGCTTAGGTCAGTCTGAAGTCAGCGTGGTTCTAAGTTGTCTAAGCCCAAAATTTGGAGTCTGGTGGCATAAGGTATTTTATTGCGAGCAGAGGAACGGAGGACTCTTCTTGTAAAATATCTCTGGACTCTCTCAATTGCATTTATGTCCAATATGCAGTGCGGATTCCAGACAGATGAGCTGTATTCAAGAATTGGTCTAGCAAATGTTTTGTATGCTCTAGTTGGTAGTACAATATTACTGGAGAAAAAGCTACGCAAGATTAGGTTAACAACTCTTAGTGCCTTTTTGGCAATGTTGTCACCATGGGCTCTGGCACTTAGACCTTTAGAAATGAGTACTCCAAGGTCCTTGACAGAGTGAGGGTCATCTATAAGGTCATGTCCATCTAATTTGTGTTTTATGTTTTGATTTTTTTGCCAGTGTGCAAGACAGAGCCTTTGTTGGTTGAGATTTGAAGTTGCCAATTGTTACACCAATCTGACACATACTTAAAAAAAAAAAGCCAGAATCTTTTTTGGCTTAAATCATGCCCTTTTTTGTGTGTGTTTCCTATCACCGGAGGTCTTTGTAGCATAAAATGTCTCGGCCAGGTTTTCCAGGCATTGCATAAATGAATCTGAAGCACAGAGAGGTTTTGCAGCCAGCCAGGTTTCGTGTTTGATCATCTGCTGCCTTTTGGCAGAGGGGGTCTCGCGGTGGGCCAGACGGGAAGAGAAGAGCCCAGGGGTCTCCCTGGGACATGGCTTCCTCCTCTCCTCCCCACTCTACATTTCCAGCCACAGAAACCTGTCTGGAGCAGATGGTATTTACTTTCTTGCCTAATGCCAAGCATTTAGTCTCACCTGGAGCTGGAGACACAGGTAGGTGCCAGGGTGCGTTCAGAAAGGAGGGACCGCCGACAAATCTCTCTCTCTCTCTCTCTCTCCCTTTCCCTCTCCCTCTCTCTCTCTCTCTCTCTCTCATCTCTATGTCTGTCTATCTATCTATCTATCTATCTATCTATCTATCTATCTATCTATCTATCTATCTATCTATCTATCTGTATCTATCTTTCTTTTTATTTGCATTTATATCCCGCCCTTCTCCGAAGACTCAGGGCAGCTTACACTGTGTCAAGCAATAGTCTTCATCCATTTGTATATTATATACAAAGTCAACTTATTGCCCCCAACAATCTGGGTCCTCATTTTACCTACTTTATAAAGGATGGAAGGCTGAGTCAACCTTGGGCCTAGTGGGGCTTGAACCTGCAGTAATTGCAAGCAGATGCTGTTAATAACAGACTGTCTTACCAGTCTGAGCCACAGAGCCACTATCTATCTATCTATCTATCTATCTATCTATCTATCTATCTATCTATCTATCTATCTATCTATCTATCTATCTATCTATCTATCTATCTAGGTCTATGTCTGTCTGTCTGTCTGTCTGTCTGTCTATCTATCTATCTATCTATCTATCTATCTATCTATCTATCTATCTATCTATCTATCTATCTATCTATCTATCATATCTGTGTCTGTCTGTCTGTCTGTCTGTCTGTCTGTCTATCTATCTATCTATCTATCTATCTATCTATCTATATTTATAGATTTCCAGTTGTGACAGATTTGAAACAGAATCTTCTTCTATAGACAGCCTGGCTTAAGCCATCACGCTGAGCTGAGGCTGTTTTTTACCCATGGTTTACTGAGAACCCATAATGGTTTATATGATCTATAACACTCAGTCGGAAAATGTGATTTACAAACCTGTTTCCCATGACCTGCTAAACCCCAACCAAACTAATGTTCTTAGCGCTCAGCTGGAGGTGCGATTTGAGCAAGCTGCTCACAGCTTTCCTGGGTGTTTTTTTTTTTGGGGGGGGGAGAGATGTTAAAAACTCAACCTTGGACCTTCTGCTTCTGAATAAAAGACTCCAAGAGTTGCACGTGAGAAAAAGTCTCAATCATCGTACCATTTTTAAAAAAAAATACAGTAGAGAGACATGAATAAAATTCTCTGCTTCTGTGGTGGAAGATGTGCTCCTTAAACTGGGAGTTTACATCAATCAGAATAGAGCTGGAAGGGACCTTGGTAAACCACATGGATGAAGGGGGAAAACAAGAAATGACAAACAAGAAAACAACCAAGGCACGGACCAGAGTGGTTCATTTTGAGGTTGTGATGAGGCCCCAAAGGATTCTGGGAGTTGTGGTCTGAGAGCTGATGGTGGCCTTATCCTTTTCTTGTGGGGCTGAGATTTCAAGATAGCAGAAGGTTGATTAATCCCTGAGAGCCTTCAGCTTTCTTTCTTTCCTTCCTTCTTTCTTTCTTTCCTTCCTTCCTTCCTTCCTTCCTTCCTTCCTTCCTTCCTTCCTTCCTTCCTTTCTTTCTTTCTCTCTCTCTCTCTTTTTCTTTCTCACTCTCTCTCTCTCTCTTTATTTCTTTCTCTCTTTCTCTCTTTCTTTCTCTCCCTCCCACACTCCCTCCCTTCCACCTTGCTCTTTCTTTCTTTCTTTCTTTCTTTCTTTCTTTCTTTCTTTCTTTCTTCCTTCCTTCCTTCCTTCCTTCCTTCCTTCCTTCCTTCCTTCCTTCCTTCCTTCCTTCCTTCCTTCCCTCCCTCCCTCCCTCCCTCCCTCCCTTCCTCTCTCTCTTTCTCTCTCTTCTTCTTTTTTCCTGGTCTCCTGCTCTGCTTTCTGGCTCCAAGGGTGCCTGCAGACACACAGCCACATGCGCGAGGCATAAATTGCAGCTGATGGGATGTGCAGCTGTGAGGGTAATTTTCCTGGACTCTGCCATCTGTCAATCAGCCGAACAATGCCTTTCTAATGAAATGGCAACAGGATCACTCCAGCCCTCATCCCTCTAAAAAGGAAAATGCTGGTGGTTTTCATTCCCTCCCAGAGAGAAGAGGCAGGGAAGGGGAGAAGGGCAAGGAGGAGGAGGAGGAGAAGGAGGAGGAGAAGGAGGAGGAGGAGGAGGAGGAGGATATTATGATTGGGTAGGTGGGTGGGTGATGAGGACCGAACTCTATGGAGGCTATATTTAGGCCCTTACACAAGCCTACTGACTCATCCTCCTAAGAGAACAACAGTTAGGGTGAAACTTTTCTCAATTTTAGAATTGAGAAAAAAGCAAAATAATGGAGAAGCCATCTAGGTTTTTTTATTTTTATTTTTATTTATTTCCCGCCCTTCTTCGAAGACTCAGGGCGGCTTACACTATGTCAAGCAATAGTCTTCATCTATTTGTATATTATATACAAAGTCAACTTTTATTGCCCCCAACAATCTGGGTCCTCATTTTACCTACCTTATAAAAGATGGAAGACTGAGTCAACTTTGGGCCTGGTGGGACTTGAACTTGCAGTAATTGCAAGCAGCTGTGTTAATAACAGACAGACTTAGTCCGTTGAGCCACCAGAGGCCCCTAGTTAAGGACAAAGAGGGTAACAGGAAATGCATACATGTTTTGAGTCACTCATTGGAAGTGAGGGAAATGGGATGATGGTAGAACATCCTTCTTGGATGGTTTGCGAAGAGAGAGAACCCTCTTCTTGGTTGTCCATCTGCCCACTGGCTGATCCATGAGTTGGGGTCTTTCCTATCTTCTGGTAGGCCTCCAAACCCATTGCCCATGTCTACCAAGATCGGCCGTAGCTCAGTCTCTTCTTGATGACTTCAACAGGACGAGGATATAGGTCTAGAGCAGGGGTGTCCAACCTTGGCAATGTTAAGATGGGTAGACTTCAACTCCCAGAATTCCCCAGCCAGCATGAAATCATCAGGAATGGTAGAGATAGGAAGATTTGTGGGGATATACGCCAACCCATGGAACAGAAGTTGCCTTCGGAAGTTGAGGGAGCTTCATCACTGGAGGCTTTCAAGAAGAGCCTGGACTGCCATCTGTCAGAAATGGTGTAGGGTCTCCTGCTTGGGTGAGGGGTTGGATTAGATGACCTAGAAGGTCCCTTCCAACTCTGGTATCCAATATTCAATGGAACAGGAAGGGGGTCAAGCTATTTTCCAAGGCACCTGAAGGCCAGACAAGGAATAATGGATGGAAACTGACCAAGGAGAGATTCAGCCTAGAAATAAGGAGAAATTTTCTGACAGTGAGAACAGTTGCCTTCAGAAGTTGTGGGAGCTTCATCCCTGGAAGCTTTCAAGAAGAGACTGGACTGCCATCTGTCAGAAATGGTGTAGAGTCTCCTGCTTGGACAGGGGGTTGGACTAGATGACTTCCAAGGTCCCTTCCTTTCCAACTCTGATATTCTGAACATCAGGGTATCAAGGAGTTTGAAATGTTTGTATCAGTGGTTCTCAACCTTTATAGTGCTGCGACCCATTTAATACAATTCCCCACGATGTGGCAACCCCTTTAATACAATTCCCCACGATGTGGAAACCCCTTTAATACAATTCCCCACGATGTGGCGAACCCTTTAATACAATTCCCCATGATGTGGCGACCCCAACCGTAAAATTATTTTCATTTTGAATTTATCGCGCCTGAAGCCGTATTGGCTAGCGATCTGAACTGCTTGTGATTGCCTTGAGGACGGAGGCATTAAAGCGGAGACTCCTCCCCTATTAAGTTTATGGCGCCTGAAGGCAGATTAGGCTAGCGATTGGGAGTGATTGCAGCTGGCTTGAGAGGGAGACATCAGAGCAAAGATCTCTCTCTTTTTTAATTCATCGCGCCTGAAGCCGAATTCGGCTAGCGATTTGAAGAGCCTGCAGCTGGCTTGTGGAGTCAACCATTGGAGCGCGATTCTTCGACTCGCAAGTATACTTCCCATATTTCCGATGGTCTTAGGCGACCCCTGGCAAATCGTCATTCGACCCCCAACGGGGTCCCGACCCACAGGTTGAGAACCGCTGGTTTATATAGAGGTAGTCCTCAACTTATAACCGGTTGCTTAATGACTGCTTGAAGTTATGACGGATGTCCCCAGAGATACCGATGACCTGTTTTTGAACTCATGATAGCCACACATGAATCCCTGGTCATGTGATCATTTTTGGGTTGCATAGCAACCGGCTCATCTTTACGGCCTTTTGCAGTGACACGAACAGAATTAATGACTTTTTTTTTGCTGGTTTTTTTTTGGTATTTATTTCTGGTGTCTGGCACAAAAAAAAAAGGGTGACCATTGGGGAAAATGTACAGTGACTTACAGCAATTCATTCAGTGACCGTTCCAAGTTACAACAGCACTGAAAAAAAGTGACTTAGGACCGTTTTTCACACTTACAGTATCCCTGCGGTCATGTGTTCGAAATTCAGATGCTTCATATTTACGACGGTTACAGTGTCCTAGGGTCACGCGATCCCGTTTTGCGACCTTCCTACGAGCAAAGCCGACGGGGAAGTCCAATTCATTCAACAACCGTGTTGCTACCTTAACAACTGCGACAATTCACTTAAGGACTGTGGCCAGGAAGGTCATAAAATGGGGGCGAAACTGGCTTAACAAACATCTCACTTAGCAACAGAAATTCTGGGTTGGGGGGTTGTAATTTAAGGACTATTTGTATTCACTTTTTGGGTTCTACCATATCGCAAGATCTCAAATGGACAGCTAACATCAAAAACATCATTAAAAAAGGACAACAAAGAATGTTCTTTCTGCGCCAACTCAGAAAGCTCAAACTGCCCAAGGAGCTGCTGATCCAGTTCTGTCATCTGCACCTCTATAACTGTCTGGTTCGGTTCTGCAACCCAACAAGAAAAACACAGACTTCAGAGGATAATTAGAACTGCAGAAAAAATAATTGCTACCAACCTGCCTTCCATTGAGGACCTGTATACTGCACGAATCAAGAAGAGGGCCGTGAAAATATTTGCAGATCCCTCGCATCCTGGACATAAACTGTTTCAACTCCTACCCTCAAAACGACGCTATAGAGCACTGCACACCAGAACAACTAGACACAAGAACAGTTTTTTCCCGAAGGCCATCACTCTGCTAAACAAATAATTCCCTCAACACTGTCAGACTATTTACTGAATCTGCACTACTATTAATCTTCTCATAGTTCCCATCACCAATCTCTTTCCACTTATGACTGTATGACTATAACTTGTTGCTGGCAATCCTTATGATTTATATTGATATATTGATCATCAATTGTGTTGTAAATGTTGTACCTTGATGAACGTGTCTTTTCTTTTATGTACACTGAGAGCATATGCACCAAGACAAATTCCTTGTGTGTCCAATCACACTTGGCCAATAAAAATTCTATTCTATTCTATTCTATTCTATTCTATTCTATTCTATTCTATTCTATTCTATTCTTAATAACTGCCACAAAAAAATGTCAAAATATCAGGTCTGGTGTCTCAGTTTACGACTGCAACAATTTATAACCATAATTCCAGGCTCAACTAAGGTCATAAGTGGAGGAGTGCTGTTGCTTTCTGCCATTTTTCTTCCGCTTTTATTTCCACCTTTTTTCTCTCTCCCTCCCTTCTCTCTCCCAACCCTTAAATTTCTATTACTCCTCTCCTCTCATATCTGGATTGCTGAAGATTTTTTTCCCCTTCTTTTTCTCTGCATCCGAAAAGCTCATGAAAAATGATCAAAGTTCAACATTTTGCCATTGTTGAAAAGATTTTAAATGCACTTTTGGCAAGAACTAAAAAAAAAAAGAAAAGAAAGAAAGAGGGGACAATTTTTTTTAAAAAAAGCTAGAATGCAAGAAGTAGCAAAAGAAAAAGCAATTTTCTTTTTAAACTGCTGGTTGATTTGAAATAGATACACCAGGCGGAGGAGGATAAATTGAAGGGACTCTGCAAAACTTTTTTTTTTTTTTTTTAAAGAAAAACACTCGGGGAAAACGCAATAATAAAAAAAAAGAATGTGTTCTGACTTTATCTTGTTTCATCTCCTGTAAAACAATATTCACCCTCTTTATGGGATGGTCACCCATAATCTATTGCTGTGTTTACGTCTGGCGTTAAAAACATGGAGATACGTGCAAGTTCGGAGCGGTAGTTTTTGAAGCAGGCCAAGCGATCAGAATTAAATGAAATAAAAAGGCAAGACTTTCCTTCCCTTCTGGAAAAAGATAATCAGGGTCACTCCAAAATCTGTATTAACAGATTTTCACAGATTGTTCATCTGTTAAAATCTGTTAATACAGATTTTGGAGTGAAAGGGAAGAATACAGATTTTGGAGTGGACCTCTACTACTTTTCTTGCAGCCGTTCTTAAGCGAATGGCTGCGGTTGATTAATTAGTAAGGTAAAGGTAAAGGTTCCCCTCTCACATGTGTGCTAGTCGTTCCCGACTCTAGGGGGTGGTGCTCATCTCCGTTTCAAAGCCGAAGAGCCAGCACTGTCCGAAGACGTCTCCGTGGTCATGTGGCCGGCATGACTCAACTCCAAAGGCGCATGGAATGCTGTTACCTTCCCACCAAAGGTGGTCCCTATTTTTTCTACTTGCATTTCTTACATGCTTTTGAACTGCTAGATTGGCAGAAGCTGGCACTAAGGATTCGAACCGCTGAACTGTTGACCTTCTGATGGACAAGCTCAGCATCTTAGCCACTGAGTCACTGCGTCCCCTTTGATAAGTCAGTAGTGAATCTTGACTTTGCTTGTCGGAAAGTCACTGAAAGGGATGACGTAACCCCGGGATGCTACGACTGTCATAAACATGAACCGGTTGCCAAGCGGCTGAATGTTGGATCACGCCGACCATGGGGCTGCTGCAAAGGTCATACCTGTGAAAAAGGGTCGTAAATCGCATTCTTCAGTGCTGTTGTAACTTCAAACGATCACTAAACGAATGGTTGTAGGTCAAGGACGACCTGTATTCATTTCAGAACTGCAGTTTCACTTAACAACCCTGCCCCCCCCCCAAAAAAGCCATAAAATTGGGTGTGACTCATCAGAAATTCTGCTCCTAATTGTGGTTGTATGCCGAGGACTGGCAGGATTGTGAGTGTCTGCTCTAACCTGACTTTAGGCAAATGTGTGAGATTTTAGGCCTATATAAAATCTATCTATCTATCTATCTATCTATCTATCTGATAGTGAATATATGAATGATTTATATTGATATATTGACCATCATTTGTGTTGTAAATGTTGTACCTTGATGAAGGTATCTTTTCTTTTATGTACACTGAGAGCATATGCACCAAGACAAATTCCTTGTGTGTCCATTCACACTTGGCCAATAAAAAATTCTATTCTATTCTATTCTATTCTATTCTATTCTATTCTATTCTATTCTATTCTATTCTATTCTATTCTATTCTATTCTATCTATCATCTCCATCCATCCATCAACTCTCTTCTACCTACCTACCTCTCTCCCTCTCTCTCTCTCTCTCTTTCTATCAGTCCATCAATTGATCCATCCATCCATCCATCATCTCTCTCTCCCTCTCTCTTATCTCTATTTCTCTCTATTTCTCTCTATCTCTCCATCCATCCATCCATCCATCCATCCATCCATCCACCCATCCTCTCTCTCCTATCTATCTATCTATCTATCTATCTATCTATCTATCTATCTATCTATCTATCTATCTATCTATCTATCTCTATCTATCTATCTATCTATCTATCTATCTATCATCCATTGATCCCTCAATCCAATCCATCAACTGATTGATTGATTGATTGATTGATCCATCCATCCATCCATCCATCCATCCATCCATCCATCCATCCATCCATCCATCATCTTTCTCTCTCTCTCTCCCTCTCTTCTATCTATCTATCTATCTATCTATCTATCTATCATCTATCTATCTATCTATCTATCTATCTATCTATCTATCTATCTATCTATCTATCTATCTATCTATCACAATTAGTGTGACAACAAAGATTTTCATGGATGCTCACATTTCCCCTCCGCCCCCCCCCCCCCGGGCAAGTGTTGACAGATCCCCCCCAGGAATACGGACACCTGACTGTAGATACACACTAAAAGCTGAACACTTTCCCCCTGAAAGCAAGTTCTCCATTTGCAAAGGAGGCTGATTGCTCAGGAAATCTCACTTTGGAGTCGCACCTGTAGCGAGACTTGACAGGCTGCCTGCTCCAGATGAGAGACGTCAGCTGTGCAGTTGGAGCTGCAGAGATGCACAACATCCCGGCTTTCTCTTGCTTGGGTGACTGTCCCAAGACGCTGCTATTTATTCTGCTTTCCCACCCATCCCTGCCTGTTACCTAGGAGAGACATGATAGCAGTCTTCCAATATCTCAGGGGCTGCCCCAAAGAAGACAGAGTCAAGCTGTTCTCCAAAGCACCTGAAGGCAGGACAAGAAGCAATGGGTGGAAACTAATCGAGGAGAGAAGCAACTTGGAACTAAGGAGAAATTTCCTGACAGTTAGAACAATTAATCAGTGGAACAACTTGCCTCCAGAAGTTGTAAACGCTCCAGCACTGGAAGTTTTTAAGAAGAGATCGGACAAGCATTTGTCTAAAATGATATAGGGCAGTGATGGCTAACCTTTTCCGGATTGAGTGCCCAAGGCACACATGTGCATGCACGAATGCATGTGTGTGTGTGTACCCCCCCAGATGCAATGCGCGTGTGCCCCCTACATGTGCCTCGCTCCCCCGTGCATGCGCGGCAGAGACCCGAAGACCAGCTGGCCAGCAAGAGTTTGCACGCACATGCACAGCAGAACTGAGCTGGGGTGACGGGTCATATGTCCACAGAGAGGGCTTTGTGTGCCACTTCTGGCATGCATGCAATAGGTTCGCCATCCTGGGTATAGGGCCTTTGAGTGCTGTATGCAAAGAAACTTCATTTTAATATATGCTGATCAGTGTACATTTACAATGACAACAAAATTATTCTATATTCTGTTCTATATTGAGTCTGTCATCTACACCTCTATAACTGTCTGGTTTGGCTCTGCAACCCAACAAGAAAGACACTGACTTCAGAGGAAAATCAGAACTGCAGAAAAAACCATGGCTACCAACCTGCCTTCCATTGAGGACCTGGATACTGCACGAGTCAAAAAGAGGGCTGGGAAAATATTTGCAGACCCCTCGCATCCTGGACATAAACTGTTTCAACTCCTACCCTCAAAACGATGCTACAGAGCACTGCACACCAGAACAACTAGACACAAGAACAGCTTTTCCCCAAAGGCCATCACTCTGCTAAACAAATAATTCCCTCAACACTATTTACTAAGTCTGCTCTACTATTAATCTTCTCATCGTTCCCATCACCCATCTCTTTCCACTTACGACTGTAACTTTGTTGCCGGTATCTTTATGATTTATATTGATATTGATTGTTCCCTGATTGCTTATTTGTACCACTATCATTAGGTGTTGTACCTTATGATTCTTGATGAACGTATCTTTTCTTTTATGTACACTGAGAGTTTATGCACCAAAGACAAATTCCATGTGTGTCCAATCACACAGCCAATAAAAAAAAACCTCTTCTCTTCTCTTCTCTTCTCTTCTCTTCTCTTCTCTTCTCTTCTCTTCTCTTCTCTTCTCTTCTCTTCTCTTCTCTTCTCCTCTTCTCTTCTCTTCTCTTCTCTTCTCTTCTCTTCTCTTCTCTTCTCTTCTCTTCTATTTATTTATTTGTCAAACACAACAATATATATAAGTATAAGCATGAAATAACCATACGAATTGGATACAACCAAAGGGAACATTAGGACAGGAACGGTAGGCACGCTGGTGCTCTTATGCACGCCCCTTACAGACCTCTTGTTGTGGCTCCAGCCACCCCCCCCCGGGCCTGGCCCCCTCCTGGACTGAGGTGGGGGGGGGACAGAACATCTCTTAGGAATGGGGTGAGGTCAACAGTAGATAGTCTTTGGTTGAAGCTTTGGGGATTTGGGAAAGAGACCACAGAGTCTGGTAGTGTATTCCAAGCATTAACAACTCTGTTACTGAAGTCATATTTTCTGCAATCAAGATTGGAGCGGTTCACATTAAGCTTAAATCTATTGTGTGCTCGTGTATTGCTACAATTGAAGCTGAAGTAGTCTTTGACAGGAAGGACATTGTAGCAGATGATTCTATGAGTTAAACTCAGGTCATGCCGAAGGCGGTGGAGTTCTAAATTTTCTAAACCCAGGATTTCAAGTCTGGTGGCATAAGGTATTTTGTTGTGATCAGAGAAGCGGAGTACTCTTCTCTTCTCTTCTATATTTTTTATTCTTCTGCTGCTCAAGCAGGGGGTTGGACTACAAGACCTTCAGGGTCGCTTCCAATTCTATTTATTCTATGTCTTACTGGGTACGGGACTAGTTCAGCGTCCTTCCGGTTGAACATTCAGCCAAAGGCCTGAAACAAACACACTGAAAAAGACTGAGAGAAGCCCAGAATTCCTTCCCAGCCAAATCTGCATGCGGGTGGGAGAGATGGCTGCTGCCAAGGAAGTCGGAAATTTTAATTAGTTCGAAAATGAAAACAAAACGGTCTCATTTAGTGCCGGCTCCTTTGTTGATTGCTTCCGGCTTGTATACCATCCGTCCATGCCTGGAAAGCCGCACAACAATTAACATCTCGCTTGGCAAAAGGGGACTGGTCTTAAATGTAGGGAACTGGCATCGGCGATGCAAAACCAGTCGGGAAAGGCGCATCAGGCTCACTTGAGATGTGGCAGCCTCAGGAAGATCAGATACTGCTTTGGCACCGGAGAAGATTTGGAAAACTGGGGGGGGAAATCAGAATTCCCATGGAGAAATGCCATGATGAAAACAACAACAACAACAATAACAACAACAACAACAACAACAAAAGGGTCTTCAGTCTTACAGATTTGGGTTTTAGGGGCTTCATTTTAATTCTCTCTGGTTGCTGCCACTTTCAACTTTCTGGAATACCTTATTGAGATTTCCTGAATTGAAATTGGTGGATGATCTCTGGAGGGCCAGGGATAGGGGTTGTTCCTCTGCCCTGGTCCTATTAGACCTCTCAGCGGCTTTTGATACCATCGACCATGGTATCCTGCTGCACCGGTTGGAGGGATTGGGAGTGGGAGGCACCGTTTATCGGTGGTTCTCCTCCTATCTCTCCGATCGGTCGCAGACGGTGTTGACAGGGGGGCAGAGGTCGGCTCCGAGGCGCCTCACTTGTGGGGTGCCGCAGGGGTCGATCCTCTCGCCCCTTCTGTTCAACATCTATATGAAGCCGCTGGGTGAGATCATCAGTGGCTTCGGTGTGAGGTACCAGCTGTACGCTGATGACACCCAGCTGTACTTTTCCACACCGGGCCACCCCAACGAAGCTGTCGAAGTGCTGTCCCGGTGTTTGGAGGCCGTACGGGTCTGGATGGGGAGAAACAGGCTCAAGCTCAATCCCTCCAAGACAGAGTGGCTGTGGATGCCGGCATCCCGGTACAGTCAGCTGAGTCCACGGCTGACTGTCGGGGGCGGGTCACTGGCCCCGATGGGGAGGGTGCGCAACTTGGGCGTCCTCCTGGATGAACGGCTGTCTTTTGAAGATCATTTGGCGGCCGTCTCCAGGAGAGCTTTTTACCAGGTTCGCCTGGTGCGCCAGTTGCGCCCCTTTCTAGACCGGGATGCCCTGTGCACGGTCACTCACGCCCTCGTGACGTCTCGCCTGGATTATTGCAATGCTCTCTACATGGGGCTCCCCTTGAAGGGCATCCGGAGACTGCAGTTAGTTCAGAATGCGGCTGCGCGGGTTATAGAGGGAGCCCCTCGTGGCTCCCGTATGACACCTATCCTGCGCAGACTGCACTGGCTACCTGTGGCCTTCCGGGTGCGCTTCAAGGTTTTGGTAACCACCTTTAAAGCGCTCCATGGCATAGGGCCGGGCTACTTACGGGACCGTCTACTGCTACCGGATACCTCTCACCGACCCGTGCGCTCTCATAGAGAGGGACTCCTCAGGGTGCCGTCAGCTAGACAGTGCCGTCTGGCGACGCCCAGGGGAAGGGCCTTCTCTGTGGGGGCTCCCACCCTTTGGAACGAACTCCCCCCAGGACTCCGCCAGCTTCCAGACCTCCGAACCTTCCGTCGCGAGCTTAAAACACACCTATTTATCTGCGCGGGACTGGACTAGTTTTTTAAATTTTCTAATTTTAAATTTTTAAATTTTATAGGGGTTTTAATTGGTTTTAATATCTATATTATTTTAATAATCAGGCTTTTTGAATATGTTTTCTTAATGGTTTCTTAATTTGTATATATATGCTGTTTTATTTGCCTGTGAACCGCCCTGAGTCCTTCGGGAGATAGGGCGGTATATAAATTTGAATAAATAAATAAATAATAAATAAATAAATAATAAATAAATTGGTGTCAATAAACAGATTCATGAGTCCTTCCTTCCTTCCTTCCTTCCTTCCTTCCTTCCTTCCTTCCTTCCTTCCTTCCTTCCTTCCTTCCTTCCTTCCTTCTTTCCTTCCCGCTTACCAATAACACTTAGTCTTATATACCACTTCACAGTGGTTTACGGCCCTCTCTAAGTGGTTTACAGAGTCAGCATTTTGCCCCCCCCCCCAAACAATCTGGATCCTCATATTACCAACCTCGGAAAGATGGAAGGCTGAGTCAACCTTGAGCTGGTCAGGATCGAACTGCTGGCAGTCAGCAGAATTAGTCTGCAATCCTGCATTCTAACCCCTGCGCCATCATTAACATGCACCTGGGCAGGAACAGCTTCGTTGGACTGCATTAAAACACAACTGAACCAGGACCAATTTTTTCCCCCCGAATTGGGTTGAATGGTTGGATTGAATTGAACCGACTTCCCCAGCCAAACCACAATGTGGACTGGATGTTGCCTGACTTGTGCAAACCGCCCACCCAACCCAACTGATCTCAGGGCAGTGATGGGATTCAGCCGGTTTGCACCTATTCGGGAGAACCGGTTGTTAACTTTCTAAGCAGTTCGGAGAACCGGTTCTCGGAAGAAATCTTATTTTGTTCCCCCCCCACTTTACAGAGCTAATCCTGTAAGGAAGGCAGGAAGGTAATATTCTGGTGGTGTTTCTAGCCTAATCTTTATGGCCCTGCTTACAGAAACCGCCTCTCGGGTTAACCCTTATTACATTGTAACAGCTAAGGCGAAGCGCCCATTGCCGTGAGTGACATTGAGTTGGCCATGCCCACACGGTCACATGACTATTGAGCCACGCCTACCCAGCTGGTCCTTAGGGCAGAGAACCGGTTGTTAAATTATTTTGAATCCCACCACTGCCTCATGGTGTGGTTGTGCAAATAAAATCAGGGAGAGCCGCAGGTGTCACAGAAACTTTGGACCTGGCAACAGAAGATTGAGCCGGGGTGGTGGTGTTTCATTTGGCATTTATATCTGCTCTCTCGTTTTGCTGCAAAGCTGCACCCGCCTCCCCTGGCATCCATTATTCTCCAGTCCCTCATTCTGCTGCTAGGATGGCTTTGCTGTTGGCATGGGGGGGGGGGTTGGACATCCCTTTGGCTTGAAAAGATGGGATAGGAACAGACCACGCTGTCGTAGAGGGAAACAACTACACGAGTAAAAATGGCTGGGCCAGATGCTTTGCTGACTTGTCTGCTGGATACCCTAACCCAGCCTGGCAGTGGAGTGAGGGATTGGGGGAGCCAAGACATGCTTTGGGAGTGGGCATCCCATTAAATAATAACAGCGGAGAATGGATGTCTTTAATAAGACTTTATTTCCAGACACCGTCTGCTGCACGAGGCCTTGCCAAACGCCGGGGAGCTTTGGACTTCATCTTCCATGCTTGCTGGTTTATGGAGACCTTTGGAGGCGACTCAATCCCAGGACGTCCTGCGGAATGGATGCTTTTTTTGGGGGGGCTTTGTGACTCAGCCATGGGGCCCGTGACCTCACAGCAGCACCTTTTTGCAGATCGTCCAGGAGCGGAAGTGATTTTCGGCTCAGCCGTGTGTTTCAGCCAGGTGAAGATGCGCCTGGAGCTGAAAACTATTTGTCCCAATAGACATCGGAGGTGGCGAAGAGAGAAGGTGAGAGTCGGTTTGCATCCCATGCTAAAGTGTCCCCATTTGTGAATGGAGTGAGTGGGGGTGCCTGTTAGCAGAAGAATCTAGAAGGAATTTAATGGGAGGCTGCCTGTCAACTGTACCCTTCTTCAGTTCTACCAATGAATGATGAAGGTCTTTTTTGGAGGATAGCCTTCCTGGCCTTGAGAGCTAAGTGCTATTGCTTGCCCTTTCTTCCTTCCTTCCTTCCTTCCTTCCTTCCTTCCTTCCTTCCTTCCTTCCTTCCTTCCTTCCTTCCTTCCTTCCTTCCTTCCGTGGTGGCGCAGTGGTTAGAATGCAGTATTGCAGGCTGATAATTCTGCTCTCTGCCAGCAGTTCGATCCTGACCGGCTCAAGGTTGAGTCAGGCTTCCATCCTTCTGTGGTTGGTAAAATCAGGACCCAGATTGTTGGGGGCAAGAGTTGACTCTGTAAATCGCTTAGAGAGGTCTGTAAAGCATTGTAAAGCGGTATATAAATCTAAGTGCTCTTGTCCCTTCCTTCCTTCCTTCCTTCCTTCCTTCCTTCCTTCCTTCCTTCCTTCCTTCCTTCCTTCCTTCCTTCCTTCCTTCCTTCCTTCCCAGTGGTGAGAATGCAGCATTGCAAGCTAACTCTGCCCACAGCCAGGGGTTCGATCCTGACTGGGTTGACTCAGCCTTCCGTCCTTCCAAGGTCGATAAAATGAGGACCCAGATTGTTGGGGGGCAAGATGCTGACTCTGTAAACTGCTTAGAGAGGGCTGTAAAGCACTTTGAATCAGTATATACATCTAAGTTGTATTGCTTTGGCTGTGCACTTAAGAACCATGGCAAAAAAGAGTCATAAAATCTGGTGTGACTCACTTAACAATGACCTTGCTTAGCAATGGAAATTCTGGGCCAGTTCTGGTCGTACGTTGAGGACTACCTATACTGTCCATCGGTCTTTATTTAGATCCCATTCAAGGGATGCATTTTCCCGCTGAAATCAAACCAGGATGGAATCACAGTTCTGAGTTATTGGGGAGGAATGTCGACCTTTGAGGCAAGCGAGGGAGGAAGAGAGGCTGTTCTCATTTAATTAATAAAGGGAGTGCAAGAAAGAAGACGGGGTAATTTTATGCATTGCTAGTCCGATTGCTCCATCGAGGGAGAATTCCGACTTCTTTCTGCGCGATTTCTCCCCAGTTCTCAAGAGGAAAGTCTGAGAGCGGCAAAGAAAGGGAAATTCACAGCCGAGCAACTGAATTAAGAGGGAAAGAGGAGGGAGAATGATTTTTAATACCCTGCTGAAACTCCCCCCCCACCCCCATTTTCTCAGCAATGGGACCAGAGCAGGGCCAGAGCTGCACTGGCTGGGGAATTCTGGGAGTTGAAGTCCACAGGTCTTAAAGTCACCTGGTTTGGAGAGCCTGGCTTTAGAGGCCCTGCTCTGGCTGGGGAATTCTGGGAGTTTAGAGGCCCTCTGGGAGTTAGAGGCTTT
Organism: Ahaetulla prasina; assembly: GCF_028640845.1. Lineage (NCBI taxonomy): Eukaryota > Metazoa > Chordata > Lepidosauria > Squamata > Colubridae > Ahaetulla > Ahaetulla prasina. Next base: position 11,750,833 of record NC_080547.1, read on the forward strand.
AGAGGCCCTCTGGGAGTTGAAGTCCACAGGTCTTAAAGTCACCTGGTTTGGAGAGCCTGGCTTTAAAGGCCCTGCTCTGGCTGAGGAATTCTGGGAGTTGAAGTCCACAGGTCTTAAAGTCACCTGGTTTGGAGAGCCTGGCTTTAAAGTCTTCTTTTTTTTTAAATTTGCATTTATATCCCGCCCTTCTCCGAAGACTCAGGGCAGTTTACACTATGTCAAGCAATAGTCTTCATCCATTTGTATATTATATACAAAGTCAACTTATTGCCCCCAACAATCTGGGTCCTCATTTTACCTACCTTATAAAGGATGGAAGGCTGAGTCAACCTTGGACCTGGTGGGACTAGAACCTGCAGTAATTGCAGGCAGCTGTGTTAATAACAGACTGCATTAGTCTGTTGAGCCACCAGAGGCCTTTGGCCAAAATGGGGTGGCTGGAGACGAACAAATGGAGCCCCCCAGTGTCAGTGCCACGGCTATTGTGACCCAAAGCGGGTATTGGCAGATGATTTTTGGCAGGGACTTTCTCTGAGCTGCTTGCTTGGGGAAGAGAGTGTGTAAATATATAGGCTTCCCTGGATGTCTGTGGTGAGCAAGAGTGTCTCCCAGGTAACCAGAAGAGGAAGCCGCACAAAGCAACCACTTGTTTTTGCTTTTCAGGCCATGCAAAGTTCACCCAGAGTTAATGGGGTGCTCTGGATCTCCATTTATTTTAAAGGCAAAGTGAAGCTGCCATGCTGTGTGGGCAAAGCGACCCAAAGCGATTGGATAACCATTTGTCTGAAATGGTATAGGGTTTCTTGCCTGAGCAGAGGGTTGACTAAAAGATCTATAAGGTTCCTTCCAACTCTGCTACTCTACTCTACTCTACTCTACTCTACTCTACTCTACTCTACTCTACTCTACTCTACTCTACTCCACTCCACTCCACTCCACTCCACTCCACTCTACTCTACTCTACTCTACTCCACTCCACTCCACTCCACTCCACTCCATTCCATTCCATTCCATTCCATATTTTCTATTCTATTCTATTCTATTCTATTCTATTCTATTCTACTCTACTTTACTCTACTCTACCCTACCCTACCCTACCCTATTTTCATGGTGATTGCCATCCTTTCAGACCTCCCTCCCATCTCAAGAGAGGTCCGTGTATGCACATCCATTCTGGGTCAAGACTGGACAGGGTCAGGAAGCCCTTTGTCATGGCACAACAGGCAGCAGATTTGCTTTGAAGGGGAAAATCACCTCATTTCTCTGATATGAACCGTTTGGGAGAAGGGAAGCTGAGCTGCCTTGCACAGGCATAGAAACCTGATATCATATAAATGGTTGCTCTCCAGGGTCCTGAAAGCAAAAATTCCTGAAACAGGATTGTGTCCTGTTTCAGTTTTGTCCTTTGCTGTTTACCTCGATGAATGGATGGAAGAAGGAAGGAAGAAAGGAAGGAAGGAAGAAAGGAAGGAAGGTCTATGGAGATTCTCAGCCATCCAGGTCATGGTTGTCACAAAGGTGCTTTTTTCAAGAGGCAATTGGACTTTCTAGTTTTTCTTTGAAGACATTTCACTTCTCATCCAAGAAGCTTGTTCAGCGCTAACTGAATGGTAGGAAAGAAACAAAGGAAGTGAGAAAGAGAAGAGGGAAGGAGGGAGGAAGGAAAGAAGGAAGGAAGGAAAGAAAAGAGAGAGGGAAGGTAGAAGGAAGGAAGAAAAATAGGGAGGGAGGGAAGGAAGGAAGCAAAGAAAGAAAGAAGGAAGGAAGGAAATCACGCCATTTAGTAAAAAATGAAGCCCTGATTTCTGCACCTTAATTTTGTATGCTGACGGATACCAAGGTCTGCTTCTTTAAGATTTTTAAAGTAAAAATTTGCAGGTGAGATGGGAAACTGCAGAACAACCCCCCCCCCCTATATTGGGAATTCTCTCTCCCAGAAAGAACTCAGAGATTCACCTCTAGTTGGTTTGTTTTATGAAAACACAACGCCACGTTTGAGTAAAGACTGGAAGAAAGATGGCTGATGCGCTTTTTTAATTTAAGACCCAGACACACATGTTATTTATTTTATAATATACTAATGCTGTCTGACGCACAAAGTATCCCCAGGCAGCGCATATAATTTTAGGAACAAGGGGAAAAAAATACACACAACAAGAAATGCAATAAAGAGGGGGGAAAAAAACTCCATAAAACAAGACAATTGGAAACATGCAGTGGGACACTAGTCACACTTATTAGATGATCTTATTGTATTGTCCCAAGCACAATAAAACACGACATGGCAGCTCTCCTCTATTAGCCTGAAGTTTGGGAGAAAAGTCATATTTTTAGGCCTTATAGGAACCCCCAGAGAGTGGGGTCTACAGGACCTATGGAGTTAAATCTCCTCTTTTGCAGTCCCACGTCTACAGAATAGCTTCTCCCCAGACACCAGACCTGCCTCCTTCTTGTGGGGTGCTAGAGGAACCATTCCAGCTCCATCTTGGAACAGGGGTCTCCACCTTGACCACTTTTAGACTTGCGGATTTTAACTTCCAGAATTCCAGCAAAGCTGGCTGAGGAATTCTGGGAGTTGAAGCCTGCAAGTCTTTAAAGACAGCACGAGTCCTAAACATAGCAAAGCTGGCTGAGGAATTCTGGGAGTTCAAGTCTGCAAGTCTTAAAGACAGCACGAGTCCTAAAAATAGCAATTCTGGGGCATTCTGAGAGTTGAATCCCTCCCCTCCCCTCCCCTCCCCTCCCCTCCTCTCCTCTCCTCTCCCCTCCTCTCCCCATCTTTCCATTTCTTATTTCTGCCAATTTTTGGCTCGGAAGGTCTCCCTTCTTTCTCCTTTCCTGAAGAGATCTGAGGAGGAATTCTGGGAGTTGAATCCTCCTCCCTCCCTCCCTCCCTCCCTCCTCTCCTCTCCTCTCCTCCTCTCCTCTCTCCTCTCCTCTCCTCTCCTCTCCTCTCTCCCTCCCTCCCTCCCTCCCTTCTTTCCATTTCTTATTTCTGCCAATTTTTGGCTCGGAAGGTCTCCCTTCTTTCTCCTTTCCTGAAGAGATCTGAGGAGGAATTCTGGGAGTTGAATCCTCCTCCCTCCCTCCTCTCCCTCCTCCCTCCTCTCCTCTCCTCTCTTCTCCTCTCCTCTCCTCTCCTCTCCTCTCCTCTCCTCTCCTCTCCCCTCCCCTTCTTTCCATTTCTTATTTCTGCCAATTTTTGGCTCGGAAGGTCTCCCTTCTTTCTCCTTTCCTGAAGAGATCTGAGGAGACATCTTGGCCAAATGCAGTAGAGAAAGGTGGAACTGATTTGGGAAGCCACATTTCTCTGCAAAGCCTCAACTCACGGGTGGCCTTTGCAAGATCCATTCTTATCTAGGTTTTTCAGAAGGCGTTGTGCCCCCGCCCCCCCACCCCTCTTTCCTGGAAGATTTCTTTAATCCCGCAGGGCCAGCAATTTGTGTTTTTATTTTACTTGCTTCTGGGATCAGTGCCTAGGTCACAGTAGAAGATAAAATAAAATGGATATATTACAGCTGCAAACTCAGAAAGGGGCCCGGAGCATCTTTGGTCAGCCAAGGTCAGTTTCTAAGACAGAACAAATGATAAACCAGTAGGGATGACCTTGTTTTTATAGGAGTTGAGGTCAGAATATTAATTTCAGCAGGATCAGGATTTACCCTAAGTAATGCAGGAACAGTAAATGTTTCCCCCCCCTCCATCTTGGCTGCCCCATGTGTGTGTTGTCATTCTTTCGGCTCTTTGTGTCTTCTTTCCTGGCAGCCAATTTTATATCAGATGATGTCACTCAAACCCATTTGAAAGAAATTGCGAGTCACAGCAAGTGAGGAAAAGGCAAAAGAAAAAAAACAACCATTTGAGCAGTAAAGACTAAAAATAAAAATAAAACATAAAACGAAATACAATGAAATGAAAGCATTGGGGAGAATGGACCAAACTCAACAATCGGTCTTCTTCTATTCTGTTTTGGGTTTTGTAGGAGAGCTCTGGGTTCTTTTATTTATTAAATTTATATTATTGCCATCTCGCTATCAAGTGATTATTATTATTCCAATTCACGGTTGGCAAAAAAACTAGACGACCCACACTTTGTCAAAGACCTCGGAGTACTCATCTCTAAGGATCTAAGTGCCAGAGCTCACAGTAACAACATTGCCAAAAAGGCATTAAGAGTTCTTAACCTAATCTTGCGTAGCTTCTTCTCCGGTAATATTGTACTGGTAATATTGCTAATATGGCTTCCAAAGCTGACACTAACTAGGGCATACAAAACCTTTGCTACACCAATTCTTGAATACAGCTCATCTGTCTGGAATCTGCACTGCATATCCAACCTTAATACAATGGAGAGAGTCCAGAGATATTTCATGAGAAGAGTCCTCCACTCCTCTGCTCACAAAAGAATACCTATCATTAAGTGTTGTACCTTAGAATTCTTGATGAACGTATCTTTTCTTTTATGTATACGGAGAGCATATGAACTAAAGACAAATTCCTTGTGTGTCCAATCACACTTAGCCAATAAAAAATTCTATTCTGTTCTATTCTATTCTATTCTATTCTATTCTATTCTATTCTATTCTATTCTATTCTATTCTATTCTATTCTATTCTATTCTGTTCTTGTTCTTGTTCTTGTTCTTGTTCTTGTTCTTGTTCTTATTCTATTCTATATTCTATTCTACTCTACTCTATTTTACTCTACTCTATTTTTCATTCCAATATTCTATTCTATTCTATTCTATTCCATTTTCTATTCTATTCTATTCTATTCTATTCTATTCTATTCTATTCTATTCTATTCTATTCTATTCTATTCTTATTCTTATTCTTATTCTTTTTCTATTCTATATTCTATTCTACTCTACTCTATTTTACTCTACTCTATTCTTCATTCCAATATTCTATTCTGTTCTGTTCTATTCTATTCTATTCTATTCTATTCTATTCTATTCTATTCTATTCTATTCTATTCTATTCTATTCTTGTTCTTATTCTTATTCTATTCTATATTCTATTCTACTCTACTCTATTTTACTCTACTCTATTTTTCATTCCAATATTCTATTCTATTCTATTCTATTCTATTCTATTCTATTCTATTCTATTCTATTCTATTCTATTCTATTCTATTCTATTCTATTCCATTCCATTCCATTCCATTTTCTATTCTATTCTATTCTATTCTATTCTATTCTATTCTATTCTATTCTTATTCTTATTCTTATTCTTATTCTATTCTATATTCTATTCTACTCTACTCTATTCTACTCTACTCTATTCTTCATTCCAATATTCTATTCTATTCTATTCTATTCTATTCTATTCTATTCTATTCTATTCTATTCTATTCTATTCTATTCTATTCTATTCTATTCTATTCTATTCATGAGTGAATGAATGAATGAATGAATGAATGAATGAATGAATGAATGAATGAATGAATGAATGAATGAAACAAAGCAGAATTAATTCAACCATAGCTGAAGATGGCACCTGAACTTGAATCTCTATGCAGGCAAACTTCAGTTTTGGATTTTCTTAGTTAGCACAGATCTTTCGTGTCCCTCCTGCAACCCCTATAAATTCCACACTGGAACAATTCTTTTCATCAGTTTTGATTTCGTTGGGACTGTTACTTGGAACCCTGATACTTTTCCTATCTTGCTTCTTTCTCTATCTATGAGGCCGTGCACATTAGCAGTTCTGAGCGTGTAGCAAATTGCTAGTTGGACTCGCTTGTGCATATATTTATCCTTTATGCCTCCTGAGTTTCTCCAGAATACGGGAAAGTTAAAAATCTATTCCAGCGATTGCGAATCGAACTCTATAAACCGAGAATGGCAACGCCGTGGAAGAAGAAAGATTTGGGAGAATATTAAATGGTTCTACTTTCTTTGATTGGGTGTGAAGATAGTTTGCGACTGGCTGCCTATTTGTTACAGCTCAAGCTGAGGAAAAGTCACAACCTTCAGCTCAGTTAGATTGAATTCTGGGCTAAAAGAACCAAGTAGTTAAATGGCCCAAAAGTGTGTGGATGGTGTGTTTCTCTTTTATAGAGAAACACAAACTCGACTGTCCGCATTCCAAAAAAACTTCCAAGTAAAAACTCTGAAGCAAGCATTTTGCAAAGTTCTATTTACTAGGATAGGTAAACTGGCACATCTGGAAAAAGCCAAATCTGAGAGGTCTGTGTTTTCCCTCATTAAATCAAAACCCCCAAAACCATCCCCTCACTCCTCAGTTGATCACATGCTCCAATCACCAACCGTCCCATCTCGAGACATCACTCAGACCACTCCTCCTCCAGATGCAGGATCGGCCTGACCTTGATCAACAGGAGACAACAACTAAAGACAACAACTCTACTAAATCCCCCCTCCTACTTTCCCACACAAGAGAAAGTGGCAGCACAGAAGCTTCCGGCCTAATATGGATTCCAAAGCTGATACTCGGTACTAATCTGTTAGTAGGAATATGCTCAGTTAGTTAGGGCGAGGAATCTTACTAGATCCAGTGTGGGGTTAAGGCAGGGGTGGGTAACTAAGGGGCTGCCACAAAGAAGAGGGGGTCAACCTCTTCTCCAAAGCACCTGATGGCAGGACAAGAAGCCATGGATGGAAACTAATCAAAGAGAGAACCAACCTGGAATTTAGGAGAAATTTCCTGACAGTGAGAAAGTTTAGCGGAATAACTTTCCTTCAGAAGTCGTGGGTGCTCCAACCCTGGAGGTTTTCAAGAAGAGGCTGGACAGCCATTTGAAACGGTAGAGGGTCGCCTGCTTGAGCAGGGGGCTGGACTAGAAGACCTCCAATGTGCCTTCCAACTCTTTTATTCTGTTACTCTGTAAACCATGGCTCTTATGGACTGTGGAGGTAAACTCCCAGAATTCCTTAGCCAGCCAGGAGTTGAAGTCCACAGATCATAAAGGGCCATTGTTGTCTACTTCTGGGCTGGACTAGGGAGAAAAGACGGACTCAACTCCTCCAGGGAATCTGTTGTGCCTCGTCCGCTTTCCCCGCAGCCGGGGCCTTCTTATCTGCTTCCGAACGCTGAGGAATGTCCTAGCATGCCTCCCGGCCCCAGCCCTGGCTCCATGCCCAGACAGGCTGAGGAAGAAGAAGCGCCTCCAGCCCCCAGCTCTGGCTCCATGCCCAGGCAAACGGAGCAACTAGACCCCTCCCCCTCCCCCACAGCATGTGAGCCTGAGGAAGGTCAATTACCAACAGCTGCAGACTAGAGTGACCCTCGCTTCAGGAGAATTGATAGGCGGCGGCAACAGAAGGAAGGGAGGGGCAGGCCGGGATAAGTGCTGAGTCATGGAGCCACACCCCATGGCCTATATAAAGGATCTGCTTTCTGGCATTCTCTGAGTCAGGCAAAGTCTAAACATATCTTGCTGAAGTCACTTTCTGGTCTCCTGCCTGCCTTGAGAACTTTGCTGGGACTTTGGCAGAGCTGCAGAGGCACGCCTGATTCGGATTTCCCTGACCCGGCCGTCAGCGGAGGAGTGGGACACGACAGAATCCCCATGGCTGAGGAAGAGTACCTGTTAGCTGTCCCTAGTTCTGTCCCACCGTCTTTACCGCCACACCATTGTTAGCATCTCATGCAGAACCTTTACATCTCGGCGTGCTGAGTGAGACCTTTCATGGACAGAATTGGGAGCTCACAGGCAGGCAAGGGAAGCGATGGCGCCTGGGTGTGTGGAACAATCACACTTCTCCTTTAATGTTCTCCAGCTTGAGGTGATACGTAGCTGAGACTAAAATAAGAGCTTGTGCGAACAGCCCTCCTGTCTGACAGCTTGGCAGCATTAAGGCCTCCGGTGCCATGTCTTGAAATCGGCATCGGAGGATTAAAATTCCTCATCACCACCTGCACGCTGCTCTCTCCAGTTGAGGGCTGGCAACCAAATTACTTGAAGAATTAGATCCAGGGGAAGCTTATCCTTCCATCCTAAAGCAGGGGCTCAGTTGGCAAGCAAGAGGCTCTTTCTTGGATTGCTAGAATTGGAGGACAATGTTTCTGCTCTTCATTTTCTCCAGAAGGAAGCCTGTTCTGAGAAGGTTGGGCTTCCTCCATAGGTGTGCCTCCTTCTCTCGTGTTCCATCACCATTCATGGTGTGCAGACAGGGAGACGACGGCGTTCCAGGAGTGAAGGAAAGACCTAAACACCATGCAACCCAGGTGGGCTTGTGTAGCCTTTTAAGATGCATTGGCAAGAAGCTCTCAGTTGTTCTCTCAACAGAGTTCCTCAAGAGACATTTTAGAAAAGAAACTAATGTTTCCCGATATCGTTTTCATCACATTTTGGTCATAACGGCCATCGGGTGGGGCTGCAGCTAGCCTCAGGTTGGGGTGTAAGCTAGACTGCAGCTAGCCTCAGGTTGGGACATTCAATTGTTCTTCAGCCCAACCCAACAAAACTGGGTTTCTTGCTAGTCTTGAGGAGATTTTAACTGTCCATTGTCCAGCTGACTCAGCTTGGTGACTGAGAAACGAAAATTAACAGATTAACAGATCAATGGAAGGGACCTTGTAGGTCATCTTGTTTAACCCCCTACCCTAGCAGGAGACCCTACACCATTTCTGACCAATGGTAGTCCAGTCTCTTCTTGAAAGCCTCCAGTGATGAAACTCCCACAACTTCTGAAGGCAGCTTCTGTTCCATCGGTTGATTCTTCTCACTGTCAGAAAATTTCTCCTTATTTCCAGGTTGAATCTCTCCTGGATCGGTTTTCATCCATTATTCCTTGTCTGGCCTTCGGGGGGGGGGCTTTGGAAAATAGCTCGACCCCTTCCTCTCTGTGGCAGCCCCTCAAATATTGGATGAAGTGAACGAAGTGAAAGAGTGAAATGAAATGAAAGAGGCTCCCCTTCCCTTTGCTTTCTCTGTCAAGGTTCAGATGTCATGAAAAAACCACTACATGGGTGTTTGACTTGGGCTTAGCAGAAGGCATGATCTCAGTCGTTGCACATCAAAAACATCGGATAATGGTCTAGCGTGATCTTGCAGCTTTGTTTTTGGGCTGCTTCTAAAGTTCTCCTTCTCTGCCTCGGCTTCCCTCCCTGGCATTGGATAACAAAAGGCAATAGCCCAGGAACCTTGTGGCCTGCAGGGATAGGATCTGCCAGACTGGCTTCAACATATCTCTGAATGAATGAATCCCAGGTAGAGTATTTAGTCGCCTTTCCTTTCAAAAAAAGGGTTGTGTGCCAGGGTTCATGTTTTGGAGGCCGTGTTCATCGATCTCAAAAAACATTATGTACTTTCTGGTTCTCTATAGCCCGCAGTTCCCCAACAAGACAGAACCGGGTGGATGAAATGTCTTAACAAAAGGAACAGGAAGAAATCCTCAGGACAAAGAATTCACTTGTAAAATGTGGGGGCCCCCAGATACGTGATGTTGGCTGTTGAGTTGTAATGACTTCAGACAGGGAAGAAAGAAATCGATGGAGGGTACAGTAGTCCTCCCATGAAGGGCTTCTATGTTTAGAGAGAGGGTGCCACAACCACACCTCTGGGAGATTGTGGTTTTCCTAGAATAGCGGCATAGACACAGGGAGAAACAGAAGGAGGGAAGTGTGTGAACCTTTGTGACTCACCAGCGGCTAGTGGAGCTGGCAGCAGACCCCGACAATAAGGAGGTTGGGGGGGGAACATGGGCCAGTCCTGGAGTCTGGGGAAGGCTCTGATGAGGGCTCTGCGTCAGAGGCAGAGATGGGGCCAGGACCGTCCGACAGTTATCAGCTACCTTCGGAGTCAGAGATAAGTGGGAGAACAGCTGGAGCCTGTTCCTGAAGTGTGCATGCGCAGAGCTGCCAGGAGAAGGGAACAGTTAAGGAACAAGGGCCTGTTGTGACCAAGGCCCAAGTAGTGATTACCAAACACAATTCAGGCTGGAACAAACTTATTTTATTAAAAACAACTGAGAATTAATCCATTATCCATCAAACTCTCAACTATCCATCCCAATTCTACAGGACAGCTGAACACCTGTGGGAGCGTGCAATGCCTCTTGCACACTTTTTTGGAGACAGTGAGAAAACGACAGTCTACCTCTCCATCCTTACCTGGGAAGTAAAGTAATGATTGCCGAGCGAGCCTCGGAGCCTCATCGGCGTGTCGAAAGGGCCCCCCAGCTCTCCTCCAGAACCTTCCAAAGCAGCTCTGATATCGTTTGCCAAAATGAAGATCTCAGAGATGGTAAGAAGCTTTTTAAAAAGCATTAGGCACGGGGAGGTATAATTAAAACCCGATAAGAGAAGATTGAAAAACGATGACGGGGTCTGGGCGAAGGAGCTCTAATCTCTGGGCTTCTTGTTTTTGCAATAAAATCACCAGCCCCTGGCAGCTGCACAAAAGAAAATTGGCAGGGAAAAAGAAATGTATTTTTTGTCTCCTTGCTGGGTCCATTTACATGTTCATAATAGAGGTTCTGAAGCCCCTAATAAGAAGGAATGCGCATTGTGGGAAGATGGCGATTAAAACACAAGCAGAAGTTCCTACTCTCATTCACAAAGTGCTCTCTCTCTCTCTCTCTCTCCCTCCCTCCCTCTCTCTCTCTCTCTCTCTCTCTCTCTCTCTCTCTCTCTCTCTCTCTGTGTGTGTGTGTTAATTACATCAAAGGAAGAGGCAGGCCAGGGCTGTTTGTGGGGCTCCAGATGCTTATGGGGCTGCTGATGGTGCCTAAGTTCTACCTTCCCTTCCTTTCTTTTCTTTCTTTCTGAAGCTAGGACAAAAATTTTGCTTCTTAATTTGCAGCCCGGGAGGGGAAAAGGGATTTTTTTTAAATTTGCATTTATATCCCGCCCTTCTCCGAAGACTCAGGGCGGCTTACACTGTGTAAAGCAATAGTCTTCATCCATTTGTATATTATATACAAAGCCAACTTATTGCCCCTAACAACTTTTTGGGGGACTAAAAGCTTTAGTAGAGGACTTTAAACCCTGCTAAAGGGCAGAAACATTTACCCAGCTGGGCCTGAAAGAAAAGACTTGAATAGAGAAGAAAAAGAGGCGGATTGAGAAAGCAAAACATTGTATACACGGAGCGGCAAGACTCCATTGGGGGTCAAATGAGATGCATTGCCTTGGACTGTCAGCTGCCACATTATATAGCCTGTAGTGGGCCACATTTGGGTAAGGGAGTACCCCGACTGATCGGCTTTCCCGTTGAACTCAGGGGTGAAATCCAGCAGGTTCTGACAGTTCTGGAGAACTGGTAGTGGAAATTTTGAGCAGTTCAGAGAACCAGTAGCGGAAATTTTGAGTCGTTTGGAGAACCGGCAAATACCACCTCTGGCTGGCCCCAGAGTTTTAATTTTATTTATTATTTAAACTTTTATACCGCCCTTCTCCCGAAGGACTCAGGGCGGTGTACAGCCTACATTAAAACAGTTAAATATACAAACTTAAAATAACAATTAAAAAACTTATTCAAAAAGGCCGAAATTAAAACCGTCAAATTGACCATATTAAAATACCCAATAAAATTATTAAAATTTTAAAAAATTAAAAATTTAAAAATTTAAAATTCAGGCCAGTGGGGAGTGGGGAGGGAATGGAGATTTTGCAGTATCCTTTCCCTGCCGCACCCACCAAGCCACGCCCACCAAGCCACACCACGCCCACCAAGCCACAACCACAGAACTGGTAGTAAAAAAAAATTGGATTTCACCACTGGTTGAACTTCACTCATGACTCCGGCATCTAATGATCGTCTTCTTGCCACAGAAGTTGTTGGCATTGGGGCAGGAGAAGCGGCTGCTGGTATACATTTTACCAGGTAATGAAGAAAAGGCAGACTTGAAAAGTCAGCATCCTCCTAAGCAAACCGAATGCATCGGCCAGGTCCATTTTGCTGTCCAAATTCATGGGGACGTAACCCTAACCCTATGTGGATTTGTCCCCCAATGGGATTTTCCCATGTATTTGACCAGGAAATGCAGATAAGGTGGACTCGAAAAGTCTGCCCTCCCCTAGGGCCTCCCCCTCTTTGGGGTAAGACATCACGGGTGGGATTCAAGCAGTTCGGACCAGTTTGGGTGAACCGGATGCTAATTTTACATCTGGTTCGCCGAACTGGTAGTTGCAAGGACTGGCTGGCCCCTCCCAGGAATCTCCACACGGCCTGTTTTGGATGCCAGGTAAGTGCAGCACCCATGCAGAGGCACTGGGAGGGTGAAAAATGGGCCTCCCGGAAGTTCCGGAAATCCAAAAATGGGCCCATTTCTGGCCTCTGGAGGACCTCTGGAGCTCAGGGGAGGCCTTTTTTTTGCCCTCCTGGAGGCTGGAAGGAAGCCTCCAGAGCTTGGGGAGGGTGAAAATGCCCCACCTGCCGAGGGGCAGAAGATCGAGTAGGCCACACCCACCATGGCCACACTCACCCACAACAGGGCAGAGAACCGGTTGTTAAAATTTTTGACTCCCACCTCTGCACCCCATGTAGTCTGTCTCCGTCCTCACTTTGGAGTAACGAGCTGGCCTATAGCCAGTGGGTTCACAGCTCCTATCAGTCCTGGTCGAGAAAACGCAGCTGCCTGCCAAAAAGTTCAAACAGATTAAGACTTCAGCTCACTTCGACACGGTTCAGCTAATTTGCTTCCCGTGGAACTGAGAGCAGTCCCAAAACTCTTTATATATCCTGTGGGGTGGGGCTCCTGCCCCACCCTTCCCTTTGATGACGCCGCCTCTCTAATCTTCTGAAGCACAGGTCGATCCAGGCTTGATTAGTATGATTATCAGCTGTGTCTGAAGGCGTAGCCTGAGGAAGGGAAGAATCAGGGGATGCCGGCCTTATTACGTCCTCTGACTGGCCTGGTTCTGGCTCCTGGAGCCAGGCCAAAGGAATCGGTGCTTCTGAGGTAAGCCTTACCGGCCCTTCCCCCTCACTCTCGGAGTCACTTTCGGGCATGGGGCCAGGTTTGGGGGCTGGAGCCACAACATCATGCTTAACAACTGCATTGGGGAGAGCAGGGTTGGGACTCATTTAGCAAGGCCATCATGTGGGCCCCTGGGCTAATGACCATCACAATTTGCGAGCCTAATGGGCAGGCTCCTTTACAGTGATCAATCATCAAGGACTACTTGTCATGGTTTGGAAAAAATTTCCAGATGCCATGGAAGAAATCAGGAGGAACTTCAAAACAGCGAAACAAAAGCGTTCTGAGAAAGCAAAGCTGTATTGCTTCAGTTCTGGATAGGAAAAATTTGCCTTCGAAAATAAGGAGGATGGCTCCATTTTGATGAAAGCAGCTTTTGAAGTTCATTTTAAGAGCTGCTTGGAAAGATTTCACAACTTGAAAAACCGCTCCCCCTTTTTCAAAGAAATCTGCCGGTCTGCAATGCCACCGTGCGAAGGTTTATTCCTAAATTCAAATTGGTATCTGAATTTTGTTACTGAAAAAGGTAAAGGTTGCCTCTCGCATAAGCGTGCTAGTCGTTCCTGACTCTAGGGGGCGGTGCTCATCTCCATTTCAAAGCCAAAGAGCCAGCGCTGTCCGAAGACGTCCCTGTGGTCATGTGGCCAGCATGACTCAATGCCAAAGTCACACGGAACGCTGTTACTTTCCCACCAAAGGTGGTCCCTATTTTTTCTACTTGCATTTTTTATGTGCTTTCAAACTGCTAAGTTTGGCAGAAGCTGGGACAAGTAACGGGAACTCACCTCCTTACGTGGCACTAAGGATTCGAACATTTGAATGTTATTATATAAATGTACAGTTATGATGATAGATATGTAATGGGTAAAATTGAAAAGAAACTGGAAAGAAAGTATATATTAATAGAAAATTGGGGCTGCTCGGATACCAAATAGGGGAAATATTGGACAACAAAGGAGAAAGAAAGGAGAGAGGAGGAGAGGGTAAGAGACGAGAGGAGAGGGAGAGAGAGAAATGGAAGAAAGGGAAAAGGAGAGGAAGAAAGGATAGGGAAAAAGAGTAGGAGAGAAGGTTAGATAGGGGGAGAAGAAGGGAGGAGTGGGGGAAAGGAAGGGGAAGTAGGGAAGAGGAAGGAGAGGAGGAAAGAAGAAAGTAGGAGAGGAGAGAAGAAAGTAGGGAAGGGAAAAAAAAGAAAGAAGAAGGAGAAGAAGGTTTGTTGGAAAATGAGGGAAAAGAAACGGTAGAAGAGCAACCCTGAATGTAATTAAAAATTTCTTTGTTCTTTCTTTAGAAAATATATGTATATGTGTGATTAACTAAGAGAATGTACATTTACAATATGTATATAAGAAACAAAATAAAAAAATTCTAATAATAATAATAATAAAACAAAGTTCATTTTTTAAAATTGATTCTTCTTAAAATCAAGGTTTGGCACCCTGCACTGGCCAAGCAAAGCACGGGAAAATAAGGGATCTATTGGCTACCCAAAACCCTGGATCTACCTCCCCAAAATCTGTTTTTTTCCCCCTTCTTGGATGCAGCCCATCAGGTGAAGCCTCAGTGAGCCTCTGCTAGAGCGACAGCATCAAAATTTAATGTCTTCCTGATGAAGCAATTAAAAGGAGGAATACGCACTTTGATATGCAGCCCAAAGGAGAACCCTGAATATTTAATAGCGCTGCCGGCTTTAAAAGTCCCAAACAAATAACGTGCAACAGGAGATGCAAGTGACAGCTTTATTTTAATCATAAGAGGATGAAAATAAGTAGGGAAGGGGAGGGGAAAAAAGGGGGGGGTTGCACAGCTTGGTAAGAGAGAGAGAGGCAGGCTCATTAGAAGCAAGAAGAAGAAGAAGCAACAGCAGCATTGTGGCGTCAGAAGGAGACCGTGCCAGGCTACAACCGAGTTGTTTTCCCACACAAGGAAGCCCCTCGGGGGGGGGGAAGAGGGGAGGGGCTGATGCTCGCTTGATGCTGCTGAGATAAGATGGCTGCTTGTAGAGAGACACCGCCAGGCCTTGATCCATCGCGCAAAAGCGAGAGTTTGCTCTCGTTTCCCCGACCTACGAGACCAGCCCACGCCAATGAACTGGGCAAAAGTTCAGAGAAGAGGGACTAAGATAGGGGACGAAAACCTATGAAGAACGGCGGCGGGATTTTGGGTTTGGCTAGTCTAAAGAAAGAGGGATGCGGTGGCTCGGTGGCTAAGACGCTGAGCTTGTCGATCGAAAGGTCGGCAGTTCGGCGGTTCGAATCCCAAGTGCCGCCTAACGGGGTGAGCTCCCATTCCTTGTCCCAGCTTCTGCCAACCTAGCAGTTCGAAAGCAGGTAAAAAATGCAAGTAGAAAAATAGGAACCACCTTTGGTGGGAAGGCAACAGTGTTCCGTGCGCTTTTGGCATTTGGTCATGCCAGCCACATGTCCATGGAGATGTCTTCAGACAGCGCCGGCTCTTCGGCTTTGAAATAGAGGTGAGCACCGCCCCCTAGAGTCTGGAACAACTAGGGAAACACTACCTTCAGTCTAAAGAAAAGAAAAATTAGGGGGGACATGAAAGTGGCATTCCAGTATTTGAAGGGCTGCCACAAAGAAGAAAGGGTTGAATTATTCTCCAAAACACTGGAGGGCAGGACAAGAAACAATGGATGGAAACTAATCAAGGAGAGAAACAACCTGGAATTATGGAGAAACTTCCTAATGGTGAGGACAATTAACCAGTGGAACAGCTTTGCCTCCAGAAATCATGGGCGCCCCAACACTGGCGATTTTTAAGACGAGTCTAGACAGTCACTTGTCTGAGATGGTATAGGTTTTTCTACTTGAGCAAGGGGTTGGATTAGAAGACCTCCAAGGTCCCTTCCAGCTTATTCTATTCTATTCTATTCTATTCTATTCTATTCTATTCTATTCTATTCTATTCTATGCTATGCTATGCTATGCTATGCTATGCTATGCTATGCTATGCTATGCTATGCTATGCTATGCTATTCTTCATTCTAATATCTATTTCTCTTCTCTTCTTTTCCCTTCCATTCTCCCTATTCTATTCTATTCTATTCTATTCTATTCTATTCTATTCTATTCTATTCTATTCTATTCTATTCTATTCTATTCTATTCTATTCTATTCTTCATTCCAATATTTATTTCCCTTCCCTTCCCTTCCCTTCCCTTCCACTCCACTCCACTCCACTCCACTCCATTCCATTCCACTCTACTCTATATTCTATTCTATTCTATTCTATTCTATTCTATTCTATTCTATTCTATTCTATTCTATTCTATTCTATTTCTCAATAATACTTAGATTAGTATACTACTCCATGGTGCTTTACTCACAGTCTCCTGGTTTCCAGGCCAGCACCTGCATCAATACACCAGACCTGTGGTGGGGAACGACTGTATGAACCTAGCTAATGCTGATTTATATTCCACAAAGCCTGATTTGGTGACATGTACACTCCCGATATTAGTCCAACTGGCCACACAACAACCCACCTCTGTATTCAGAGGCAGTGCCCAACTTGAAGAAATTTGGTATCTAGGGATGCTGGTGGACCTTCCAGAAGACTAAATGAACCTGACCCAGCTCAGCTTATGTTGTTACCTTCTTCTGTGAATATAGTCACCCGATGCTCTTTTCATCTTCTGCATAAACTCCAGGAAGTTGCTCATTTAGAAAGCTATTATTCCTGGCTTTGCCTTTTTTTCTGAGAAGCTACAGAGCAGGTGGGTTGGGTTTCCAGACAAGCCAGGAAGATGACAAAAGGCTGTGACAGTTACGCACAGCACTGGGGCCATTTAGCCAAAGGAATGGAAAAGATAAAGGAACCGAGTGACACCAGTTTCCAAACACTGAAAAGGCTCTTCATAAAAATGATGGAGTGGAATTCTTCCCTGCTGTCATAAAAAAAAAAAAAGGAGAAGAGAAAGAGAGTTTAAATCATCGTATCTAGATTCAGAGATGAATAGTCAGAGAAAAAGACAGACCCATTTTTTTTTAACTCTTAAGAATGCTGGGTTAAAGGGAAAATGTGCCAAGGAGAAGTCAAAGAGTTGAGATGGCGTTGGACGAACGTCCTTCAGAAATATCAGGGGGCAACATTTTTCACCTGCAGGGAAGGATTCTCTCAAAGGCTTTGTGATGGTTATCTAAAACGCACCACCCAGAGTTGGGTTTCAGCAGGTTCTGACCAGTTCTGGAGAACCGGTAGCAGAAATTTTGCGTAGTTTGGAGAACCGGTAGTAAAAATTCTGACTGGCCCCACCCCCATCTATTTTCTGCTTCCCGAGTCCCAGTTGATTGGGAGGAAATGGGGATTTTGCAGAAACCTTCCCCTGGAGTGGGGAGGGAATGGAGATTTTACAGTGTCCTTCCCCTGGAGTGGGGAAGGAATGGAGATTTTACAGTTCCACACACCTGTCCTACCTGAGATAAATTTGCCCCGAGGATTTCTGCTGCAAAGGAGGTTGGATTTATTATCTTTAGAGTGTCAACGGTCCGACTAATGAGTCCAACCAAAATAGACACTTTCAGGAAGTGTCTATTCAAAGTCCCCAAAACAACACTTTATTGAGTAAATTATTTCGGCACTGAAGAATCAAAACCAACTCTACCTTTACCCTGTGCAATTCTGCATATTTTTTGGAGTATAAGATGCAGCTTAGTTTTTGGGGAGGAAAATAAGAAAAAAGCTGATTGGCAGGTGGATCGGCCTCCTGGAATACTCCCAATCAGCTGTTCCCAGAGGTGAAATTTAGCAACAATTTCCTTGATTGTGAGCTCTGTGCCTTGCTTTTTTTTCTGCCTCTGAAACTTTTGAAACTGTTCCAGAAAAAAAACTTTTTTTATGCCTCTGAAAGCCTCTGAAACAGCTTCAGAAAAAAAGCCTCTGAAACTCTGGGGGCTTCTTTTCTGAAGCTTCATTTCTGATGCTTTTTTCAGCCTCTGAAACCTCCATTTGAGAAGCTGGGCGGGGCTACATTCGGAGTATAAGACGCACCCAGATTTTCACCCTCTTTTTGGGGGAAAAAAGGTGCATCTTATACTCTGAAAAATACAGTGGTTAAAGGAAAGCCCTTCTTCCCACCTCTCATGAAAACAGATCACACGGTCCAATTATGAATTGTTCTTTTTGCTTTGAGAACAGCTCATGTCTTGGCTGACACCTACAGGAAAGTCCTTGGTGGATGCTTGGCTCTCATGGATGAATCCTGGAGCCTCTGTATTCCTTCTCCCCTCCCCCTCCCCCTAGTTCTTTGGCAAGTTGAAAAGCGATAAGATGCAAAGAAGCATAAGCGGCTTCGATCTTGACATAGAGTTGATAAACCAGTTTCCATTACAAGGAAGGACTCCAATGTTTAGGAGTGACCTAACACAGCCTTTGAATTGCACATTTTTTTGTCCACAACAAGAAAGGTAGCAATGCTCCCACCTCACCCCATCCCTTAAGAACGCCAGTCTTTTTTTAGAAATCCCCACCTCAATATTTATCCCATCATATAACTTCTCCCCCGCTTGAGTCATTCCCTTCTAAACAAACTCCCTTCCCTCAAGCTGTTCCCTTTCTTTCTTTCTTTCTTTCTTTCTTTCTTTCTTTCTTTCTTTCTTTCTTTCTTTCTTTCTTTCTTTCTTTCTTTCTTTCTTTCTCTCCCCTTCCCTATTTCTTCCCTTTGTGCGTGCATAACGAATTGTTAAGGAAACACACTGAGAGGTGTCAGCACAATTTCTATTCAATGTAATTCCTTAATAAAAAGGTTACAAGCAAATGTGTCACAATTAATCCGGCTTCTGTGCCCTACATTGGAACAGGTTCATCGCAAAACTCTAGGAGGTACATCTAAAACTTGTCAGAAGCCATCATGAAGTTCCAGGTTGGTGTGAAACAATACAAAAGACTAAGGGTGAAATGCTCCCAGTTCGAACCGGATCAGCCGATCTGGTAGCGATGGCGGCGGGAGGTTTGGAGAACCAGTAGCAAAAATTCTTGGATCCCCCCCCCCCACCCATGCCCACCCAATCACCTGCTTGCCCGCTTGCCGCTTCTTTCCAGCTCACTTGCTTTTCCCTCCTGAATGGTAGGAATAGGTAGTAAAAAATGCTTTTAAAAGGTAAAAAAAGGGCTTCGACGATCCCGTGCCACAGCTGTGATCGTCAGAGCCTTTTTTTTTACATTTTAAAAGCATTTTTTACTACCTATTCGCCCGAATAGGTAGGTGCTCATCTCCATTTGAAAGCCGAAGAGAGAGCGCTATCCAAAGACATCTCCATGGTCATGTGGCCGGCATGACTCAATACCAAAGGCACACGGAACGCTGTTCCCTTCCCACCAAAGCTGGTCCCTATTTTTCTACTTGCATTTTTTACATGCTTTCGAACTGCTAGGTTGGCAGAAGCTGGCACAAGTCACGGGAGCTCACCCTGTTAGGCGGCGCTAGGGATTCGAACCGCTGAACGGCCGACCTTTCGATTGACAAGCTCAGCGTCTTAGCCATCGAGCCACCCTTATACACGATAGGTACCATCACTGTAACCCATCAAAGTAACCCACAGCAGTTTTCAACTTTAAAAGGACTCGATAACAGTAATGATTCTGGGATTCTGAGGCTCGCCTTCCAGGATTACAACTATTCGCATTCCCTCATGCACCTTCTACATGTGTACAACCTTAGTCAAGTCACTCCCCCCCCTCCTGCTTTTCTTTGACTTTGCTCCAGCCTACACCACTGGCAGAATGAGGAAAAGTTAAACAGGTGGCGAGTTGCCAAGCAGAGTCTTACATCTCACAAGGCCTTCGGAGAACGTTGAGAAGACAAGGCTCTGGAGAAGCAGCTGATGTCTTATTATAATCAGGCTTGCCAGTTTCTTCTCAACAGCTTCCAGGGTTCATCAATTCCTAGGTTTTGCAAGTGGAGATTTTCCGTACGAGGGGAGGAGGAAAAATTTGAAGGGACAGGTACTCTTGGACTTCCCATCCTGTGTGGGACCAAACGGGGAAGTAGGAGGTATCGTAGAAGGAAACCGAAGCAGCTGGTGGAGTGAGTTCAAGTTATCACAAGTACTTCTAGTGAAGAAGAGGCAGCTGGTAGCCTAAGGGTTTATCTACTGCATCCCCGGTGTTTTGTATCCATCTTTTCATACAGGTTTTGATACCCAAGGACACTGTTATTATGCAGCATCAGGTTTTCTTCTACTTAAGAGCATCGCGATTGTGTCAGCTTCACCCTCCGCTGAAGGAGTGAGGCAGAAGAAGAGACCCAGAAGAAGAAGTGTTTCTGCTAAATTGCAGGAGGTGGGAAAGATCTACAGTTGAAGGACTCCAGGAGACCCTGGCAGGATGTGATGTCCAACCTGTGACTTTCATTCCATCTATGGTCAATTTTGTTTTTCACACCGGGGAGCAGATGGTTAAATAGGTTCACCTTGTACAAGGCTAAATCCGCTAATATTTTCTGGGGAAAAAAATTGTCTATCAAAGAGGATCAGAGGAATGCAGGAAAGGCCAGGGTTGAACCTTACTTGCTACTGTAGCAGCTAGCTTGATTTAAATAATGTTTTCTAAGTAGTAGAACATCAGGAGAGCTTTTAGGCCAAATCAGGCTAAAGGTTCACATAACGAACATTTGGTATCACAGCGTGGTCAACCAGGAGCAGGTGTGAAGCTCACAAAGATGGGCAGACCACTTCATTGTTGGCCTTTATCAGTTGGTGTTCAAGGAAGGCTATTTATGATTGTGGAAATTATCAAAATTAGTAAACATTAGTAGCCTGGTCCTTTTTCAAGTGTTGCATCCACCCAGGGGTGAAATTCAGCAGGTTCTGACAGGTTCTGGAGAACTAGCAGCAGAAATTTTGAGTGCTTCAGAGAACCGGCAAATACCACCTCTGGCCGGCCCCAGAGTGGGGTGGGAATGGAGATTTTGCAATATCCTTCCCCCAGGAGTGGGGAGGGAATAGGGATTTTGCAGTATTCTTCCCATGGAGTGGGGTGGGAATGGAGATTTGACAATATCCTTCCCCCAGGAGTGGGGAGGGAATGGGGATTTTGCAGTATCCTTCCCCTGGAGTGGGGAGGGAATGGGGATTCTGCAACATCCTTCCCCCAGGAGTGGGGAGGGAATGGGGATTTTGCAGTATCCTTCCCCTGGAGTGGGGAGGGAATGGGGATTCTGCAACATCCTTCCCCCAGGAGTGGGGAGGGAATGGGGATTTTGCAGTATTCTTCCCCTGGAGTGGGGAGGGAATGGGGATTTTGCAATATCCTTCCCCAAGGAGAGGATAAGGAATGGAGATTTTGCAGTATTCTTCCCCTGCCACGCCCACCAAGCCACACCATATCCACCAAGTCACGCCCACAGCTGGTTCCAATCGGTTCTGACGAACCGGTAGCGGAAATTTTGAGTTAGAGAACCAGCAAATATCACCTCTGGTTGGCCCCGCCCTCATCTATTCGCTGCCTCCCAAGTCTCAGCTGATTGACTGGGTCTTCTTATGTTGCCCTGCACAGGAGAACGGAACTGGAAAGCAGGTTAATGGGGTGGGGTGGGAGTGGAGATTTTGCAGTATCCTTCCCCTACCATGCCCACCAAACCATGCCCACAGAACTGGTAGTAAAAATATATTGAATCCCACCACTGATCAGGAGGTCCATTTGATGTTGGAATTAGCTCATTATCTGGTGTCACCCAATAAACTGAAGCATAAATTAATCAATGGTGACTGGGTTTGTACCCATGGGTTTCGTCTCCAAAATGGTGCCATTCTTCTGATGGCCCCAAAATCCATGATTTGTAGATCAATGTTTTTTCCTTATAACTATCTCCAATCTCTCACGAACCAGTTTAGTTTAATTAGGAATAGTATGGAGATCAGTCGATAAAAACCTGCAATCACTATATCCCATACTTACCATAAGAGGACATCTAAACACAATGACATCACTTCCGACAGCTATGACCACGCAAGGATGACAAGAGTGCAGACCTGGCTGTTTTAAGAGAACCAGCTGGGTTCCGATCTGATTAAATGAGAGCTACGGAACAGTCATCCAATCTGCCTGCCATTTTCATTAAAATGTATTGTAGAGGAGACAGATGTCTCCGTAATAAGAACAGCCCTGAAATATGTAATCACCCAGTTCCAATTTTCCCATTTCTCAAGGGCAAGTATGCTCTGGAGAAGATATATTGCAGCACTTGCCCTCCAGAAAACCCCGAGGTAGGACATTAATTTGCATCAATGTCAACACTCTTCCACTTCTTTCAAGGCTGTGAAGCTAATGAAAGGAGTAGGTCTGGTCCCACAAGTTTCGAGGCTTAGATGTCTTCAACTTGTTGTGACCCAGGCCCAAGTAGGTAGTAGTAGACAGAATCAGTTAAAAAAGAAACAGACTGTGTTAGAACAGCTGAGAATTAAACTCATTCTCAGCGTCATCCAAACTAAATCAAAACAAATTCTTCATAACACAATTCTTCAGCCTTATCACCAACCTTGGTCTAATTAGGCAAACTGCCAAAGGCTTTTCTTGGCAAAAGTTCAGAAGCAGAAGACGCCGACAAGAAATAAATGCAGCGAGATAAGGAGCAAGGCTATCAACATTGTTTTCCGACAAAGAGCCCAAACGCCATTGCTGGTCTTTTAAGCCTTATGGAGGGGCCAATCATTTCTTGGCCCTACTCCCGAGTCGTCCTCTTTGCTTCAGCTGCTCTTGCCTTCTGGCAGCTCTTCTCATGCGCGCATTAGGAACAGACTTCTCCTGTTCCTCTGCCTCACTGCTGTCAGTCTCTGGAGGCTCTGAAGTCCACACATCACTCCCAGATGGCCCTGGCCCCATCTCTGCCTCCAACGCAGAGCCCTCATCCGGGCCTTCCCCCGCCTCCAGGACTGGCCCAGGCTCTTCCTCAGCCTCATCACTGTCTGACTCTGCTGCCAGCTTCACAGGCTTCTGGCGGACCACAACACAACTATGCTCTCCTCTCCAGGGGTGGGATTCAAAATTTTTAGCAACTGGTTCTCTGCCCGGTTGCTGAGTGAGTGCGGCCATGGGGGGCATGGCCTACTCAGCCTCCTGCACCATTGGGGGGGGATTGTTTTTACCTTCCCCAGGCTCCGGAGGCTTTTTCGAGCCTCCAGGAGGGCAAAAATGGCCTCCCCCAGGCTCTGGAGGCCCTCTGGAGGTTAGAAAAGGCCCCGTTTCCAAACTTCCAGAACTTCTGAGAGGCCCGTTTTTTGCCCACCCAGAGCCTCCATGCAGACCCTGCACTTACTTACCTGGCATCCAAAACGGGCCATATGGAGACTCCTGGGAGGGGCGGGGTAGATTGGGCGGGGCCAGCCAGTTCTCGCAACTACCAGTTCAGCAAACTAGATGTAAAATTAGTATCCGGTTTGCCCGAACCGGTCTACTCCTGCTCCTGTCCCATCTTCTGACTGACCTACTCCTTCCTAAAACTGCTTTAGTGACTAATAATTTTCAAATGGGAATAGGAGGGTGCTCATATGTTATGTCGATATCCAAAACAAGAGGGGGAGGAGTTTCTTTTCTCCAAAGCACCTGAAGGCAGGACAAGAAGCAATGGATGAAAGCTAATCAAGGAGAGATGCTACCTAGAAATAAGGAGGAATTTCATGACAGTGAGAACAATTAACCAGTGGAACAGCTTGCCCCCAGATGTTGTTAGTGCCCCATCACTGGAGGCTTTTAAGGAGAGACTGGACAGCCATTTGTCTGAAATGGGAGACCCTATAGTCGTGCAGAGGTTGGACTAGGTCCCTTCCAACTCTCTTATTCTGTTATCTGACGTGCTTACTTTATGAATACAACCTGAGATTACCGGTATTTGCTTGCATGCAGAACTTGGCTACCATCATTCTTGGAACTTGTTTGCTCGTGTAGCAAATGTGTCAAAAAATGGACATACAGACTTCAAGCTATCTTCATCCCAAATAATGTGAAAAGCAAATAACATTATTTTCCCTGTGCCCAGCAAAAAAATAAATAAATAAAAAAGAAATCCAGCATAATTCTCCTTATAAGGAACAATGTTTAGCATTCTAGAATTGTCTGTATGAAATTAGTAAGCCGCTTAATCTCACTCCTGGTGTATCACTCTGAGTGTAATTGTGCAGAAGAAAGAAAGAGATTAAAATGCAAAACACCCTACTGTATTCAATTTTTTTTCAAAAAAAAAAAGTATGAAATCCCCTTTCCAATCCTCTTTTCCTTCTGATTTTACAAGTGTTTTTTCCCCCCCACAAATTATTTTGTACACGCACGCCTGGATTGTTCACAAAGGATCTGAGCGAGACACATAGAGAGAAAAATTTCAATTTTTCATAAATCTTCAAAATGAATACTTTAAATTCAAGGCAAAGACAAAACATTCTTACACCTTTAATTTCCACTCTGTGAAGTATAATGGAAAAAGCTGATTATTTTTAATTCTTCCCTTTAATAATGCAGCAACGGAGTGATTTAAGACTGGCGTATGATAATTACCTTCCCAATTCCCCTCCCCTTTAGCAAATGGAGTTTTAATAGAAATAGGAGCTCAGGTGCCAGAATTAATTCAAATGGGCTACTATCGGGTCACCCTCTGCATCTCTTGTGCAAATTATTTATCCATAACAAAGTGCACGTCAAGGGATCCCTCACTGGAAGAGTGTGGGTGTGCAACATATCACAAGGGAAATCACTACATCGCCAGACAAAAGCCAGTGGAGGGGAACTAGCAAATAAGGAAAACGTTAAGCCTTGTAGCCAAGATATTCACTCATGGAAAATCGAGGGAAGGATTGGTGGATTATCCACAGCTCAACACATATATTTCTCACACTTGAGAGACATGTTGTGACTTAGAGGAATCCATGCCTCTAAACTGGATTGGGTTGGTTAAGCGTGGGGCTGGGGGGGACACACACCAGTTATTCCCGGCTTGCTTTCCTACAACCCGGTTTAATGAGCAAACTAAATTTGCTAGGGTTATTCTGGGCTTAGAATTTAGAACTACGCCGCCTTCGGTCTGACCTAAGCGTGGCTCATAAAATCATCTACCACAATGTCCTACCTGTCAATGACTACTTCAGCTTCAACCACAACAATACACGAGCACACAAGAGATACAGACTTAAAGTGAACTGCTCCAAACTTGATTGCAGAAAATGTGACTTCAGCAACAGAGTGGTCGATGCCTGGGATGCACTACTTGACTCTGTGGTTTCATCCCAAACCTCCCAAAACTTTAACCTAAGATTATCTACTGTTGACCTCACCTCATTCCTAAGAGGTCTGTAAGGGGCGTGCATAAGAGCACCAGCATGCAAACCGTCCCGGTCCTAATGTTCCCTTTAATTGTATTCATTTTATTTATTCAATTCATGCTTATACTTATATATATTATCTAATACATACTCGTCAAATAAGTAAGTAAGTAAGTAAGTAAGTAAGTAAGTAAATTGCCCAGTGAGTGGTGCGGTGGCTTAAAGGTGGAGCTCTCACCTCAGAATAGGAGGCTGTGAGTTCGATCCTAGGTAGCAGCAGATATTTCTCTCTCTGGGCACAATGAGAATATATCTATTGAACAAAACTCTGCATTGGTGACAGGAAGGGCATCTGGCCAGTAAACACTCAGCTCCATTCTGAGGTCTTTAAAAGTGGTTATAACAGTACAGTAATGAATTGAAGGAAGTAACACTTGCTGGTAATGGGGGAACTGTCCATTGTACTGAAAGTGGGTAAACTCTATAGAAAAGAAATAAGGAAGAGTAACCTCTGGTCCCAGTGACCAATTCAGTTTTGATCTTGCAACTTTATTCTGGGACACTTATATTTGTGAGAAACAACTTTCATTTTTGGCCCCCAAGGAGTAGAAAAATTAGGTGAAATTCTCACGGATGGAGCTTGTACATGTGGATGCCTTCACCTACATCTTTGAAATAAATCATGGAATTAACCCACATTCTGGCTTTTGTTGTGGTCCGCCAGCAGCCTGTGGAGCTGGCAGAGGAGTCAGACAGTGAGGAGGCTAGGGAGGACAATGGGCCAGTCCTGGAGTCAGGGGAGGGCCTGGACGAGGGCTCTGTGTTGGAGGCAGAGATGGGGCCAGGGCCATCTGGGAGTGATGTGTGGACTCTGGACCCTCCAGAGGCAAACAGCAGAGAGGCAGAGGAACAGGAGGAGCCTGTTCCTAGTGCATGGATGTGAAGAGCTGCCGGAAGGCAAGAGCAGCTGAAGCAAAAAGGACAACTCGGGAGTAAGGCCTGAAGATGATTGGCCACTCCCAGAAGGCTTAAAAGAGCAGCAACGAGCAGCTGGGTTCTTTGTAGAAAAGCAACTTCGATTCCATTGCTTCTTGTCAGCGTCCCTTGAACTTTGTGGGGGTTTTGCCAAGAAAAGCCTTTGACAGGTTGCCAAAGACAACAAAGGTTGGTGACAAGACCGAAGGACTGTTTATGAAGAATTTGTTTTGGATTTGTTTTGGATGTTCTAATAAAATAAGTTTGTTCAGGACTGAATTGTGTTTGGTAATCACTACTTGGGCCTGGGTCACAACAGCTTTGCAGAATATGCCGCCCATAGACTAACCGACCCAGCTAGCTTTACAGAGAAGGAACCAAGGCTGACATTGATGAACCTCGGTGGAAATACAATCATTACATCTTCAACTAGCCTGTTTAAGCAAACTGCAACTGACTTGCAATGTGGTGGAGGGCCTTCCCTCTCTGCATCTGTTTCATTGTACATTCTGTAGGCTTACTAGAGCTGATAAAATCTTGAGCAGAAGTCTCCAGGAGCTTCTACTTCCTGGAGAGCCTTCAAATCGGTAACTTGGAGCCACCCCAGGGGGTTTGCAAGGTCACCCACAAGAGTCCTCTCTCCACTTTGCAACAGCACAGGAAGCTGAAGCGAAAGAATTTCAAAAGTCTTTGGAAAAATAAAATAGAAAAACCAAAGTCTATGCTAAAAGAAAAAGAGAAAAGAGAAAAGAAAAGAAAAGCAGAATCCAGGAAGACGGATTTCAGCATTGAGATCACACAGTTATTATTCTATTTCAAGAAATGGATCCAAATTTGCGAAATTTCAAATGGGAAACAAAAACAGATGATTGGCTTTAAATCTACCAGAGACCTAAAGCTGGGGCGTCCAACTTTAAGTCTTGTGGACGTCAGCTCCCAGAATTCCCCTGTGAGAATGAGAGAGAGAAGATTTCTTCCAAGTCACAGGAAAGCAACTTGGCTTGGTCAAGGCGTCTATTTTGTGGTCAATGACTAGAGCAGGGGTGTCCAAAATAGGCAACTTTAAGCCTTGTTGACTGCAACTCCTGGAATTCCCCATCCAGCACTGGAGAATTCTGGGAGTTGAAGTCCACAGTTTTTAAAAGTTGCCAAGTTGGACAACTCTAAAGCTGTTGAAGCTCTTACAGTGGAAAGGGAGGCAGCCTGGACCTTGGTTGATGTAATATCACAAACCTAAACTATGGTTATTCCCTGGACTGGCCTTCCTTGACTTCTCTCATTGCACTTCCTGCTCGTTTCTTTTGATTCTGCCTCCGTAAAGAAATTGGAGACTAATTTTTTAAAATCAACATTAAATGCAAGAAGCCCAGCTTCTAATTAAGTGCTGGAAATGGGGAGGTGATGGGGGAGGAAAGAAACTTTCAACCACTCCAGATTTGATTCTCCACAAGTGCAGGCTAATGATTCCTTTCCAAATGTCAAGCCGTTTGCATCCTGCTTCCTTTCAAACTGCCCAAGGAGCTGCTGATCCAGTTCTACAGAGGAATGATTGAGTGTCATCTGCACATCTATAACTGCCTGGTTCACTTCTGCAACCCAACAAGACAGACACAGACTTCAGAGGATAATTAGAACTGCAGAAAAAACAATGGCTACCAACCTGCCTTCCACTGAGGATCTGTATACTGCACGAGTCAAAA
Source organism: Ahaetulla prasina (assembly GCF_028640845.1). Lineage (NCBI taxonomy): Eukaryota > Metazoa > Chordata > Lepidosauria > Squamata > Colubridae > Ahaetulla > Ahaetulla prasina. Next base: position 11,778,657 of record NC_080547.1, read on the forward strand.
AGGGGGCTGTGAAAATATCTACAGACCCCTCGCATCCTGGACATAAACTCTTTCAACTCCTACCCTCAAAACGACGCTATAGAGCACTGCACACCAGGACAACTAGACATAAGAACAGTTTTTCCCCGAAGGCCATCACTCTGCTAAACAAATAATTCCCTCAACACTGTCAAACTATTTACTAAATCTACACTACTATTAATCTTCTCATCGTTCCCATCACCCATCTCCTTCCACTTATGACTGTATGACTGTAACTTTGTTGCTTGTATCCTTATAATTTATATTGATATTGTTTCCTGATTGCTTATTTGTACCCTATGACTATCATTAAGTGTTGTACCTTATGATTCTTGATGAACGTATCTTTTCTTATGTACACTGAGAGCGTATGCACCAAGACAAATTCCTTGTGTGTCCAATCACACTCGGCCAATAAAAAATCTATTCTATTCTTTTCTAAATCATTTCCATGGTGCTGGCTTTGGGCAACAGAAGGACCAGCCACTTTACCATTGAGTGTTGCTTTCCTAACATCCAAGTGAGACATTGGAAGGAGAGGAGAAGCTATGATTCTTATTGCTGTTTTATTTATATCCCACCTTTATTATTTTCACAAATAACTCAAGGTGATGTTCATATCCAATTATCTACTTCCTCCTATTTTCCCCAGAACAACAACCCTGTGGGTTGGGCTGACAGTGACTGGCCCAAAGTCAGCCAGCTAGCTTTTGTGCTTAAGGTGAGACTAGAACTCACTATTTCCTGTTAATTGGCTTGAAGTCACCCAGCTGGCTTTTATGCCTAAGGTGACTAGAACTCCCAGTCTCCTGGGGACTGACCCAAAGACACCCAGCCAGCTTTCATGGCTAAGGCATCTGTAGAACTCCCTGTCTGTTAGCGATTAGCCCAAAGTCACCAAGTTGGTTTTCATGTCTAAGGTGGGACTAGAACTCCCCGTCTAGTAGTTATTGGCCCAAGGTCATTGAGCTGGCTTTTATGTTTAAGGTAAGACTAGAACTCCTTGTCTCCTAGTGATTAGCCCAAAGTCACTAATCTTTGAGAGAGACAGAGACAGAGAGAGACACAGAGAGAGACTGTTGTGCCTCGTCCTCCTTCCTCTCCTCAGCCAGGCCCCTCCCATCTCCACCCGGGCCTGTTATCAGACTCCGAGTCTGATAATGAAGATGAACGGCCTGTCATGCCTCCAGCCCCTGGCCCTGGCCCCATGCCCGGAGAGGATGTCAGGAGTGAACAGACAAGCCCGATAAACTTCACTCCTAAAGCGTGTGAGCAGAAGCCAGCCACGTGCTGGAATTACTGACAGCAGATCCAGCTGAAGAGAATTCACAGTAGGAGGATCCTCGCTTCCGGAGATCTGAGAGGTGACGCCAGCAGAAGGAAGGGAGGGGCAGGCCTGGATAAATGCTGAGTCATGGAGTCACACCCCACAGCCTATATAAAGGACCTGCTTTTGGCATTCCAACCTTGAGTCAAGCAAAGTCTCATCTAGTTTGCTGATATCGGACTCTATCGCTGAAGTCACAACTTGGACTCCTGCCTTCCCTGATAAACCTCGAAGGGACTTGGCAAGCTGCAGAGGCTTCGTTGCCACGTTTGATACGGACTTCCTTGACCCGGTCATCGGAGGGGGAGGGGGAGACGACAGAGAAGGAGATCCATACATGAATGTGAAAATGGGAGAGAATGGATTTGCACACATGAGAAAACAAAAGAAATTGGATTTAAGCTACCAGAGATTTCTCCCTCCCACACACACACACACACACCAAAAATAGCTCTATGGGATATAGAGAGACAATTATCCCCTGGTAGGCTAAAGTGGTAGAGACAAACCAGAAAAATATCATTTGATGGATGCTCTTCTATCTTTTTCCAAATTAAACTCTGCGGGGATAGGGCGGCTCGAAGCGTCAGACACTGGGTATTTCATAAATGAATGGACAAAGGGGAGTTGATTGAAAAGAACTCTAGCAGGATGTAAAAACAAAGGGAAGGGCCAATGTCATGTCACGCTAGTTTTCACGAAGACGCTGAAGCTGCATGTGGATTATAACACTTCAAATGCAGGTGTAAATCTATCCGGCTGAAGGCCTTCAGTAGTAAATAAGTTCTCCGGCTATGATGCTTAATATGGAGAGGGGGAAAAAGGCGATCTTCTAAAACAGTAGCTTTGGGTAGGAAGACTGAGTTAATGGCTTAGGACCGGGATACCTATGAGACCGCCTTTTGCCGCCGATAGCCTCCCAACGACCGGTGCGCTCCCACAGAGCGGGCCTCCTCCAGGTGCCGTCGACCAAGCAATGTAGGTTGGCGGCCCCCAGGGGGAGGGCCTTCTCTGTGGCAGCACCGGCTCTGTGGAACGAGCTTCCTCCAGGGTTACGGCAACTCCCTGACCTCCGGACCTTCAGGCCTGAACTGAAGACTTTATTATTTCAGCGAGCTGGACTAGCCTAAGAATAACATATTTTTAGTTAATTTTAATGGGTTTTAACCGGTTTTCACCGTTTTAGTGATTTGGCTATTATTAATATTTTGTTTTAATTGGGTTTTAAATTGCTTATTTATTATTGTTGTATTTTTAATATGCCTGTGAACCGCCCTGAGTCCTACGGGAGATGGTGCGGTATAAAAGTATAAAAATAAATAAATAAATAAATAAAATGTCATGATATGGTGTGAAATTGTGAGTTGCAGCATCTTAGGTGCTCTCTGAGCCTGGTTGTGTTTTCTTGTAGACTTTTCATTACCCATCTAGGTAACATCGTCAGTGCTAGAAGGGTGTGGGGTTTAGTTGCTGTTTATATTTGACTTGCCCTGATAATCTTACCTAGTTGCAGTGGTGGGTTTCACAAATTTTTAACTACCGATTCTGTGGGTGTGGCTTGGTGGACGTGGCAGGGGAAGGATACTGCAAAATCTCCATTTCCTCCCGATCAGCTGGGACTCGGGAGGCAGAGAATAGATGGGGGCAGGGCCAGTCAGAATTTTTACTACCGGTTCTCTGAACTACTCAGAATTTCTGCTACTGGTTCTCTAGAACTGGTCAGAACCCGCTGAAACCCACCTCTGCCTAGTTGGGTTAACAAGATGTCTGCAAGAATACAACCAAGTTCAGAGAGCAGAAGAGGCGAACAGCAGAGAGGCAGAGGAACAGGAGGAGCCTGTTCCTAGTGCATTCATGCAAAGAGCTGCCAGAAGGCAAGAGCAGCTAAAGCGAAAAGGACGACTTGGGAGTAAGGCCAGGAGATGATTGGCCCCACCCAGAAGGCTTAAAAGAGCAGCAACGGCTCTTGGGCTCTTTGTAGGAAAGCAGCATTGCTACATTTGTTTCTAGCCATCCTCTCTTGTTTCTGAACTTCGTGGGGCTTTGTCAAGAAAAGCCTTTGGCAAGGTGCCAAAGAGGACAAAGGTTTGTGATAAGGCCAAAGGACTTTTTCTGAAGGACTTTGTTTTGGACTTAATTTGGACTAAACTGAGAATGAAATAATTCTCAGCTGTTCTAATAAAAAGCGTTTGTTTAGGACTGATTGTGTCAGGTAATAACTACTTGGGCCTAGGTTCACAACACCCGCAAGAGTGGGAGGGAATGGACATTTTGCAGTATCCTTCCCCTGCCACGCCCACCAAGCCATGCCCATCAAGCCACACACCAAGCCACGCCCACAGAACCGGTAGTAATAAAAAAATTGAATCCCACCACTGGCCTGAGATCATCTACAGTTGGACTTGATGGTCATCTACTTGAACCAGAAGGAGCTGCTCTCATCTTTTGCCCAGAAAACATCAGAGCCCCGTCTCTTCTTTCAGCCTAGAATATTTAATTTGCCTTCAGTGGCTCTGAAGGAAAGATGCTGGGCAGACAGAAGCTCTCCTTATTGTAAGTGACAGGAGCTGAACCCGGTGCGCCGCCTGCTAATATTTCCGTAGCTGCATATCCAGTTTAAGGTCAGATATTATACACCATTTCCTAGCGAGCTCAAGCAAATGATTCCATTGGCCAAGTCATCAACTCCCTCTGTAAACACAAATGCAGCTTCCTGACTCAGCCAATGAACCGGGAAGCCATCAAATCATGGTTCAGAGAAGCCAATGTTTCTCTTGGATGGTTTCGAGCGTGGCACGTATGCTCCCCCGAACGGGATTGATGAGGTTCGAGAGACGAGCGGCAAGAATTTACACAACAGATATTTCTAGTTTATGGAAGAGGGATTGCGTTCCGGTTTTTAAAACCCAGCTGTAAACCCGCGCTTAAGTTGTCAAAGCCATCAAAAATGTATTGCAATTAAAATTTAAAAAACAAAAACAAAAAAAAACCTCCAGCCATCTCGGCAGAGGTCCCATTGTTTGTTTTTAAACGTTTTTGACAGTGTCAGGTTCATTTCCAGGTTTAAGTATTTGGGGATTTCTTGCAAGAAAGTAGACTTATTTATTTTATTTCCAGCCAACTATATTCTCATTCTTGGAATAAACCCAGGCAGCCATTGTTATTATTTATTAAGTTTATGTGCTGCCCCTCTCACTGATAAGGCAACCGTGGATTGCTCCAGGAATCAATCCTTCCTTCCTTCCTTCCTTCCTTCCTTCCTCCCTCCCTTCCTTCCTTCCTTCCTTTTCTTCTCCTCCTTCCCTCCCTCCCTCCCTCTCTCTCTCTCCCTCTCCACCACTCCCACCCTTTCCCTTCCCTTCCCTTCCCTTCCCTTCCCTTTCCCTTCCTTCCTTCCTTCCTTCCTTCCTTCCTTCCTTCCTTCCTTCCTTCTTCCTTCTTTTTCTTCTCCTCTTTCCCTCCCTCCCCCCTTTTTTCCTTCCACCGCTTCCACCTTCCCTTCCCTTCCCTTCCTCCCTTCCTCCCTCCATCCCTTCTTCCTTCCTTCTTCTCCTCCTTCCTCCTCTCTCCCTCTCCCTCTCCCTCTCCACCCCTCCCCTCCCCTTCCCCTTCCTTCCTTCCTTCCTTCTTTCTTTCCTTCCTTCCTTCCTTCTCCGTTTTCCTTCCTTCCTTTCCCTCTCCTCCTTCCGTCCCTTCCTCCCTCCTCCTCCCTCCCTCCTCTCCCTCTCCACCCCTCCCCTCCCCCTCCCCTTCCTTCCTTCCTTCCTTCTTTCTTTCCTTCCTTCCTTCCTTCTCCCTTTTCCTTCCTTCCTTTCCCTCTCCTCCTTCCGTCCCTTCCTCCCTCCCTCCCTCCCTCCCTCCCTCTCCCTTTCCTTCCACCCCTTCCACCTCTTCCCTTCCTCCTCCTCCTTCCTTCCTTCCTCCTCCCTCTTTTCCCCTTCCCTTCCCTTCCCTTCCCTTCCCTCTTCCCTTCCCTTCGTCTTCCCTCCCTCCTCCCTCCCTCCCTATCATAATCCTCAAGAGGCCTCACCACAATTCTGAGACTAAACATCCTCTCAATCCAGACATTGCACTGTCTGATCCAGGGACAGCTTCTGAAATCCGGGAAAGGGGCTGACTCGGCCTGCACCCCTTGCCTCAACTCAAACAAACGGACTGCTCCCCTTCCCCAGAAAGGGTCTCTTAGACACGTGCAGGGCAGGCACCCCCTACGTTTAGCATCTGGATCAAAGTAGCACAGCTGCTGTAATCCAGAACTTCAAAGTGAAGCTTCTCTTTGATTTGACATTTTACTTTGAAGCTGTTTTTTTTTTTTTGACCAAAGCTGCTTCAGATGGAAGCTGAGCTTCAAACTTGGTACCACTCTATTAGAACCAATTAAACGACAGAAAAGCTGAGCCCTTACAGACCAAAAGCACCAGCCTGAGAAACAAAAGAGGAAGCCAGTTTATCAATAAGCCACTAAGGTCTAAACATCAGAAGTAGAGAGGGAGAAAGAAGGAATTTGATTCTTCCTCTGAGTCGAAAAAAAGTACCCTAATCCTAACAATTTCCTGGCAAAGGCACCCACGTTCTGGAATCACAAGAGATAAAACTGGCATCTATAGAAGGTTTCAGATTAAACTCTCAGCGTCTGTGCTTAAAAAAACAACAACAAAAAAGATGGTAGAGTTGTCTGAATTCTTGAACAGTGTTGTGGTCTGCCAGCAGCCTGAGGAGCTGGCAACAGAGTCGGAGAGCGATGAGGCTGAGGTGAGGCCAGGGCCATCGGGGAGTGAGGTGCGGACTCCAGAGCCTCCAGAGACTGATAGTAGTGAGGCAGAGGAACAGTAGGAGCCTGTTCCTAATGCACGCATGAGAAGAGCTGTCAGAAGGCAAGAGCAGCTCAAGCAGAGAGGACAACTCAGGAGTAAGGCCAAGAGATGATTGGCCCCTCTCATAAGGCTTAAAACAGAGCAGCAACGGCATTTGGGCTTTGCCAGAAAACAAATGAAGTTGGTAGCTTCATCTTCTCGTATTTATGACTTCTGAACGTTTGCCAAGAAAGGCCTTTGTCAGTTTGCCTAATTGGACCAAGGTTTGCAATAGGACTGAGGAATTTGTGTTGGGAGGAATTTATTTTAATTTGAGTTGAATGATGCTGGGAATGAAGTAATTCTCAGCTGTTCAAATAAAGTTTGTTTGTTTTTTCATGGACTGAGTTTCCTACTACCTACTTGGGCCTGGGTCACAACAAACAGCTGCTGGAAGGCATAGTAGATAATATTGTCTACTATAGGTAAAGCTAAATGTTCCTCCGCACATGTGTGCTAGTCGTTCCCGATTCTAAGGGGTTGTGCTCATCTCCGTTTCAAAGCTGAAGAGCCAGCGCTGTCCGTGATTGGTATGTGGCTGGCATGACTCAACACCAAAGGCGCACAGAACACTGTTACCTTCCCACCAAAGGTGGTACCTATTTTTCTACTTGCATTTTTTATGTGCTTTTGAACTGCTAGGTTGGCAGAAGCTGGGACAAGTAACGGGAGCTCACCCCATTACGCAATGCTAGGGATTCAAACCGCTGAACTGCTGACCTTCTGATCGACAAGAAAAAAAAATGCAACACGAAAGAATATGCTGCTGGCTGGGAATTATGGGAGTTGCTGTATGAACTCCCCTTGAAAACGTCCACTAGTGAAGAATTTAATAAATAAACTGTCCTTGGAGATGTAGCAAAAACATGAAGAATAAAAACACAATGCTTTAGGCCATTGCTTGTGAGACTTACGGGAACTGTAGTTTAACGCAGTTGCTCCTTTGAAAATAACCAACGATTTCCTAAAATATATATCACCGCTTCCACAAATGCTGCCCTTTCTGAAATAAATTTCTGGTTTTGGACCGCCTTTGCAAGCTGTTTGAGAATATCTTTTGAAAACATCTTGGCTGTTGTGCTTCATTTGCTGCCGTTGTTTTCTGTTCACTTCCTCATCAATAAATATGAGTGGAATTCTTGTCTCCTCTATAATCCATTTCAAAAAGGAATAATCTTTTGGCCAGAAAAATGAAAGCTGGTAGGAATATATCTATCTATCTATCTATCTATCTATCTATCTATCTATCTATCTATCTATCTATCTATCTATCTCAGTGTTTTTTCTCTTTCATACGGTGCGAAAAGATATCGGTATCAAAGAGCTAACAGTTCAGCTGGCATGAAGATTTGGGTTTCTTTTCCCAGCAGTTATGTTATGTTAGCGAATAGAATAGAATAGAATAGAATAGAATAGAATAGAATAGAATAGAAAATATGGAATGCAATGGAATAGAAAATATAGAATGCAATAGAATAGAATAGAATAGAATAGAATAGAATAGAATAGAATAGAATAGAATTTTTTTTATTGGCCAAGCGTGATTGGACACACAAGGAATTTGTCTTTGGTGCATAGGCTCTCGGTGTACATAAAAGAAAAGATACCTTCATCAAGAATCCTAAGGTACAACACTTAATGATAGTCATTAAGCAATCGGAAACAATCAATATCAATATAAATCATAAGGATACAAGCAACAAAGTTACAGTCATACAGTCATAAGTGGAAGGAGATTGGTGATGGGAACGATGAGAAGATTAATAATAGTGCAGATTTAGTAAATAGTTTGACATTGTTGAGGGAATTATTTGTTTAGCAGAGTGATGGCGTTTGGGAAGAAACTGTTCTTGTGTCTAGTTGTTCTGGTGTGCAGTGCTCTGTAGCCTCGTTTTGAGGGTAGCAGTAGGAAAAGTCTCTGACGATCAGGCAACTCAGCTGGGATCGTCAGAGCCTTTTAAAAGCATTTTTTCTACAACCTCTTCAGCTGAAAAGGTTGCAGAAAAAATGCTTTTAAAAGTTAAAAAAGAAAAAGTTGGCCACGCCCACCCAGTCGCATTAATCCCCCACCAAGCCACACCCACAGAACCAGTAGTAACAAATTTTACATTTCACCACTGCCTAGAATGCACGATCCATAGGAACGCCAAGCAAATCCAAACAATGCAACTCACTACAAGAGAAACTCAACAACACCATCGTCCCAAAACACAAAACGACAACCCAGAACTATGGATCAGAAATCTATCCAGGAGACCCCTAGCAGATGACAAACAAGACCATCCTCACCACCCAGCCTCAATTTCAACCACAAAACCCCGTTGAATTCCTAGCCAATTCCTGCTTTAAGAAGAGGAAGTGGGGGAATGGGAGCCCTTGCTGTTTGTAGCAACTATTCTGGAACACAATACACTATGTTGTTTCTTTCTGATGGTTAAAACAAAACCTTGTGGGGTGGGGTTTTTTTCTTGGTTCTTGTGTAGCATCTAGCCTTCTTCCCGTTATTCACCTCTTTCTTTTCTCTTGCTAAGCTTCCGTAGACACAAAATATATTCCACGTCCGTTTTTTTCCTCCTATTTACATTTATATTGAATAATTTAAAACTTCTCCCCTTTTTCCATAAATCACTGCGTCCAAGGAAAGACAACGGCCCACTTGTAACAAGGCACCCCTTCCAAGCGGAAGAGCTAATGGTGCAGAAGGCAGGTTGCAAGTTGTCTTTGGGACTTTTGGCTGGGGAGGGCAAAAGAGGAGGGCTCGGCGAGGAGGTTGACAAAGGATCGCATGGCCTGTGCAGGAGGAGAAGTAGCTCAATCGTTTTGGAGAACTGAAGGGTAGATCCCTATGATCTCTAGGAAATGATCATTGTAGATCCAGGAGGGGATCATTGTATGCTCAGGACAGGGGTGAAATTCCAAATTTTTCTCTACTGGTTCTGTGGGCGTGGCTTGGTGGGCGTGGCAGGGGAAGGATACTGCAAAATCTCCATTCCCTCCCCACTCCTGGGGGAAGGATACTGCAAAATCCCCATTCCCTCCCCACTCCTTCGGGGAAGGATACGCAAAATCCCCATTCCCTCCCCACTCCTGGGGGAAGGATACTGCAAAATCCCCATTCCCTCCCCACTCCAGGGGGAAGGATACTGCAAAATCCCCATTCCCTCCCCACTCCAGGGGAAGGATATTGCAAATCTCCATTCCCATCCCAATCCAGGGGAAGGATACTGCAAAATCTCCATTCCCTCCCCTCCTGGGGGAAGGATATTGCAAAATCTCCATTCCCACCCCATTCTGAGGTCAGCCAGAGGTAATATTTGCCAGTTTTCCGAACTACTCAAAATTTCCGCTACTGGTTCTCCAGAACCTGTTAGAACCTGCTGGATTTCACTCCTGGTTCAGGAGACAGTTACCAAAAGAATTGATTCAAATATAATTGGACAATAAGGGACTAGCAAGAGGGAGGAACTGGACAGGGAACCTGGAAAGTTTGGCAAGCAAAAGTCAGTTCTGGCGTTGATGTATTGTAATCTATTTGACTTTTAGTAAAGTAAACCTTTCACATCAAATGGAGTCGAGGGTCTTTCTTGCTTAAGAGACCAAGCTGGGCAGGACTGACACTCTCTTTTGGCTCTTGGCAAGTATGCATAGGAGGAGGAAACTGTTAAATAATATGTAACTCTTTCAACCCTTGCCATTTTTTTTTGTTGGCTTGAAGAAAATATTTAAAATTGAAAAAATACATAATCAGCTTTTAACCCCGGCGCATCAATTCATGTGTTTCAATCAGCCGCTTGAATCCGGTGGTGGTTTAGCACTTCACCCATGGGTTGGCCCAGGTACAAACTGAAAGCCAAGTTGTTAGCCGTGGATCAGCTAATGAGGTTGAGAGGGAGGGAAATTGGGGAAAAGAACGCTTCCCATTTGAATTCAGAAAAACACAATGCCTTGCCTGCCAACCATTCTCAACTTATTTCCTATTAATCATAGGTCTGGGTTGAAAAATAATAGATGTCTCCTGATATAAAGGGGGCAGGTTGCTATGGGATATACACGCTGGGCCCCTGACCTTGGTTGTGAAAAGATAAAAAGATAAAAAGGGGAATTCACATTCAAGGGTAATAACAGAATTATTATTATAAACAACAGTAGGCATTTTCTTCCTGGCTTCATCCACATCTTGTCTCCTGATTAGTCCCAGGTCAGCAAGAATTTATTCACCCCTGTGCTTGCAAATATTTCCCCTTCCTTTTAAGCCCCACCGCCTACAGGGCCGTCCCCCCCACCTTCTCCTTCCAATTCACAATTGCCTGGTTCAAGCCGAAAGGTTAATTATAATTGTAATATTAGCATTCCTTTTACCACTGGCAGGACCTGCCAAGAAGTAAATTTAGCTGGCTGAGGAACGCGAATGATTACCCGTTCAGCCTTGCCATTTTCCCCCCCTCCCCCCATGTATTAATGAAATACTATGGAGAAATTCAACCGGATTTGGGCAATTTTCTCTCCCTTTCTCCCTGCCGTGAAGGGGTGAACGCGGGAAACGTTTGAAACGAAATAGAAGCCAACTTGCCTTGACACATGAAAGCACACAAAGTCACAAGGAAAGTGTCGGATTTTATTTTTTTTAATAAAGCTTTTCCTGTTTTGATTGCTTCCCATGATCTCTTCCTAAGAAGCCCTGCCCTTAAAAGACACCACTTTCGTCACTAGATTTAAGTCATGGGGGTACTGATGCCTCTTTAGTTCCTTCTGTCAACACACAGTAATTGTTGCCCACCTCAGCTTGAAGTAGACTCCTGCCTGGACTACTGTGCACTACTATTAATCTTCTCATCGTTCCCACCATACATCTCCCATTTATGACTGTATGGCTGTAACTTTGTTGCTTCTGTCCTTACGATTTATATTGATATTGATTGTTTCCTGATTGCTTATTTGTACCCTATGACAGTGGCTGTCCCTTGACAGTGACAGTCAAGTAATTTAACAGCCGGTTCTCTGCCCTAATGATTTCTTCCAACAACCAGTTTGCCAAACTGCTCAGAAAGTTAACAACTGGTTCTCCCGAAGTGGTGCGAACTGGCTGAATCCCACCACTGCCCTATGACTATCATGAAGTGTTGTACCTTATGATTCTTGATGAACGTATCTTTTCTTTTATGTACACTGAGAGCGTATGCAACAAAGACAAATTCCTTGTGTGTCCAATCACACTTGGCCAATAAAAAATTCTATTCTATTCTATTCTATTCTATTCTATTCTATTCTATTCTATTCTATTCTATTCTATTCTATTCTATTCTATTCTATTACCTACTCTACTCTACTCTATTATATTCATTCTTTCCTTTCCTTTCCTTTCCTATTCTATTCTATTCTATTCTATTCTATTCTATTCTATTCTATTCTATTCTATTCTATTCTATTCTATTCTATTCTATTCTATTCTATTCTGTTCTCCATCTCATCTCTCCCCTCCCCTCCCCTTCCATTCTATATTTTCTTCTCTTCTCTTCTCTTCTCTTCTCTTCTCTTCTCTTCTCTTCTCTTCTGCACTCTATACATGGGGCTGTTCTTGAAAAGTATTTGGAAACTTCAATTGGTTCGGAATCAGCTGTGTGTGAGCCGTATAAATTGGTTTAATAAATAAATAAATAAAATAGAAATAAATTTATTTCCAGGAAGGATTAAGAACCAAAGTACATCCACAGCATATCTTTTTTTTTTTTTTTTTGTTTACATTTATACCCCGCCCTTCTCCGAAGACTCAGGGCGGCTTACAATGTATTTTCCCTTTTCCCTTCCATCCCATCCAGTGGTAAGATGCTTGAGTCGTTATCAGTTTAGATTAACCTTGGCAACTTTTTCAGATGTGTGGACTTCAACTCTCCATGCTGGCTGGGGAATTCTGGGAGTTGAAGTCCACATACCTGAAAGATGCAATGACTGGGGAAAAACTAGTTTAGGTGAAAGCATCCACAGGGAGTTTTTAGCTCATCCTGTTGAGAAGATACAGACGTTTATATTGTTCTGGGACTTTTAATTATCCAAATAATGCCGGTAAAGATTTCTGGAATGAAGAGAATTTGGATACAGTCTAGAGCAGGGATTGGCAACCTTAAACACTCAAAGAGCCACAAAGGTCCTAACCAGAAGCCCCCCATTCAATTCTGGAGCCAACCGGAAGTTCAGTTCCCCCACCATAGAGTCTCCTCCTAGCACAGCGTCCTTTTTCCTCTACCTGTCCTAACCGAAAACCCTATCAATTGTGGAGCTGACTGGCAACAGGGAGCCGCAGCAGTGGGATGAAAGAGCCACATGCAGCTCCAGAGCTGTGGGTTGCCGACCCCTGGTCTAGACAGCCCAGCAATTTTTTAGGCAAGACAAAAATATATGATGTTCCACTGCAATGCACAACTGCAGGAAACTGTACAGCATGCTCTCTAAGCCATGTACTCTGCTAAAACAGCAGGGGTAGCGAATGTCCTAGTTTTGGACCTACTCATTGACTACAGAGGCAAGACTTTTGCTGTGGGTTACTAGACATTAACGATTCACTGCCTCGAGAAGATCTATAATGATTCAAAGTATGGTAGAACAAAGGAAAAGAGAATGCCTTCTTAGCTGCCAGCACAAAATGACTCAAGCTGTGGTTTGCTTATCCATAAATTTTTAAGTAGTTCACCACTAACTGGGTTCTCACTCTTTATCCTAAATGGAAACTCGGGGATTATCAACCACAATGGATGAATTCTTCCATGCATTAAGCTGAAATAAGCCAATGATCTCCAAGTTAAACTGTGGCTTCTTCTATCATAATGATAGCACCTACTTCTGCTGTTGCTAGAAGCCACAATAACTTGAACTGCAGGTTTCAGGAATCGTGAGGCAATCTAGACTCCACCAATGTTTATTTTTTCCCCCCACCAAACTTAACTGACTGGTCCAGGAGCCATCTTCATGTCCCTGGATTCAACCCTGTACCAGCAATGTACATCTTGTGAAGACTTGCAGATAAAGCCTTCAGATTAATTCTCCAGCATCTACACTTTGAAGGGATCCACAATGGAATTGAGGACATTCCACCAGTCACCCTAGAGCAGGGGTCTCCAAAACTGGGAACTTTAGGACTTGTAGACTTCAACTCCCAGAATTCCTCAGCCAGTATTAGGAATTCTGGGAGGTGAAGTCTACAAGTCTTATAGTTACCAAGGTGTCCTAGAGCAGGGGTCTCCAACCTTGGCAAATTTAAGACTTGTGGACTTCAACTCCCAGAGTTCCTCAGCCAGCTTTGCTTTGCTTTGTTGGCTGAGGAATTCTGGGAGTTGAAATCTACAAGTCTTAAAGTTGCCAGGGTTGGAGACCCCTGCCCTAGAGAGATTTTGCTAGTCACCAGATAGAACATCTTGACCCTATAGAATCACTCCTTGTAAGGCAGCTCCAGAGAGATTTCGAACCTTTGATCTCCTTGTTTAATCTGGGGTGAAAATAGGAAGCCAGTGGGAAATACCGTGAAATACCGACAAGGTCCTTCTTAATCAGCCATCAAAATTCCAACCGATACCTTTGCTTGTCAGTCGTAAAGCTCAGATCTTTATCTTGACTTTAGGGAAGACACATTTCATATCAAAGCAAGGTTGTAGCCAATTCTTCCAGACTGCGCAGGATTGGATGAACCGAGAAACACCTGTCTCTGATGACATTTCTCTGAATCATGATACATTGGGTCTTTCTCTTTGTGCGCTCCACTTAAGCCTTTGCATCAAAGGCCGGGAAAATGGTGATCTTGTTTAACACCATGAACTCATTAGGGAGTTTCTGTTTTAGAGTTTCAGGTGATTATTCATTTTCTCCAAGCTGCAGATAGCTTCTGAAAAACCATGTGTTTTTTCTCAGTGTTAATAAAAGCCTAAATGATTCTTCATTAAGAAGCCCATTAAGAATCCTGCTGCTCCTTCGAAGCTCATTAGAGAGGTATTCTTGCCACTAAATTATCACATTTAAGTTTCATAGAAGTCTGTGCAAACTTGCCCCCGTTATGATTAATTCACGATATATTTTTCTAAGGTTTTCTTCTTCTTCTTCTTAGGGCTCTTCTTGGTTTATGTCATCTGCTGGGCTATGTAACCCTTGTCCACGGTTTCTGAAGAGTTTCCCTGTTTCATATAAAATCTGTGGAGTTTGATCTTCAAATCTTCTTCTGGAAAGTTTTAGAAAACATTCCATTTTTTTTATTTGTCAATCATATATAAGATAACAGGTAAAAGTATAAACATAATTTGGATACATGAAAAGAGTAAGTAAAAAAGGAATATTAGGAAAGATAACGGGTAAAAATATAAACATAATTTGGATACATGAAAAGAGTAAGTAAAAAAGGAGTATGGTGCACTTATGCACACCCCTTACAGACCTCTTAGGAATGGGGTGAGGTCAACAGTAGAGAGTTTAAGCTTAAAGTTTTGGGGGTTTGGAGAAGAAACCACAGAGTCAGGTAGTGCATTCCAGGCATTGATCACTCTGTTACTGAAGTCACATTTTCTGCAATCAAGTTTGGAGTGGTTTACCTTGAGTTTGTATCTATTATTTGCTTGTGTATTGTTGTGGTTGAAGCTGAAGTAGTCATTGACAGATAGGACATTGTGATAGATAATTTTATGTACTATGCTTAGATCAGACTGAAGTCGGCGTAGTTCTAAATTGTCTAAGGCCAAAATTTGGAGTCTGGTGGCATAGGGTACTTTATTGCGAGCAGAGGAGTGGAGGACTCTTCTTGTGAAATATCTCTGGACTCTCTCGACTATATTTATGTCCGATATGCAGTGAGGGTTCCAGACAGATGAGCTGTATTCAAGGATTGGTCTAGCAAATGTTTTGTATGGTCTAGTTAGTAGTACAATATTACCAGAGAGGAAGCTACACAAGATTTGGTTGACAACTCATAGTGCCTTTTTGGCAATGTTGTTACAGTGTTAAGTTTTTGTTAAAGTTTGTCCTTTGGAAAGATAATGTACTGGAGAGCGGATGGGACAATTTCCCCATTTGAGACAAGTGGCTAACACAGCTTCCTCTGGGTAGCATTCAATCAACAAAATATTGACCTCCTATGAAACAACTGCAATAGCTCTGGATATAATTTGTAGAACATCGTTGCCTCCCCCATATTTCAGTGGATTGTTTCATGATCAATAACTATAGATCTGGACATTCAGTGTACTCAATATCAATGGATGATATCTGTTATGACCAATAGCCCAAAGGAATGAATTTGCTCCGCTGCTGAGAAATTAAACCCGCGCTGTTTTCCCTGAGTGTGCAGGCAGTAGCCTCCAATCAATTCTGTATCTTCCACTGACCTTTTCCAGATTAGTTCAGGGATGGCTTCTGATGATTGAATATGCTGTTTCTACAAGAGGCCGGGGTTGACTTGTCCAGCTTTGAATAGTGGCCTCTCCGACACACATTGCTGGAAGGGCTTTTTGATTTGGAGGCCTGAACAGGAATAGATTTCTGGCAATCTTGGTGCCACTCATAGAAATACAAAAAGGAGCTCATTTGATGTCATGTGGATGCGCTGTCCTGCAATTGTAATTTTTAGCTGTGGTCATGTCCGACCCATCACGACCCCATGGACAACATTCCTCCAGGCCTTCCTGTCCTCTGGAGTCCATTTAATCTCACATCAACTGCTTCAGTGACTCCATCCAGCCACCTCATTCTCTGCCGTCCCCTTCTTCTTTTGCCCACCATATTTCCCAGCATTAGACTCTTCTCCACTGAGCCCTTGCTTCTCATTAGGTGGCCAAAGTATCTGAGTTTCCTCTTCAGGATCTGGCCTTCTAAAGAGCAGTCAGGGTTGATCTCCTCTGCGACTGACCGGTTGGATCACCTTGCAATCCAAGGGACTCTCAGGAGTCTTCTCCAGCACCAGAGTTCAAAGGCCTCAATTCTCTGGTGCTAAGCCTTTCTTATAGCCCAACTTTCACAGCCATACATTGCACCTGGAAAACCATCGCCTTGACTATACGCACGTGTCCTGCAATTGTCCTTGTCATATCAAAATGTTGAGTGGGATTCAGAGATTTCCTGAATCCAGCTCTCCTTCTTGTGGCACACCATCTACACCCCTGAGAATAACCTTCAGAGAATTTGAAGAAAGGACTTTTGGGTGGAGAAATCAAATCCTTCCCAGGATGCTGAAGAACGAGCTTGTCATGAACCTTGAATTCTACACACCAAATCTCTTGATTCGGATACAAATAAATGGAGTCACCAAAACACATACCTTGGAGAAGGACAGTCGCACCCCCAAGTGTCACAGAAATCACAAAGTATCACACATCCAGGTGTGGGTGAATGGGAGAATGACTCACGAGTGAAGTCCAGTTGGTGCCAGCTTTAGGAGTGCAGCTGAGCAAGAAGGAACAGGAGAAGGGCTCTACAAGGGGACCCAAATAAAGAGAAAACCCACAATACACCATCTGTTCATCAGAGGAATATTGAAGGAACATGAACACCTCTTGTTCCTCCAACAATGGACATTAGCATGATAAGAAAAGAAGTTAGGACAATCCAGGATGAATCCTGTCCTCTGGGACCTCAGAAGAAAGTCTGGATGTTCATACATCTCCTCACCTCCCAAAATAAAGAGTGGAGCTTGAATATCACCACAATAGCAATGTTTGCATATGAATGATCCAGCTGATCCTTCCCAAATTCAATAGGTTTGTAAATAATTGACAAAACAGAATGGACATTTTTTTTTTGTCTGGCCACCAAAAAGGCTATGAGATTGTCACCTCCTGCCTTTTAAACTTTGGTTTTGTCCAGCACATTCAGAAGGAAGTGCATACTCTTGTCTCGGGAAAAAGTCTAGGTTGTGTTGTGGCTCGCCAGCTGCCAGTGGAACTGGCGGCAGACTTGGACGATGAGGAGGTTGGGGAAGAACTTGGGCCAGTGCTGGAGTCTGGGGAAGGCGCTGATCGATGCTTTGCGTCGGACGCAGAGATAGAACCAGGGCCATCCAACATTTCCCAGCCGCCAAAGAGGCAGCTGTCTTTGGAGGCTGAGATGAGCGAGGAGGAGGAAGAACAGCTGGGGCCTGTTTCAGATGCACGTATGCGCAGAGCAGTTAGGAGAGATGAACAACAGAGGACAAAGAGTCGACTCGGGAAGCAAAGCAAACGTGGATGCTGAATGGCCCCTCCCTGGCTGGGGAATAAATAGAAGGAAAGGGGAGTGGTGGTCGTAGAAGACAACCGTTCGTATTTCTGGAGATTTCGCTCATCATGTTTCGTACCACAAAGACTGCTTGCCACAGCTTGATTTGCAGCCTTTCGGCTGGGAGCTCAGGTACAATTATCGCAAGGAACTGATAAGTTCTGTTACTGCCGTTAACTCCTTGAAGGACTCTTGCCTGGACTTTTTGGTGGGTGAATGCAATTAATTCACAGGAGATAAATAACGAGGAGGTTTTTTGTGACAAAGAGTCTGTTTCTTGTTTCTGCTAAGGCTGGGTCAGAACAGGTTGTCCTGGTGGTTCCTCTCCATCTGTCCTACAAAGTCACAGAAACCATCTCATTCCCATCCATCCATCCTAGCTGCACCAGATTGAGTGATAACCTCTGAAGGGAAATACACATAGTTCAGTTTTTGCGGGATTTTCTTTCTTAAGGAGAACGGAGATATGAAAGGGTCCCAAACCAATGTTTTGCGTCTCCAAACTCGTTTCTCCTTTCTTTTGCAAACCACAGAAACTCCTGCCATCCTGAGCAGCAGGGAGGAGAAAAGACACGCCAGGTACTGCTGTGTGCTGTGATTTTTCCAGCAAGTATTAAAACATCATTTTGTGGTAGATGATGCGCTTGGCCTTCTGAGCAATCAATGACCATAAATGATGTGTGTGCCTTGAAGCCATATCAAGGGATGAAGTTCCCAATCATCTCTGGTGGAAGCTCAGGGAGGACGAGGGCTCTTCCGACATGATTATTTACATCCATGCCGGAGCCTGGAAGAAATTAAGGGCACTTACTAAGCTGATGTGCTCCACTTCAGAACAGAACTATAAATGGTATTGATGGGAGGCTAATAGCTACCCCATCCTTCTTCCTTAGCTGCAGGGGTTTTGTGTTTTTTTGGTGGAAAGTTAAGAGTAACTGTCATCTTCCTGACAATTTTCTTTAGCAGCTGGGCCAGGCCATGGGAACTCATAAGATGGTGTTCAGTGATATCTGGATCTGTACTGCCCTTATTTGGTTGGAAGAGAAATGGTCAAAAGGAAAGGTGCAATCCAAAGTACCGAGTCGAAAAGGCAGTTTTTCATTTATTTTCTGGGCACTTTCTTCTTATAAATAAATAATTATAAGATTATTTATAAGATAAAACCTTATATTATTATTTATAATAATATAAGGAATACGATTTATATAAGGAATACGATTTATAAGATTATTTATAAGATAAAACCTTATAAGTTTATTTATAAGATAAAACCTCAGAAAACAAATATATATATATATATATATATATATATATATATATATATATATATATATATATATATATAAATAAATATATATAAATAAATTATAAAATTTATTTTATAATATATATAAATTATATAAATTATAAATAAATAATTATAAGATTATTTATAAGATAAAACCTTATATTATTATTTATAATAATATAAGGAATACGATTTAATATAAGGAATACGATTTATAAGATTATTTATAAGATAAAACCTTATAAGATTATTTATAAGATAAAACCTTATTGGATTATTTATAAGATAAAACCTCAGAAAACACATACATATATACATATATACATATATACATATACATACATACATATATATATATATATATATATATATATATATATATATATACATACATACATACATACATACATACATACATACATACATACATATGTTTTCTGAGGTTTTCGCGGGTGTTTGTATGTAGGTCTTTGGTTATTCGGGTTTTCTCCCGCGTAAAATTTGAAGTGTCTTGGCGATGTTTGTGAAGTCTCATTCGTCATCTTCAGGCTTCAGCCGTGCTTCTGGGACATTGCTCCCAGAAGCACGAAGCTGAAGCCTGAAGATGACGAATGAGACTTCGTCGAAATGTCGCCAAGACACTTCCAATTTTACGCGGGAGAAAACCCGAATAACCAAAGACCTACATACATACATATATATATATATATATGGATATAATGGATTCCAGAGACTATCCATTATTCTCTGGATATATGTATATGTAGGTATATATGTATATATATGTAGGTCTTTGGTTATTCGGGTTTTCTCCCGTGTAAAATTGGAAGTGTCTTGGCAACATTTCAACGAAGTCTCATTCGTCATCTTCAGGCTTCAGCAATGCTCTCAGAAGCACGACGCTGAAGCCTGAAGATGACGAATGAGACTTCGTCGAAACGTCGCCAAGACACTTCCAATTTTACGCGGGAGAAAACCCGAATAACCAAAGACCTACATACAAACACCCGCGAAAACCTCATATATATATAAAATACTGGGCCAAAGTCAGCCAGCTGGCTTTTATGGCTAAGGCAGGACTAGAACTCACAGTCTCCTGGCGATTGGCCCAAAGTCACCCAGCTGGCTTTCATGCCTAAGGCGGGACTAGAACTCACAGTCTCCTGGCGATTGGCCCAAAGTCACCCAGCTGGCTTTCATGCCTAAGGCGGGACTAGAACTCACAGTCTCCTGATGATTGGCCCAAAGACACCCAGTCGTCTTTCATGCCTAAAGTGGGACTAGAATTCATTGTCTCCTGATGATTGGCCCAAAGTCATCCAGTTGACTTTTGTGCCTAAGGCCGGACTAGAATTCATCGTCTCCTGATTTCTAGCCTTGTGCCTTAACCACTGGACCAGACTGCCTTGCACTAAGGAGCTTTTCCCCACCCACCCTGATTCAGTAGCTTTGAATAGACCAGGATAAATGCATGTTACAGTTGCAACGTATTCCTGATTCCTGAAATGACCTAGAAGAAATCGCCATGCTGGAGAGACGTGATGGGTGTAGATTTCTTTCTACAGAAAGAATTTTCCAAACATCTACTAAGGTTCTGGTAAAAAACACTCTTGCTTTACTACATGCAGATGGAATAAGGAGTAAGTTGGCACCCTTAGTCATCTGGGCTAATGACAGCATCTCTCACAGTGTCTCTTATCTCGCAGCTCGGGCTAAATTGCTTTCAAATTATTTTCAAATTGTGTTGTGATTATTACTACTTTTTTTAAAATTCCCCCAGCCTCAAAATGGAGCCAGTCAAAGTTCAAGTGGAAAAGAGTTTTAGTGGGCTGGGCTGGAAGACAAATTTAGCACAAGGGGTTACAGGAATTTGACCTGAACAAAAATTGAAAGTAAAGATGTATATATATATATATATATATATAGTCAGATTTTGCACCTGTACAGTCGAGGTGAGGACGTTCACAGTGTCCCCAAATGAGAAGGGAAAGTGACATTGCGGCAAAATGCAGCAATTTAAAGATTCTTCTGTTTCAAATTCTCAGTGCTTTTCTGCTTTAATCCGCCTCCACCCTTTTCTATACCCAATGAACCAGCGTAGCCTTCATTGAACTGGGGTTTGTGCAGGGGTGAAATGCTCCTGGTTCAGACCGGACCGCCCGATCCGGTAGCGATGGTGATGGGTGGTTCGGAGAACCGGTAGCAAAAATCCCTCCCCCTCCCAAATGCCCAGCTGAGCCGCGCAATCATCAGAGGGTTGTTTTTTTTTACTTTTAAAAGCATTTTTTCTTCGACCGAAAAAATGCTTTTAAAAGTAAAAAAAAAAGCCTCTGATGATCGCGCGGCTCAGCTGGGATCATCAGAGGCTTTTAAAAGCATTTTTTCTACAACCTCTTTGGCCAAATCTTCAGATTCTCCTCTTGGGAGAATCTTCACCTTCTCATTTTCTGTAACTTTTTCCACTTTATGTTCCCATGACTTTTTGGATACAGGCAAGTCGTATTTTTTACATAATGACCAGTGGATTAATTTAGCAACTCAGTCGTGTCTAGTTGTGTAATCAGTTTATGCGATTTTGCTGCATTCACATATTAAATGTTCACGCAAAGCTTTGGTTTTCCATCTATTTAATCTGTCATCCAGCTGTTTTTTCTTATATTCTGCCTTTGTTTCTGTTGCTTTTATAATGTTCTCTGTTTTCACAGCCTGCAGCTATTGTTCTGTACTTTGGTTCACATAATCATTCAAACTTCATTTTTATTCTTCTACAGTTTGATGAATTTGCAATAGTCCTCTGCCCCCTATTTTTTTTGGTAGGTACAACCTGTCAATGTCACTTTGTGAATGTAAAGCGTGGTACATATTCAAAAGTTTGCGCGTTTTCCGATCCAAGTTTTCTAGTTCAGCCAAAGTCCAGTTGATGATTTCAGCTGAGTAGCGTATCACTGGAACTGCCCATGTATTAATACTTTTAATTATGTTTCCAGCATTCAGCTTTGATTCCAATATTTTGCAGACCTCCTGATATAATCCTTTTGCGTTGACTCTTTGAATTTTCCATTCAAGATGTTATCTGCTTCCAATATGCCTAGGTATTTGTAACCATCATGCTTTGCTAATGTTTTTACTATGTTCCTATTTTCCAGTTCTATTCCTTCTCTTTTTTCCATTTTTCCTTGCTGCATGGATAATATAGCACATTTTTCAAGTCCAAAGTTCATTTTGATTTCGCTGCTGAGCAGTTGAACTGTGTTGAGTATTGATTTAAGTTCAGTGGGGCTTTTCGCATACATTTTAAAGTTATCATTAAGTCAATTTATTATTATTATTATTATTATTATTATTATTATTATTATTATTTCATTAAGCATGAAACTCAGTCAACTGAACATTCAAAAAAGCATCACAAATACCATTGACTGGTGCTAATGGTTGATATGGGTTGTTGCCAGCATCCTAGGTATCAACCAAGTACCTTCTTAAGTTGTATGATGTTCCAAGCAGTGCAGTTTTTTGCAGTTCTGCTGGTGTTATTTCAGGAAGCTGCAAATTGTTGGTGTATCTTATAAAATTCTTGGACATGGTACCAAGTCCCCAATCACAATGGATATCACTGTTACATGTTTCATCCATAGCTGTGTAGTTTCAATGGCCAGGTCGCGATATTTCATGATTTTTTCCAGTTCTTTTTCTTTGACTCTGGCATCTCCTGGTACAGCGATGTCAATAAATTGTACGTTTTGGTTTTCGACAACTGTGATATCTGGCCTGTTGTGTTCCAAGTGATGATCCGTCTGTATTCGAAAATCCCACAAGATCTTCACCTTCTCATTTTCTATAATTTTTTCCACTTTATGTTCCCATGACTTTTTGGATACAGGCAAGTCGTATTTTTTACATAATGACCAGTGGATTAATTTAGCAACTCGGTCATGTCTATTATTATTATTATTAGTCATTCTGATAGTTTTTAGTGCATATTTTAAATCCTGGGACAAATGCCTTGAAACAGCACTTTATGGCCTGTTGTTTTATTAATATCTGGCCTTGTTCTTGATGCAGAGAATATCCTTTAGAATTGTGAACAAAACAGTCCGCTGAGATTATTATTGGCAGAAAAGGGTGAATCTATTTAGCTGCATACTATTCGGGAATTTATAGCACTGTAGATTTATGCTCCAGGCTATTTTTTTTTCTAGGTACGAAAACTAAACAAGGATAGCTAGTTTATATATCAATGTAGACCAACCAGAGAGTTTCAGAAGTCAAGGCTGGACACGGAAGATATGTTTTGCCCCCAGTTGCTGACAGATTTTTTTTCGTGGTTGTTGTTTGTGGAATTACTCTGAGTGATTTTGTTTTATTTTTTTGCAAGTCTCATTGACGGATGCGGGCCGCTAAGAACTTGAAAAAATAGAATAGCATAAAATCATGCTTAGTGCAAAAATGTGTCCCCCAAAATTGCCTAGGATTTCAGATTTTCAAATTGAGCTCTTCTTGTTGGGTTAATTGATCAAGCTCTACCTGTAGCTCAAATGGACTTTTGAGGTTTATCTAGGTTAATCCATGCAGCCATCAATGCCAGAGATATGCCTAAATTATAAAACCTAAGTTTTAACTTTCAATGAATGGAAAACAAGAACAACTTTAGAATAACAGAGTTGGAAGGAACCTTAGAGGTCTTTTAGTCCAATCCTCCCTGCTTAGGCAGGAAATCCTATAGCATTTCAGACCAATGGTTATCCAACCTCTTCTTAAAAACTTCCAGTGTTGGAACATTTACAAATTCTGGAGGGAAATAGTTCCATTGATGAATTGTTCTCACTGTCAGGAAATTTCTCCTTAGTTCTAAGTCGCTTCCCTCCTTGATTAGTTTCCACCCATTGCTTCTTCTCCTGCCTTCAGGTGCTTTGGCAGCGGGAGGCTCTGCCCACTCTGACGATCAGACAACTCAGCTGGGATCATCAGAGGAGCCTTTTAAAAGCATTTTTTGTTCAGCCGAAAAAATGCTTTTAAAAGTAAAAAAAAAGCCTCTGATGATCGCCGAAGAGGTTGTAGAGGCGATCATCAGAGGCTTTTTTTTTTACTTTTAAAAGCATTTTTTCAGCTGAAGAAAAAATGCTTTTAAAAGTAAAAAAAAACAACCTCTGATGATCGCGCGGCTCAGCTGAGCATGGGGGGTCAGGGACTCTTGCTACTGGTTCTCCAAACCACCCACTGCCATCGCTACCGGATCAAGCGATCCAGTCCAAACCGGGAGCATTTCACCCCTGCCCCTGTCCCAACTAAATCCGCTTTCCTGCTGAGAATAGGAACACAGTTTAGATGAGTTTATAATGAAGACCAGCCTTCCATCTAACACATACTTTGGCAATAATGGCCTAACCTGAATGGAATATATCAGATTCTTTTACTAACCCATAAACTCACGGAAGGAAATGTGAACCAATTTTGAGTCTTGTTGAAGTGCGCCGAGGTTTTGCAATGTGGCATAAAGCTTGAGTGAGCTCTAAAATTGCTCGTGGGTCACACAATCTATCTTTCTCTCCCAACCATCGACAGGAAAGCTCTTAAACCTGAGCATGGAGGGAACAAACACGCAGCTCTATGCTAGACACACAAATACGTTTTCAATCCAGAAAGAATCTTTAGTCCTTCAAGCAAGGAACGCTGTCCTGTTAACACTGGTGACGATATGGGATTGCACTTTGAAAGTACACATTGAATTCTTCTTGTTTTTAAAAAGATCCCTTACTTTAAAAAGTGGTCCAATCCACATTAAAAAAAAAAAAGGCCCATTCAGCCGTTCATCCCATTGCAACACAACCAAGAAATACAACAAAGCTATCTTCCGCATATGTTTTTAGGGTTGGGCCAGTTCCACCAGTCTCAGAAAAAACAGTTTTGAAACTGACCGCTAGTAAATCTAGACGCTAAATGACTGGGAGATAATTTTATTATACCTTTTCCCCCCCTCAATGCAATTGCATTTGCTCTACTGGATATGTTGCATTTATATCCATTCCGATAAATGTGTGAAACAGGAGAATACCTTGAATCAATTTAGAGATAAATTCTAGGTTGCAGTCAAAGTGATCTCAAGGCTTTTATTGACTCAGTGTTCTCCTGTGCCCACTTAAAACCACGTCTCTTCTTTACTCACTATTTAAGCAAGACCACAAATAAAAAAGCTTGTGTATTAAGCCCAAAACTCCAATTTCATCTCCTTAGTAGGAGAAGCAATAGCAAGAAAAGAGACCACAGCACTGATAGCTCATTAACAATGGTCCTCTGGTCCAGAGCAGGATTTAAACTTGGGTGGTAAGATCAAAATCCTACTAGTTCCATGGATGACAGCAACATTGAATGCTTAAAGGATAAGACCAATTTACCAGTTATTCTAATGGGATGTGAAAAGATGGATGGCAACTCATAGTGGGGCTACTGATCAAGCAACCATTGGTGACAATGTTATCCATTTGTTGTGACCTAGGCCCAAGTAGTTATTACCAGACACAATCAGTCCTAAACAAACATATTTTATTAGAACAGCTGAGAATTAATTCATTCTCAGCTTAGTCCAAATTAATTCCAAAACAAATCCTTCATAAAAAGTCCTTTGGCCTTATCACAAAACTTTGTCTTCTTTGGCACCCTGCCAACAGCTTTTCTTGGCAAGAATCCCACAAAGTTCAGAAACAAGAGACACCGGCTAGAAACAATTGAAGCAACGTTGCTTTCCTACAAAGAACCCAAGAGCCGTTGCTGCTCTTTTAAGCCTTATGGGAGGGGCCAATCATCTCCTGGCCTTACTCCTGAGTCACCCTTTTTGCTTTAGCTGTTCTTGCCTTCTGGCAACTCTTCGCATATGTGCACTAGGAACAGGCTCCTTTTGTTCCCCTGCCTCTCTGCTGTCCGCCTCTGGATGCTCCGGAGTCTGCGCATCGCTCCCAGATGGCCCTGGCCCCATCTCTGCCTCCGATGCAGAGACCTTGTCCAGGCCTTCCCCTGACTCCAGGACTGGCCCATTGTCCTCCCCAGCCTCCTCACTGTCCGATTCTGCTGCCAGCTCCGCAGGCTGCTGGTGAATCACACCACCATTGAGTTGTGTCCAACTCTTGGTGATTCTATAGGTCTCTCCATGTCTTCTGCTCTTGCACTACTTCTTTGAGTTTTTCTATGCTCTGGTGGGTGCCAGCATTGAAGGTGTCCACCCTTCATGTTCTTTGGTGGCCTGGTTTTACCATTAACTCTTCCAAATGTGACATGGGCAAAATTGATCTCTCCAGTGAATTCCCCTGCACGACGTGGCCAAGACAGGTGAGATACCATTACTGAGCTGCAGCTGTTAGCCGTTCAAATCACCCAACAAAGATGCTTCAGAAGCACTTGAGCTGTAGTGTCCTGCAGGCAGCACCGATGTTCCTGGAACATACACAAGAGAATGGGATTCTATCATCCAGACCATATGCTGGTCATGAAAACATCTTGCAGATTGCAGCCGTGAGATAGATCCTGAAAAATGTATCGGGAAAGGTTGTGGGCAGGATGGGATAGAAGTAAAAACAGCTTCTCTTTTATTCCTCTTGTGACTACGTAAAGATTCTAAACTCCTGCTCCTACTTGACTCCTCCCCCTGGATCTGCCAGTCTCTCTCCGACAGGAACACATCCTTTGAATGCTTGATATAATGGCGAAAATAGGATTTTGCATCTTTAAAAAAAAATACATGTGATGCTCTTGAAATTTGGGGCTGGCTGGCTTTATTTATTGCTACAGAAGGTAATTATTATTATTTTTTTTGGGAAGGGGATTTCTGATTGTGAGCTGCGCAGGGCTTTGGAGAATCCACAGCCCACAGGCTTGAGTGCAGGTGTAAATAAATGTGAAAGCTTTTCCACAGCTTTGTTGATTTCTTGGCTTCTGATGCTTCTAATGGCATGGAAGAAATTTCAAGACCCTGTAAAAATTTGACCCAGGAGGTTTTTTTTTTCTGATTTAAACACACGGTGTGGTTTTTGAATACAGGTAAATCAAGGAAGGGGAAGAGAAGGGGGAGAAGAGAGATGGCCGACAGGAACCAAGTGGCAGGCTGTGCGAGACGCATAAGCAGCGCGGAGGTGCTCCCTTGTCTCTCGCTGCACCGGTCACACATATAAATGAGCATTAATTAATACAAAGACAGATGCTTTAACAACTCTTCCCGAGTTCTCATTTGTAAGCTCCTGGCTCGTCAGGTGCCTGGCCTTTAACACAAGCAAGCCAGCTGCCAGGGTGGATAATTCATTAAACAAAATGGCATGGGTGAAACAAATAACCCTCGCCTGCATTTTGCTTACAAAAGTGTTTTCTGGATTTCTCATGTTCTTTCCTTTTTATTTCTTTTTCTTTTCTTTCTTTCTTTTTGGAGGAAAATAGACATTTGAAGAAAATTCTGGTTCGATCCAGGCCAGGTCTTCTAAAACGGGGGTGTTCTGTTTCCCTCCCCCAATACTCCCAGCAAAGAGTCAGTCAGAGGCTCCTTTTCTCCTTTTATTTACATAGATACATGTCCTGGCCACGTCTACCCACGGGCCTGCCAAGTTTCTGGAGATAACGAGGAAATTATAGATAAGGCCAGAATTACTCACGAATATATTCTTCCCTCCATTGATACAGTTTGCCCGCCCAAATTCATTGCTTTGTCCAAGACAAAAAACCAGGAAGTCCCGCCTCCTATTTATAGTCTCTGCAGATGTCACTGCATGACAATTATGACTTGGCTTTGTCCCAACCCTTCCGCTGCTGCGCACGTCGATCACGTCTTCGTAATCTTGCATCACTCCAAAACTGTTCTTGGGGCGTTGCCAAATCAGAAGAAGGCTCGGGAGAATCAGGCCTTGCCGGCCCCTCCTCCTCCCTTTGAGTGGGTGCCAGGGAGGGAGAGGGCTCAAGAGAAGCAGGGCTTGCCAGGTCTTCTCCCTCACTTTCTGAATCATCTGAGTCCAGGAGTCTGGGTCCAGGAACCTGGGTCACAACAAGGGGTCACCAAACTTTCGGACCTCAGGGATCACTAAATTCATAATTTTAAATCCTGTGGACCACTAATATGATCTGCTTAATAACCGGCTGGGTAGGCATGGCTAGGTGGTCATGTGACTAGGTGGAGATGGATTTTTTAAATTTCATTTTGTCACAGCAGTATACACAAACATCGACATAAAAAAAACCAAAACATTATAAAAGAAAAATATATATATATATAAGTAAAAGTATGCAACAGTTATATGAATTTGATATAATGAAGGGAACAATTCTTATTGTGCTCTTATGCATGCCCCTTATAGTCTTCTTAGGAATGGGGTGAGGTCAATAGTGGACAGCTTTTGGTTGAAGATTTTGGGATTTTGAGTAGAGACTATGGAGTCAGGTAATGAGTTCCAAGCGTTAACAACTCTGTTACAGAAGTCATATTTTCTGCAATCAAGTTTGAAGCGGTTGACATTAAGTTTGAATCTATTGTTTGCTCTTGTATTATTGTGATTGAAGCTGAAATACTCTTTTACAGGAAGGATATTGCAATAGATGATTCTGTGTGTTAAACACAGGTCATGTCGAAGTCGGCGGAGTTCTAAGTTTTCTAATCCTAGGATTTCAAGCCTGGTGGTATAAGGTATTTTGTTGTTTTCGGAGCAACGAAGAACTCTTCTACTAAAATATTTCTGGATGCGTTCGCTTGTATTAACGTCAGAGATGTGGTATGGGTTCCAGACGGATGAGCTGTATTCAAGAATAGGTCTGGCAAATGTTTTGTATGCTCTAGTTAGTAATGTAGAGTTTTTGGAAAAGAAGCTGCGTACAATTAGGTTTACAACTCTTAGAGCCTTTTTTGCTATGTAGTTTCAGTAGGCTTTGGCATTTAGGTCATTAGCTATGAAAACTCCAAGATCTTTGACAAGGGGCGCCTTGCTGGCCTCTATCCGCCCCTCCCTTCCCAGCCACTCCTTGCCTGCCCACCCAGGCTCCTTAGGGCCCCAACAGGAAGCAATTGTTGGAGCTAAGGAGCCACCAAGAGAAAAAGTTGGCAAAACAGCTCAGTTCAATTTGGATCTGACCAAGAAGGAGACTCAGCAGAAGCACCTCACTGTGGACTAGGAGCATAGGCTTTCCAAACAGAGGGAAAACCTGCGGGAGTGCAAGGCCAGGTATGTTCTGCATACCTGGTCCTGCATAATAATAATAATAATAATAATAATAATAATAATAATAATAATAATAATAATAATAATAATAATAATTTATTTAATAATAAAAATAATAATAATAAGGTCATAAGGGGCATGCATAAGCGGACAAACGTGCCTACCGTTCCTGTCCTATTGTTTTTCTTTTCTTCTTCCTATATATATGCTTATACCTCCTTATATTTACTCATATATTTTTATTAATTTTTTTTATTTATTTACATTTATACCCCGCCCTTCTCCGAAGACTCAGGGCGGCTTACACTGTGTCAAGCAATAGTCTTCATCCTATTTGTATATTATATACAAAGTCAACTTTTATTGCCCCCAACAATCTGGGTCCTCATTTTACCTACCTTATAAAGGATGGAAGGCTGAGTCAACCTTGGGCCTGGTGGGACTAGAACCTGCTGTAATTGTAGGCAGCTGTTGTTAATAACATATGTGTTTATATACTATATAATCTTTTTGTATGATACGTACATATATTGCTGTGACAAAATAAATAAATAAATAAATAAATCAATGTTGTATGAATAGTATACTTCATGAATGATATAATATCTTGCATATTTTTCAAGCCACATTTATGGAATAAGGACGAACTAGGAATCAATTCTGCTTCTTCACCTTTCTTCCAGAGGGAATGGGGCATACTTGGAAAACCCCAAGGACTTGCTACAGGGAACTCAATACTTGCGAGCTTCTATGGCCCATGACATGTGTTCAGTTTGGGTAGCACAGGGCTTACAACTTGCTTAACAATGCAGAGAATATTGTACATCCCAAAATAGTCGCTGCTCCTATGTGGAGGTCTGGAAGATAAGGCCTGTGGCTTCCGCACAATGTCTACCCTTGATACCATCACCACGGGGGGAAATTAAAACTCCTGAACACAGCAGTGAATCTCGATGGGCTTCAAAGAGCGCTAGAGGCACTCAGTGGAAATGGCAAGAAAGGGGGAAGTCACACATTTGTGTGTGTGTGTGTGTGTGTGTGTGTGTGTGTGTGTGTGTGTGTGAGAGAGAGAGAGAGAGAGAGAGACAGAGACAGAGAGACAGAGAGATACAGAGAAAGAAAGAGGGGGGAGAGAGAATGGGAGAATGCAGAATAAACAAGTCTCTATAAATGAAGGTGAATCTACACAGCTATTGATTTCTCCTGATGGGCTTAGCCTAATCTTTCTGATTAACAGGACAGTGAGTCATCTCACTTCATTACTGGGAGTTTTAAAGAAGAGACTGGACAGCCATTTGTCTGAAATGGTTAGGGTCTCTTGCTTAAGCAAGGTAGGGGACTAGAGCAGGGGTCTCCAACCTCCAACCAACTCCTGGGAGTTGAAGTCCACAAACCTTAAAGTTACTAAGGTTGGAGACCTCTGGACTGGGGGACCTCCAAGGTCTCTTCCAGCTCTATTCTATTCTATTCTATTCTATTCTATTCTATTCTATTCTATTCTATTCTATTCTATTCTATTCTATTCTATTCTATTCTATTCTATTCTATTCTATTCTTCATTCCAATATTTATTCTAATCTACTCTTACTCTTACTCTTACTCTTACTCTTACTCTTACTCTTACTCTTACTCTTACTCTTACTTCTACTCTATTCTATTCTGTTCTATTCTATTCTATTCTTCATTCAAATATTTATTTTTCTTTATTCTACTCTTACTCTTACTTCTATTCTATTCTATTCTATTCTATTCTATTCTATTCTATTCTATTCTATTCTATTCTCTTCTCTTCTCTTCTCTTCTCTTCTCTTGTTATTCCTATTATTCTATTCTATTCTACTCTACTCTACTCTATTCTATTCTATTCTATTCTATTCTATTCTATTCTATTCTATTCTATTCTATTCTATTCTATTCTATTTATTCTATTCTATTCTTCATTCCAATATTCTATTCTATGCTATGCTATGCTATTCTATTCTATTCTATTCTATTCTATTCTATTCTATTCTATTCTATTTTATTCTATTCTGTTCTATTCTATTCTATTCTTCATTCAAATATTTATTCTTCTTTACTCTACTCTTACTCTTACTTCTATTCTATTCTGTTCTGTTCTGTTCTGTTCTGTTCTGTTCTCTTCTCTTCTCTTCTTCATTCAAATATTTATTCTTATTTACTCTACTCTTACTCTTACTTCTATTCTATTCTATTCTATTCTATTCTATTCTATTCTATTCTATTCTATTCTATTCTTCATTCCAATATTCTATTCTATTCTATTCTATTCTATTCTATTCTATTCTATTCTATTCTATTCTATTCTATTCTTCATTCCAATATTCTATTCTATTCTATTCTATTCTATTCTATTCTATTCTATTCTATTCTATTCTATTCTTCATTCAAATATTTATTCTTCTTTATTCTACTCTTACTCTTACTTCTATTCTATTCTGTTCTGTTCTGTTCTGTTCTGTTCTGTTCTCTTCTCTTCTCTTCTCTTCTCTTCTCTTCTCTTCATTCAAATATTTATTCTTCTTTACTCTACTCTTATTCTTACTCTTACTTCTATTCTATTCTATTCTATTCTATTCTATTCTATTCTATTCTATTCTATTCTATTCTATTCTATTCTATTCTATTCTTCATTCCAATATTCTCTTCTCTTCTCTTCTCTTCTCTTCTAAATTCTTATATTAGTATTCTATATTCTACTCCTCCACTCCACTCCACCGCCCACTGCCCACTCTCCCTTCCCTTCCTTCCCTTCCCTTCCCTTCCCTTCCCTTCCCTTCCCTTCCCTTCCCATCCCTCCCATCCCATCCCATCCCATCCCATCCTATACCATCCCATCCCATCCCATCGCATTGACTTCTTAGCTCACTTGCACCACTCCCCATGGCCATTCAGGTCTGTGGTTTCTTCATTGCAAACGTGACCCACCTGCCTGCGAGAAGAAGGAGGAACATTCCCGCAGCCGATCCTCTCTTCCGGCCTTACATTTCTTACTGCCTCCTTAGGAGGCTGCCCGTTCCCATTCGGGAGGGCACAGCACGTTTGCTAATTGAAGCGGCCCCCGATGTGGGTTTTTTTTTTGTTCCCCTGCCTTCCCCTGCTCAAGAAAACAGAAGGTATTGCGATGTTGCCCACATGGATCCATCAGAGAGACAGATGGCTTCAGGAGACCCAGAGTGCATGAATGCAATTTTAATTAAACTTACTTTCTTGGCTATGTGGGCCTGGGGGAATCCGAACACAGTGAAGCAAAACAGCGTTTCCAAAAATTAGCTTGGATATTTTCACTCTCTTCTCCCTTCTATCGAGACGTCTTGAAATGAAAACTATACTCAGCAAGTAGATGGGTCCAACCTTACATATATTGAAATAGCAATAGCAATAGCACTTAGACTTATATACTGCTTTACAGTGCTTTTACAGTCCTCTCTAAGCGGTTTACAGAGTCAGCCTCTTGCCCCCAACAATCTGGGTCCTCATTTTACCCACCTCAGAAGGATGGAAAGCTGAGTCAACCTTGAGCTGATCAGGATCGAACTCCTGGCAGTGGGGAGAGTTAGCCTACAATACTGCATTCTAACCACTGTGAAGGGAAGGAAGGAAAGGAGGGAGGGAGGGAGGGAAGGAAGGAAGGAAGGAAGGAAGGAAGGAAGGAAGGAAGGAAGGAAGATAGCAATAGGACTTAGACTTATATTCCACTTTACAGTGCTTTTACAGCCCTCTCTAAGAGGTTTACAGAGTCAGCCTCTTGCCCCCAAGAATCTGGGTCCTCATTTTACCAACCTCGGAAGGATGGAAGGCTGAGTCAACCTTGAGCCTGGTGAGATTCCAGGGGAAGGATACTGCAAAATCCCCATTCCCACCCCACTCCAGGGGGAAGGTTACTGCAAAAACACCCATTCCCTCTCCAACCCACTAACCTGCTTTCCAGCTCCGTTCTTCGGTGCGGGGCAACAAAAGAAGACCTAGCCGATCAGCTGAGACTCAATCAGCTGAGACTCGGGAGGCTGCAAATAGATGGAGGCGGGGCCAGCCAGAGGTGGTATTTGCCAGTTCTCCAAACTACTCAAAATTTCCGCTACCGGTTCGCCAGAACCGATCATAACCAGCTGAGTACCACCTCTGCTCCTGATTTGATTGTGACCCGGATGTGTTCCAGGACCATGAAAGCGTTCATCCCTCTTGAAAGCCCCCAGACTCTCCAAAAAGACCACCCTTAGCCTGCTTCTTTTCTTTGGATTTTCTGAGGACCTCCCCGGAGGATGAAAGCTGGGTGAGTTAATTAACCCCCCAAATCAAAAGGGAATCTAGGAGCACGTGTGTTTTTTTTTTTCTCAGACTAAGAAATGCTATTAAAAAGCAGCGGCTTTCATGAGCGACATGAAAGTTTGTTTGAAAAGTTGCTACCTGAGTTCTTGTGATCCCAGGTTGCCTCGTTTCAGAAGATGCTTATCGGGCATTCATTTGCCAGTCTAATGTTTTGCTAGGCTGATAAAAGCAAGTTAATTATCCAAGAGAAAATAAAATAAAATAAAATACTAAAAGAAGGCGGCACAACTTTGCTCTTTCCTCCTTCAACATAGGGGGCTTTGATTCATTTTCCCATGGTTATATATTAATCTTTTGTTAGTTTGCTTTATCAGGAGCTGAATAAATTGGAAAAGCTGAAATGATTCACGTTCTCTGGGAAACGATTCACGTCGATCCGGGATACTGTCCGCTTTCAGGTTTCCATCCGTCATGCCGATCAATACCCACACGGGAATTGTCCTGTGGAGTTGGCATGAAGGGGGCTCAGAGCCCTTTCTCTTTGGCATGTTCTTCAAGGGATCGACCCGTCAAGATGGCCGCCTTCTCCAGCCCAGGAGAGAAGAAGCGCTGATAAAAAATTCAGAAGCCGTTTTGGGGTGAAGGTGGATGGGATCTTTTCTCTCGGGGTCTCGAAAAGCTAATTTGAACCAGAGTTCAAAAGTAGTCTCCACAAAGAAGGAGTGGAAACTGCCAGCCATTATTTATAATGAAATGTTAATTAGGGCTAGGTGGAGAGCTCTCCAGGTTTAATTTGGGGGCCAGAAACAAGACATGGAGTCACCTAGGTGTGAGTTGGGCAGCTATATAAATTTGATAGATAGATAGATATAGATATTAATATTAGCTATAGATCAATCTTGATAAAATAGATAGTGATAGATATAGATATAGATATATATATAGCTATTGATTGATTGATTGATTGATTGATTGATAAATAAATAAAGATAGACAGACAGAGAGATGGAGGGAGAGCAAGAGATAAGGATGGAGAGAGAGAGAGAGAGAGAGATGGATGGAGAGTGAGAGATAGGGATAGAGAGAGAGAGATGGATGGAGAGAGAGAGAATGGATGGAGAGAGAAAGATGGATGGAGAGAGCAATATGGATGGAGAGAGAGAGAGAGATAGGGATGGAGAGAGTTAGGAATGGAGAGAGAGAGATGGATGGAGAGAAAGAGAGGGATGGATAGAGAGAGAGATAGGGATGGAGAGAGAGATGGATGGAGAGAGAGAGAGAATGGATGGAGAGAGAAAGATGGATGGAGAGAGCAATATGGATGGAGAGAGAGAGAGATAGGGATGGAGAGAGTTAGGAATGGAGAGATATGGATGGAGAGAGAGAGAGGGATGGATAGAGAGAGAGATAGGGATGGAGAGAGAGATGGATGGCGAGAGAGAGAGATGGATGGAGAACAAGAGGTAGGAATGGAGAGAGAGAGATGGATGGAGAAAGAGATATGGATGGAGAGAGAGAGAGAGATGGAAGGGGGGGGGAGAGGAGATGGGCAGGCAGGCAGGCAGACAGACACTCTCCCCTCTAAATCTTGCTATAAATATGTAGACTCCTTGGTGCTCTCCGAATTTGGTGGTTTGCTTGTAGACGTTTCATTCACCTGACTAGACAACACCATCAGTGCTAATGAGTGTGAAGTTTACTCAACCAGCAAATCGCACACTCACCAGCACTTACCTAGTTTTGCAGGCAAACCACCAAGCTCAGAGAGCACTGAGGATTCCACAGTTCAGTCCTGAGCTATATTTTATATATATATATAACTATACTGCTCCTTTGGTTGTAAAAGGAACTGGCAGACACCCCTATTTGCAATTCCCATAGAAACTAGAAGAAAAAGGGTGAACCCCCACCCCCAAATAACCCCAAATGTCCCTTTTCTGACCCAGAAGCTGTTTGTCCCTTTAAATCAAGAATCTCCAAACTTGGCAACTTTTAAGACTTCAACTCCCAGAATTCCCTAGCCATCATGTTTTAAAATCACTGCTTGGGCTGCTGGGATGTCTTAGAAGGTTCCATGCTAAATCTCGGCTCTTATTGGCAAAAAGTGTTGCCAACTGTTATTAGCCAACCCTTAGAAGAAGAAGAAGCATACGAAAAAGCAGAGACATCACCCTGCCAACAAAAATGTGTATAGTCAAGGCTCTGGTTTTCCCATTTGCAATGTATGGTTGTGAAAATTGGACCATAAGGAAGGCTGAGCGCCAAATAATGGAGGCCTTTGAACTCTGGTGCTGGAGAAGACTCCTGTGAATCCCTTGGACTACAAGGTGATCCAACCGGTCAGTCCTAGAGGAGATCAACCCTGACTGCTCTTTAGAAGGCCAGATCCTGAAGATGAAACTCAAATACTTTGGCCACCTAATGAGAAGGAAGGACTCACTGGAGAAGAGCCTAATGCTGGGAACGATTGAGGGCAAAAGAAGAAGAAGGCAGAGAACGAGGTGACTGGATGGAGTCTCTGAAGCAGTCGGCATGAGCTTAAATGGACTCCAGAGGATGTTAGAGGACAGGAAGGTCTGGAGGAACGTTGTTCATGGGGTTGTGATGGGTTGGACATGATTTTGCAACTAACAACAACAGATAGAGAAGAGAGAGAGAGAGAGATCCAAGGGACTCCTGTGAGTCTCTTGGACTGCAAGGCGATCCAACCGGTCAGTCCTAGAGGAGATCAACCCTGACTGCTCTTTAGAAGGCCAGATCCTGAAAAGGAAACTCAAATACTTTGGCCACCTAATGAGAAGGAAGGACTCCCTGGAGAAGAACCTAATGCTGGGAAAGATTGAGGGCAAAAGAAGAAGAAGGGGACGGCAGAGAATGAGGTGGCTGGATGGAGTCACTGAAGCAGTTGGGGTGAGCTTAAATGGACTCCGGAGGATGGTAGAGGACAGGAATGCCTGGAGGAACGTTGTCCATGGGGCCACAATGGGTCGGACACGACTTCGCAACTAACAACAACAATAACAAAGAAGAAGAAGAATAAAACATTTTCTGGGCTGCAATGGGGTGGCAGTGAGAACTGGTCTATTCGTCCTTTGGCTCAACTTCTCCGCACAAAAATATCAAAAAGGAACAGCCTCCATTAGGAACGGTAGCAAAATGTAAAAGGTGGCCTCTAAAACTAAAAAAAAGGGTGTGGCTCAGGCTGTAAGAAGCCTGTTATTAAAACACAGCTGCCTGCAATTACTGCAGGTTCTAGTCCCACCAGGCCCAAGGTTGACTCAGCCTTCCATCCTTTATAAGGTAGGTAAAATGAGGACCCAGATTGTTGGGGGGGCAATAAGTTGACTTTGTAAATATACAAATAGAATGAGACTATTGCCTTACACACTGTAAGCCGCCCTGAGTCTTCGGAGAAGGGCGGGATATAAATGTAAAAAATAAAAAAATAAAAATAAAACTTCATGTTTTATCTTTGTATTATCTGGCAACACCGCTAGATGTATCAGTTGAGAAAGGAAAGCTGAGTTTTTTTGTCTCCCTTACCAGCCTGATAACATTCTTGCGCTGTTTCGGTTGTACTTAACATGTTTAGCCTGCCAGCTCTGGGGCGATTGGTGGCACAGCTGACAGACAGCCGTTTCTCTCTGTGTTAAACATTAATAGCACTGCCTTTCTTGTCTCCTTCCCAGGGCTCTTTGCTGTGTTTCTCAAAAGATGTCCCACCAGGGCCCTGTCATTCCTCATCTCAAAAATCCAGAACGGGTTGCGTGATGGCTGAGTCCAGAAACTAGTTGGCTTTGGTTACCTATCTCAAGGTTATTTAAGGAAAGGATATCTTCATAAACGACTTGGATGAGGGAATAGAAGGGGAATTTCCAGATTATACTAAACTGGTAGGAATAGCTAACACTAGGGGTGAAATGTAAAATGTGTTACTACCGGTTCTGTGGGCGTGGCTTGGTGTTTTGTGTGTGTGTGTGTGTGTGTGCGTTGCGGGTAATCCGACTGGGTGGGCGTGGCCAACTTTTTTTTTTTTTACTTTTAAAAGCATTTTTTCTACAACCTCTTCGACCTACCTCTTTGGCAGGTCACAACACCAATGGTCTATCAAAGCTAGAAAAGCAATTTTGGGCCCCAAGCATTGTTAGATAAATGCTTGGCTTTAGTCAGGAAAAAAGATAGCAATAAGACGTAGACTTATATACCGCTTCACTGTGCTTTATAGTGCTCTCTGTTGCACCCAACAATCTGGGTCTTTATTTTATTGACCTCGGAAAGGATGGAAGGCTGAGTCAACCTTGAGCCGGTAAAAATCGAACTGCTGGTAGTCAGCAGAATTAGCCTGCAATTTTGCATTCTAACCACTGCGCCATCATGACTCTTAAGATGCTTCCGGTATCTGAAGATGTGGAAGTACAAATCTCATGATAGCTCTTGAAAGAAAACATTAGCGATAAGTTGCTCGCCCACCTAGAAACAAAGCTGGAATTGAAAACAGAGGCATGAAAGGATAACACACACACCCAGCCTGCTGTATACATCAGAACCTTTGAGCGCAGCCTTATTGTAACAGAGTAAATCATTCCCCACCCCATCCCCTGAACGGTTGTGTTAAACCAGCTTCATGACCCGTGCCAAAGTGTTCAAACACAAGGCAGGAGCGTTGTGTTAATTGCAATTCTCTTGTTATGCAAAGTCATAAGCGGGCTAATGTGCCATGTTATTACAAGGAATCACAGATGACAACAATTCAAACAGAAAGCCGGGTGTGCAGGAACGAGCGAGCAACCGGCACTCTCGGGAGTGACTTGCGTGTTGTGGGTTGCTGACTCGAGGGCCAAGGGATGGATGAGGAGCTACGGTGTGGCTCATTTGCCAACAAGCTAAGAAGGCCAGCGGTGTTCCGTTTTTATGGCGCTGCTTGGATTAGACTAGGATGGCAAAAAGCAGAATTTCCCATTATAGGAAGCTATAAAATCGTTGTGCTTTTGTAGCTCGGTATCCACCGGCCAGGCCAGGCTTTCACCAGGAGAGAAGAAAAGATCTGGAAGAACCTCAATGGAAAAGATAATGCTATTTCCAGTCTCAGTAAGATGGAATGCAAGATCCTATTCTGCATAATCTCCCAGATTAGCAGCACCCCTGGCAAGTCTTGAAATCTGTCCAGTCAGGTCCTTTGGTGTTGATGGATTGATTTGCAAGCTGGCTTTATGGGATGAGCAAACGAAAATCAGAATTCTTGTCGAGTAACGTTGAGCTCTAGGCCCAGCTTACGTTATGCAACCCTAGCGAAGTACCATCCTTGTTTTGTTAAATGGTGAAGGCATCAAGCTAGAAACTGGGAGACAGTGAGTTCTTGTTCCACTTTAGGCATGAAAACTGGTTGGGTGAGTTTGGGCAGATCTGGGAGATAGTCATGGAAGCCAATTGGACAACATTGGCCAACCACTAGGAGATGGTAAGTTCTAGTCCCTCCTTCTGCCTGAAAGCGGGCTGGGTAACTTTGGGGCAATCACCAGGAGACTGTGAATTCTAGTCCCTCCTTGGGCATGAAAGCTGGCTGGGTGACTTTGGGCCAATCACCAGGAGACCAAGAGTTCTAGTCCCTCCTTGGGCCTGAAAGCTGGCTGGATGACTTTGGGCCAATCACCAGGGGATGGTGAATTCTAGTACCTCCTTGGGCATGAAGACACCTGGGTGACCTTGTGCCAGTCACTTTCTCTCAGTCCTAGGAAGGAGACAATGGCAAACCACTTCTGAAAAAAAATTTTGCCCAGAAAACTTCTGGGACCTGTCCAGGCAGTCTCCAAGAATTAAATAGAAAATATTTATTTATTTTTTTATTTTTATTTTTATTTTTATTTATTTGCATTTTTATCCCACCCTTCTCCGAAGACTCAGAGCGGCTTACACTATGTTAGCAATAGTCTTCATTCTATTTGTATATTTATATACAAAGTCAACTTTTATTGCCCCCAACAATCTGGGTCCTCATTTTACCTACCTTATAAAGAATGGAAGGCTGAGTCAACCTTGGGCCTGGTGGGACTAGAACCTGCAGTAATTGCAAGCAGCTGTGTTAATAACAGACTGTCTTAGCAGACAATTGGCAAGTGAGAATGGGATAGGTGAAGAGGCTGAAGTAGGCAGGTGAGGAGGAATATCTGAAGGGGTTAAAAAAAAAACCCCATCCACAGTCCATCAGGGTTGTTCCAGGGTTAAGCTATACCTACCAGCTGTAATCATTAAGACTGGATTCTTCTCGAATTCTTCTAGGAGATGCTGTCCATTGTACTACTGGTATGCAGAAATGGACCATCTCACATTCTCTCCCTAAATGGACAAACTGGGGTACTTGAGTGTGTTTTTCCTAGCTGTGCCTTTCCCCCCTCCCCCCTTTTTGTATTTGTCTAATAGATTATGACCTTTACATTGTAAATTCCCTTAAGTGCACTGCCGGAATGGTAGCAGATAAATTGCAGTGGATAAATGTACTAGATAAACAAAAGAATAACCAGAGAAATCAGCTCTTGTCGAAAATGTCATATCTTACAATCCTCCTAGGAGCCAGAATGCAGAAAAAAGTGTGTATGTGTGTTTTTGTGTGTGTGTGTGTGTGAGAGAGAGAGGGGTGGGGGGAGGAAGGGGAGGGGGAGGGAGAGGAGGAGAAATATAATGAATTTTGATCCCATCACTTTAAGAGAAAGAAAGCTAAAAATAACCTCAAATAATCTTCCTTGCTAGCAAAAATCTAAAGAATGGGGAAATTAGAAGACAATTGCTGGCAATATACGTTTTCTCTATTTGTATCTATTTTATGTATCCAGTCCATGCTTAGACTTATTACTTAATACGTTCTTGACAAATAAACAAACAAACAAATAAATAAATATCCAGATAACAGAAAAACCGACCGCAGCCATTTAGCCTGAACACTCATTATTGCTTGAATGTTTCCATTCTATTTTTTTTTTGTTTACATTTATATCCCGCCCTTCTCCGAAGACTCAGGGCGGCTTACAGTGTGTAAGGCAATAGTCTCATTCTATTTGTATATTTACAAAGTCAACTTATTGCCCCCCCAACAATCTGGGTCCTCATTTTACCTACCTTATAAAGGATGGAAGGCTGAGTCAACCTTGGACCTGGTGGGACTAGAACCTGCAGTAATTGCAGGCAGCTGTGTTTTAATAACAGGCTTCTTACAGCCTGAGCCACACCGCGGCCCTATTGACAGAAAACCAGGGCAGTGGCCCTAAAAATCTGTCCATAACTGATACATCCTAAGTTTTGGGCAAGGCATCCAGCGTCATATTAAATCTAACTGACAAGAAGCTTAGGCTAAGCCCAAATTATATGAGTTAATATCTCTTTAGGCGTATGACTGTCAGACACAAAGAATCCGGACCAGAAGAACAGAATTAGAAGGGATCTTGAAGGTCTTCTAGTCCAACCTGCTGCTGAAGTCATTTCCATACCATTTCAGACAAACGGTTGTCCAATCTCTTCTTGAAAAACCTCCAGTGATGAAGCACCCACAACCTCTGGAGGAAAGTTGTTCCACTGATTAATTGTTCTCACTGTCAGGAAGTGTCTCCTTAGTTCTAAATTGCTTCTCTCCTTGATTAGTTTCTACCCGTTGCTTCTTTTCCTGCCTTCAGGTGCTTTGGAGAATAGGTTGACCCAGGGGTAAAATGTCTACTGGTTCGCTGATGTGCACGTGTCGTGCGCTCCATCGCCTGGGCGTGCTGTCATCTGCATACACGCAAAGCCTTCTGCGCATGCGCAGATGGTTAAAACCAGGACGTGACGACATCCCAGTTTTGGGGATGGGGGGGAACACTGGCGCTACCGGTTCTCCGAACTACCCACCACCAGCACTATCATCTCCCGCGAGCTGGTTAGAGCCAGCAGCATTTCACCCCTGGGTTGACCCCCTCTTCATTGTGGGAGCCTCTTATGTGGCGGCCCATTTGTAAGGCTGCAGCATAGAGAATCAAGCCTATGCACACAAATCTGGTTAACTAAAGTGCAACACTAAATTGGCACCAGATCAAGGTCAGCAGAATTTCAGGAAGGGTTGGACTTGAAATGTTTGTGACCACATTATAACTCTAAGCTGATGACTCCTTTAACTCCGCCCCCAGCTCTGCTCGT
Source organism: Ahaetulla prasina (assembly GCF_028640845.1). Classification (NCBI taxonomy): domain Eukaryota; kingdom Metazoa; phylum Chordata; class Lepidosauria; order Squamata; family Colubridae; genus Ahaetulla; species Ahaetulla prasina. The sequence continues at coordinate 11,819,991 of NC_080547.1, forward strand.
TCTTTTCCTACCATGACTTCCCCAATATTAAAAGGTTTATTTGTTCCTTAATTCGGCTTCTATACCTGCCCATCTCAAGTGAATGAGGATGAATGAATCCCAACTCTGAAGTGTCCAAGAAAATAGAAAAGGATGAATTACTTTCATCTTAAATCGATAGGGAATATATTTTGTGATCGTGAAACTACAACGCAACTGTTTGGTTAAACAGGATGTTCCAAGTCTATATGCGCAAATTCTGGCAGATGAACCAGAGGTGGGTTTCAGCAGGTTCTGACCAATTCTGGAGAACCGGCAGTGGAAATTTTGAATAGTTTGGAGAGCCGGTAGTAAAAATTCTGACTGGCCCCGCCCCCATCTATTCTCTGCCTCCCAATTCCCAGCTGATCGGGAGGAAATGGGGATTTTTGCAGTAACCTTCCCCTGGAGTGGGGTGGGAATGGAGATTTTACAGTATCCTTCCCCTGCCAAACCCAAGCCACGCCCACCAAGCCACACCCACAGAACCGGTAGTAAAAAAAATTGAAATCCACCACTAAGCCTCTGTCTCTTTCTCTCACCAATACAACTTCATCCATTTGTGGAAGTGAACTATAGCTTTAAATTCTTCTAAAACACTGTTTGGAGTTTGAACATGCTCTAAGATAGAGAGGGAGAAACAGAGATGGAAGGAAAGGTTGAAGGAAGGGCAAAGAATATAGTTTTTAAAAAGCAAGCAAACATGACAAAAAGAAAGAAAGAAAGAAACAACCCAAACCACCAGCCAGCTCTGGAAAATGATGAGCACTGTCAACATCAGGGAGATGGTAGGAAGGAGTGTAGGAAGCTGAATCAATATTGGCCTGCTCTGTTAGGAATCTAATATTTGTCCTTCTGGTTCATTTATAAACAGAGAAAGAGAGATGATGATTCCTGGGAGAAGATTTGCGTTCAAGATGGGGAATTAAGGAGCCCCTTTTCCAAAGCACTAAAAGGAACCATGGTGCAAGGTTATTCTATCAACGCTACAGCAAATGGGTCTTGATGACTGTTTCCTTTCCTTAGGAACTTCTCCAGATGTCCATTACGGTCACTCATGCTCTCGTTACCTCTCGCTTGGACTATTGCAATGCTCTCTACATGGGGCTTCCCTTGAAGAGCACCCGGAGACTCCAGTTAGTCCAGAATGCGGCTGCGCAGGTTATTGAGGGAGCAGTTCGGAGCTCCCATGTAACACCTATCCTGCGCAGATTGCACTGGCTACCTGTTGTCTTCTGGGTAGTATTGGTTACTACCTTTAAAGCGCTCCATGGCTTAGGACCGGGATACTTATGGACTGTCTACTGCTGTCCTCTATCTCCCAACGACCGGTGCGTTCTCACAGAGAGGGACTCCTTAGGGTGTCGTCAGCCAAACAATGTCGGCTGGCGGCCTCCAGGGGGAGGGCCTTCTCTGTGGGGGCTCCTACCCTGCGGAACGAACTTCCCCCTGGACTTCATCAACTATCTGACCTTAGGACCTTTCGCCGCGAACTTAAAACCTATTTATTCCGCCTTGCTGGACTGGCTTGATTTTTAAAATTTTAATTTGATTTTATGGGTTTTAAATTTTTGTCAATTTTACAGGGTGTTATTGTATTTTAAATTTGGCCATTTGAATAAGTTTTTTAGGGTTGTTTCTTATTATTGTATGTATTGTTCCTTTTGTATTTTATTTTGGCTGTTTTATTTTGGCTTCCTTCTCCCAAAGGACTCAGGGCAGTATACAAATTAAATAATAATAATAATAATAATAATAATAACAATAATAAAAATAATAATAATAATATTATTATTATTATTATTATTATTATTATTATTATTATTATTATTATTATTAAAAGCTAGCCCAGTCAGTGGTCTTTCTCGGTTGGGCCCCAAAGACTTTGCAGGAGGTGGCTTTCTTTTCTGTACAAATGCAGAGGAGTCCAGCCATGTCGCCTTCTTTTTCGTAGCAATAGCTTATAGCACCTAGACTTATATAATGCTCTAAGCAGTTCACAGAATTAGCGTATGGCCCCCAACAATCTGTGTTCTCACTTTACCGACCTCGGAAGGATGGAAGGCTGAGTCAACCTTGAGCTGGTCAGGATCGAACTCCTGGCAGTCAGCAGAATTAGCTTGCAATACTGCATTTTAACAGGAAGGAAGGAAGGAAGGAAGGAAGGAAGGAAGGAAGATAGCAATAGCACTTAGACTTAAATACCACTTCACGGTGCTTTACAGCCCTCTCTAAGCTGTTTACAGTGTCAGCCTCTTGCCCCCAATAATCTGGGTCCTCATTTTATCCACCTCAGAAAGATGGCAGGCTGAGTCAACCTTAAGCCAGTCAGGATCGAACTACCAAATTTCAGTCAGCCGGCAGTCAGTCGAAGTAGCCTGCAGTACTGCACTCTTACCACTGCACCACCGTGGCTCAGTTTTAACCTTTCGGTTCAATCCTATCAGAACAGACCTGGAAGGGACCTTGGAGGTCTTCTAGTCCAACCCCCTGCTCAAGCAAGAGCCCCTGTACGATTTCAGACAAGTGGCTCTCCAGTCTCCTCTTCAAAATCTCCAGCGATGGAGCACCCACAACTTCTGAAGGCAAGTTGTTCCACTGTTTAATTGTCCTCACTGTTACGAAGCTTCTCCTGAAGTCCAAGTTGCTTCTCTCCTTGATTAGTTTCCATGCTTTCTTCTTGGAGATCTAACCTCCCAGCCTCTCACCATCTTGGTTGCGCTTCTCTGCCCTCTTTCCAATTCCTCATTTTTCCTCCTTGTACGGTGGCGCCAAACAAAACAAAACAAAACAGGATTTCAGGTGGAATCTGAAAGGGTGATAGCAGGGACTGGATTGATTAAAGTTAATGAGACTCTTTAAAGCAGTCTAACCCTAATTCTCTACAATTTAGCAAACAGAGAGATTGCTCAAGGAGTACGCTCGTTTTGCAATCATTTCCGATTCATGGTGCAATCCCTGATTAGCAGGACCTTGCCAATGCAGGTCAGAAGGTGAAGCATCAGCAGAAGACCGACGTGCAGGACCATGGCAGCTGCTAGAGAAGCAAAGAGGGGTAAATGGAATTTTTAAAAGGCAAGTATTGACAGCTTATATTTCCTCCCTCCCTCCCACCCACCCCGCCCTTGGGTGTATGTGGGTGTATTTCTTTGTACCTGAGAATAATTGGCTGCAATTTCTAGCAGAAACAACTGCTTCTAGCAAGAGAAGGGGGTTGAGATATAGAGCAGCCCTCTTCTTTCCCTAAAGAGCTCAAATATTGCTTTTCTTAGTGACGCGAGTGGATCTTTAGTCCGATATTTTCTTTTCTATTAAAGATAGAATAGATTTCCTCCAATTCAGGGGTGAAATCTAGCAAGTTCTGACAGGGTCTGGAGAACCAGTAGCGGAAATTTTGAGCAGTTCGGAGAACCGGCAAATACCACCTCTGGCTGGCCCCAGAGTGGGGTGGGAATGGGGATTTTGCAGTATCCTTCTCCTGCCACACCCACGAAGCCACGCCATGCCCACCAAACCATGCCCACAGAACCGGTAGTAAAAATATTTGACTTTCACCACTGCTCCAAGGTACAGGAAAAGAACCTGGGTTGGTCAAGGTCAGAGGTAGGTTTCAGCCGGTTCTGACCAGTTCTGAAGAACCGGTAGTGGAAGTTTGGAGTAGTTTGGAGAACCAGTAGTAAAACTTCTGACTGGCCCCGCCCGCCATCTATTCTCTGTCTCCGGAGTCACAGCTGATCTGGAGGAAATGGGCATTTTGCAGTAACCTTCCCCTGGAGTGGGGAGGGAATGGAGATTTTACAGTATCCTTCCCCTGCCACACCCACCAAGCCATGCCAACCAAGCCATGCCAAGCCCACCAAGCCACACCCACAGAACCGGTAGTAAACATTTTTGAAACCTACCATTGGTTAAGGTGTCTCTTCTGTTGTCAATGACTAAAGCCGGGGGGAAATGTCCCAATCTGACCAACCTCTAAGACTGGTGGACTTCAATTCCCATAATTCTCTCTCCCTTGCCCATAAGCCACAGGAAGTCATCTTGCCTTCGAGGTTATTCCGCCCCGCCTTCTCCTCCTCCAAATCTTCACTCTTCGGATACAGACGGCAGGAACCTTGGATTCTGCCATTCAGGGAGTAATGGCACCGTCATTTTATACATTTCCATAATTAGGGGGAATTGAAGCAAACTACCTTGGCTTGAATTCAATTTCGTTTGCTTTGATCATCCAGTCGGGAGGCAGGGGCTATTTCCCGATGTGCTGTGTTAATAAGAAATGCCTCATGGTAGCATCTAGGTTTCTCAGAGCTCATTTTCTCCTCCCTGGGCTGCTCTTGAAAAAAATCATCTGATTTGAACCTGTGGCAGAAATACATCGCTGAAGAGTTTTTACTAGAGACCCAAGCTAGGAAGGAGAAGCCCATAATGCACCACCCTTATATATCTTTTTATTTTATTTTATTTTGTCACAACAGTATATACAATCACCAACATAAACAATAACCCATCATGAGATAAAAAGTATATATAAGTAAAAGTATAAGTAAAAGTATGCATATAATACTATAATGAAGGGAACAATAGGACAGGAACAGTAGGCACTTTTGTGCTCTTATGCACGCCCCTTATAGTCCTCTTAGGAATGGAGTGAGGTCAATAGTAGACAGTTTTTAGTTGAAGATTTTGGGGTTTTGAGTAGAGACTATAGAGTCAGGTAGTGAGTTCCAAGCGTTAACAACTCTGTTACAAAAGTCATATTTTCTGCAATCAAGTTTGAAGCGGTTGACATTAAGTTTAAATCTATTGTTTGCTCTTGTATTGTTGCGATTGAAGCTGAAGAAGTTTTTTACAGGAAGGATATTACAATAGATGATTCTGTCTGTTAAACACAGGTCTTGTCGGAGTCTGCGGAGTTCTAAATTCTCTAATCCCAGGATTTCAAGCCTGGTGGCATAAGGTATTTTGTTGTTTTTGGAGGACCGAAGAACTCTATCTATAGGCATACCATAGGAGAAATATGTATGAACGTGTGTATTTGAATTGGCAAGCAGAAAAGTCCAAATTGATAAAGTGAGAAGAAGTCGGATTCCAATTTGTATTTAATAAAACGAGGAACTGAAGAAAGGAGAAATGGACTTGTCCAGTCATTCCTGTTCAAGCATACACCCTAGGCTTTTTTGTTGAAAAGCAACTAGTATGTGTATGAGAGACAGTTTGGTCTAGTGGTTAAGGCACCAGGGTAAAAACTATGAGGCAGGGAGTTCTAATCCTGCTTTAGGCATGAACGGTGGCTGGGTGACTTTGGGCGAATCACCAGGAGATGGGGAGTTCTAGTCTTGCCTTAAAGAGGAAAATCGGGTTGTTTTTTTTATTTTATTTTTTAATTTGAATTTATATCCCGCCCTTCTCCGAAGATTCAGGGCGGCTTACATTGTGTAAGGCAATAGTCTTCATCCATTTGTATATTATATACAAAGTCAACTTTTATTGCCCCCAACAATCTGAGTCCTCATTTTATCTACCTTATAAAGGATGGAAGGCTGAGTCAACCTTGGGCCTGGTGGGACTTGAACTTGCCGTAATTGCAAGCAGCTGTGTTAATAACAGACAGACTTGGTCTGCTGAGCCACCAGAGGCCCTTTGGGTGAGTTTGGGTTGGGTGACTTTGGGCCAATCCCTGGAAGTTCTGGTTCTAGTTCCGCCTTACTGTTGTGACCTAGGCCCAAGTAGTTCTTACCAGGCGCAATCAATCCTAAACAAACGTATTTTATTAGAACAGCTGAGAATTACTTCATTCTCAGCTTAGTCCAAATTAATTCTAAAACAAATCCTTCCGAAAAAGTCCTTTGGCCTTATCACAAACCTTTGTCTTCTTTGGCACCCTGCCAAAGGCTTTTCTTGGCAAAGTCGAAGTTCAGAAACAAGAGACAACAGCTAGAACAAATATAGCAATGTTGCTTTCCTACAAAGAGCCCAAGCACCGTAGCTGCTCTTTTAAACCTTATGGGAGGGGCCAATCATCTCCTGGCCTTACTCCCAAGTTCGTCCTTTTTGCTTCAGCTGCTCTTGCCTTCTGGCAGCTCTTCACATGCGTGCACTAGGAACAGGCTCTTTCTGTTCCTCTGCCTCTCTGCTGTCTGCCTCTGGAGGCTCCGGAGTCCGCATGTCACTCCAAGATGGCCCTGGCCCCACCTCTGCCTCCAATGCAGAGCCCTCATCCAGGCCTTCCTCAGCCTCCAGGACTGGCCCAAGTTCTTCCTCAGCCTCATTGCTGTCTGGGCTGCTGACGGACCACAACACTTAACCCTAGATTTGACCTGAAGTGTTAATATAAATGGGAGTAGAAAAAAAGGGGGGGAAGAGGAAAAATTTGATAAAAGAATAAAGTTGGGGGTGAAGGGTAAGATTAGATTCATAAAGAGAATTGTATGAAGGAAAATAAAAATGAGAGAAAATATATTGATGAAAGCAGGTAAGATATGTTACAGAAGAACTAAATTTGGTATGAACATGTACCTGGCCAATATTCTGTTCAGAAATGATGCATTGTACGTTGTTGTTTGTGTGTAAAAAATAAAAAAATATATATTAAAAAACCCCCACTCATCCCTATTTTATAGCAAAGGAAAGAAAGATTCTGGCTTATTTATTTATATGCTGTACATACAACTGTTCAGCCCTGCTTAAACCTGCCAGTTTCTTATACTTCTCTTGCTCTAATGGCAACGCGTCTTCAATAAATGGGTTTGAATTAGTATTGCCTGGGGATTTTTATTTTTTTACTTTTTTTTGGCACTGGAAAAAGTCAGCAGGAGCATCTCTGTTCAATGTGACAAAAACTAAAAAAATGGAGACTAAAGAATCCGGAGCTGGCTTGTGCTCAGAAAATAAGTTATACAAATGGAGACGTTCTTTGCAAAAAAAATTAAAAAAAGACTTGGGGAGTAAATTAACTGGGTCTCAGTGACGGATTTTGCACTTGATAAAAATATGAAAAGAGAGAATCTGAGCATAGAAACAAAAGACAGAGGCAAGTTTGAATAGTTCCCCAACCCTTGATAAATATCGCAAACCAGACTCTGCTAAATGAACTCAAAGAGAGTTCTTTGAAACGCAGCTTTGGATGCCCTGGGGTCTCTCTTCCTAAATGTTCCGTTTTTATCATGCTCCTTCAATGCACGTTTAGAGAAAATAGACGCCTCTCTTTGAAAATGACTAAACAAACTTAATTCAGTTCTGGAATGCCATCTTTTTAAAGGTGCAGGGGAGAAGAAGCCCAAGACTTTTCCATAATAAAATAATTGGTCTACCTTTGCCAGACCAATTCTCGAATACAGCTCATCTGCCTGGATTCCACACTGTATAACAAGACGTTAATACAATTGAGCGAGTCCAGAGGTATTTCACGAGAAGAGTCCTCCACTCCTTTGCTCGCAGTAGAATCCCTTATGCTATCAGGTTCGAAATTTTGGGCTTGGACAATTTGGAACTGCGCGGCCTGCGATCTGACCTAAGTGTAGTACACAAAATAGATGAGGGTGGGGCCAGTCAGAATTTTTACTACTGGTTCTCCGAACTAGTCAAAATTTCCGCTCCCGGTTCTCCAGAACTGGTCAGAACCTGCTGAAACCCACCTCTGGTTCATAACCCTAAAATCTACACCTGTACTCAAATTGTTTTTGCTTTGCATAGGTTGCCGTCAAGAAGAGAGGGGAGCCTAATGTCAATTCACAAAGTATTCCTGCCCTGCTATCGAGTTGCCATAAGCTGGGGGGGGGGGATGGGAAGCTGGTGAAATGGCACGGCAGCCAAAGACAGATGCACATTCCATGCTTATCTCTCTCAAGGCTGTATCCCAGGGTTACTCACAGCAGCTGGAGGGGAGTGACCTCTACAATCCATGAAATTGCTCCGTTGGCTAATGTGATTGATAACTCACCCTGGTGGGAAGGGGGGGGGGAGAAACAGATTCATATTTGGGGCATAAATTACATAGCTAATTTACTAAGCTAAAACTAAGGAAGAATTTCCTGATACTAAAAAGAATTAACCAGTGACTCGTCACCAGAAGTTGTGGGTGTTCCAACACTGGAAGTTTTTAAGAAGAGATTGGACAGCCATTTATCTAAAATGGCACAGGGTCTCATGAATGAGGCTTGATTAGAAGACCCCCAAGACCTCCCCTTTCAATTCTGTTATTCTGTTGTTCAGGAATAGAAATTTGTTCTCAGAGGTGAACCATTTCTTTCTGATTTTTGATAAAGCTAGCCCTGGATGGAGAACTAAGCAAAGGCCTCTCTTGGGTAGGGTACGAAAGGCAAGGTGGCAGATGTGATTATGCGATTGAGAGCTTTTTATATGCACCTTACGTGCAGGGCCCAGAAAAGAAAAGGAAAAAGGAAAAACTAGAAGAAAGGAGCTTGATCAAGTAGTTGAGGTTGCCATCCCAACCTTGTTGTTTTTTTAAAAAAACAAAAACTTTCTTCTCCCTGCAAGACGCCCTTGGACCAATGCTGGAGGATGCTAAACTTAGGAACTCATGTTCAGCAATTTGGGGTGAAAATGGAATGGTTTCCATTAGCAGATCCAAAGATCTCGGCTTGACTGTGGAAACCAAGAGAATGCAATAAACTACTAGGATGCTATTTTATTTCATTTCATTTCATTTTATTTTATTACTTTACTTTACTTTAGAATAGAATAGAATAGAATAGAATAGAATTTTATTGGCCAAGTGTGATTGGACACACAAGGAATTTGTCTTGGTGCATATGTTCTCAGTGTACATAAAAGAAAAGATACGTTCATCAAGGTACAACATTTACAACACAATTGATGATCAATATATCAATATAAATCATAAGGATTGCCAGCAACAAGTTATAGTCATACAGTCATAAGTGGAAAGAGATTGGTGATGGGAACGATGAGAAGATTAATAGTAGTGCAGATTCAGTAAATAGTCTGACAGTGTTGAGGGAATTATTTGTTTAGCAGAGTGATGGCCTTCAGGAAAAAACTGTTCTTGTGTCTAGTTGTTCTGCTGTGCAGTGCTCTATAGCGTCGTTTTGAGGGTAGGAGTTGAAACAGTTTATGTCCAGGATGCGAGGGATCTGCAAATATTTTCACGGCTCTCTTCTTGATTCGTGCAGTATACAGGTCCTCAATGGAAGGCAGGTTGGTAGCAATTATTTTTTCTGCAGTTCTAATTATCCTCTGAAGTCTGTGTTTTTCTTGTTGGGTTGCAGAACCGAACCAGACAGTTATAGAGGTGCAAATGACAGACTCAATAATTCCTCTGTAGGAATTACTTTACTTTACTTTACTTTTTATTTGTATCCTGCCTTTATTATTTTTTACAGGCAGCCCCGACACATCTTCCGCCTCCTATTTTCCACATAACAACAGCTCTGTGAGGTGGGTTCGGGCTGAGACTGACAGGCCCAAAATCACACAGATGGCTTTCTTGCCCAAGGCAGGACTAGAACTCACAATCTCCTGGCCCAAAGTCCCCCAGATGGCTTTCTTGCTTTAAGGAGGGACTTGAACTCACGGTCTCCTGCTTTCTAGCTAGATGCCTTAACCACTAGGCCCAACTGGCTCCCTCAAAGGCAGCAGTTTAAACTGTGCCTCAAGTGGAAAACCTGAAAGATCTCCAGGTTTCAATGTGTATCAGCAAGAGGAAAAAAAATTATGATTTGCTTGTTCCCAAATATTTACAAGCTGGGCAGTCAAACCTGTTACATTAACAGGCTATTAATGCGTCTGGCTTCCTGAGCCACGTGCGAGAGGCTTCACTGGCTAGTAATGGCGTATTTCAAGATAATCACCTCCGTTTATTTGTGTGGGGTTTTTTCTTTTCTTTTCGGAGGTGCTAATTAAATGGCTGTGAACCATGCTCGGATCTTGCCTCACTGAAGCATAATTAAACTTCGTCTTCTTTCCATAATATACCAGAGAATGAATATATCCATAAAAGTTCAGGTTTGGTATGATGCTAGAAGGAAAGCAATCCACCTCACCAAAGATTCAATATTTCCTGCTGGGTGAAAAGAGAGCCATGCAAAATTGGTTCAAAACAAATATTATATTAATGACCAAAACAGTTCTCTTTCATTTGTCACTTCTTTTACGGAGGCTTAATTTATGGACTGGAATTGTCAGCTCTATCCCTCAAATATTATGTGGCATGTGGCGGCAGCCCAAAAAAAAGCCAATGCAAGCCTAAATTGCATTCACAGAGGGATACAATCAAGATCAAGGGAGGTACTAATACCACTCTATAAAGCCCTAGTAAAACCACACCTAGAATACTGCACTCAGTTTTGGTCACCACACTATAAAAAAGACATTGAGACTCTTGAAAGAGTGCAGAGAAGAGCAATCAGGATGATTTTAGGGGGCTGGAGGCTCAAACATACAATGAACGGTTGCAGGAACTGGGCCTGGCTAGTCTAGTGAAGAGAAGGACGAGGGGAGACATGATAGCAGTCTTCCAATATTTGAGGGGCTGCCACAGAGAGGAGGAAGGGGGTCAAGCTGTTTTCCAAAGAACAAGGAATAATGGATGGAAACTGAACAAAGAGAGATTCAACCTGGAAATAAGGAGAAATTTTCAGACAGTGAGAAGAGTCAACCCATGGGACCAGAATTTGCCTTCAGTAGTTGTAGGAGCTTCATCCCTGGAGCCTTTCAAGAAGAGATTGGACTGCCATTTGTCAGAAATAGTGTAGGGTCTCCTGCTTGGGCCCAGGGGGTTTGACTAGATGACCTCCAAGGTCCCTTCCAACTCTATTATTATATATTCCATGTTCTAATATTTGTCAGAAATGGTGTAAGGTCCCCTGCTTGGGCAGTGGGTTGGACTAGATGACCGACAAGGTCCCTTCCAAATCTGAATCTGAAAAACAACAGTTGTCAAAATGAGAAAAACGCATCTGAGCTGGCACTTCCTTGGCCTTTTTTTTTTTTTTTTTTTAAACCGTTTTTCAGCCTTGTTGGGGGGAAAAAATTCTCTTTCCTGCAATGTTCCTTATTTAAAGCACTCTAATAGTTGCATTGCTTTCGTTTGCCCTCAGGAATGGCATGAACTGCCCTCCCTTGCCCTGGGTGACTTTGTGACTACAATGTCTGTCAATTACAAAAAGGGTCTGTCAATTGCAAAGAAGTTTGTCAATTTCACCGACTGGCATGCCAACAGGGGAGTCGCGAGTTGGGCCCCGTGAAATACTATTCCCCCTACCATGTGAAATATAACCTGTCATATACAGGTAGTTAGCCCTTGACTTACAGCCGTTCGTTTAGTGACTGAAGTTACGATGGCATTGAAAAAAGTGACCTATGACCATTTTTACACATATGACCGTTGCAGCATCTGTGTGGTCACATGCTCAAAATTCAAACCTTTGGCAACTGACTCCTATTTATGACGGTTGCGATGTCCCAGGGTCATGTGCAGTGGTGGTGTTGTGCCTCGCCCGCCCTCCTCTCCTCAGCCGGGCCCCTCCCATCTCCTGCTATCTGAGCCAGAGACTGATAGTGAAGAAGAATGGCCTGGCATGCCTCCAGCCCCCAGCCCTGGCACCATGCCCGGACAGAATGAGCAAACAAACCTCCCTCCTACAGCGTGTGAGCACGAAGCCAGCCACGTGCTAGAATTGCCGGCAGCAGAGCAGGAGGACGAAAAGACACAGTGGACGGATCCCCGCTTTCGGAGAATGGAGAGGCGACGTCAGCAAAAGGAAGGGAGGGGCAGGCCTGGATAAGTGCTGAGTCATGGAGCCACACCCCATGGCCTATATAAAGGATCTGCTTTTTGGCATTTCCTTGAGTCAAGCAAAGTCTCACCTGGTTGCTGAAGTCACACCTTGGATTCCTGCCTGCCCTGAGAACTCTGACAGGAATTTGGCAAAGCTGCAGAGGCTTCATGGCCACGCTTGAGACAGACTTCCCAGACCCGGCCGTCAGAGGAGGAGTGGGACACGACAGGTGGTCTTCAGCCGGTCTGGACCGATTCAGGCAAACTGGTAGCAGCGACCATGGGTGGCGTCCTGTTTAGCCACATTTTCGAGGCCAGGTGCATGCACAGAAAATGCTCGTGCAAGCAAGGCGCATGCACGGAAGGCTAGGAGCACACGTGGAAGGTGCGCGCACAGCGAACTAGTTGTAAAAATATGTCAAACCCACCTCTGGTCACATGATCCCCTTCTGCTGCCTTCTGACAAGCAACGCAAATGGGGAAAGTAGATTCAGTTAACAACCGTCTTACTAATTTAACAACTGCAATGATTTACTTAACAACGGTGCCAAGGAAGTTTGTAAATAGAAGCAAATTTCCCTTTAACCATCGTCTCGCTTAGGAACCGAAATATTGGGCTCGGTTTTGCTCGTAGGTTGAGAAATGCCTGTATATTTCTTTCTCGTTCTCTCTTGAAATTTAAAGCCTTGGACGTATCCCAGAGTTTTGCTCTCTAGCTTTCTGTGGGTCTACATTTTTCACCAGTCAGTCGTGGTTGTTTTGAAATCTGAAATGGGCAGGCCAGAGTGAAATTCTCAGATTTATCCTTTGGTTCAACCATCCTGACATCCGAAGTCACAGTAGATTCTGCCGGGTCTTAACTCTGACATTTTGAATGTCGGGAGCTCAGCTCCAGAAAGGGGGAAACATTGAGTTAGGCTAATGTTTAAAACATTGAACATTTGATACGTTTGATAAAGGTTAGGGATTTTAAAACGGGCACTTTTCCTGCAGCACTTCTGTTAAATCTAGTTCTGTCTGGGTGTAAATCATTCTGAAAAGCACTTCGTTTTATCAAAATCCTACTTTAGATATTTTATTTATTTATTTTGTATGTGAAAGCAAGCAGGTGTGCTTGTTTCTCGTTTTCAAAGACTCATATTGCAGGAGAAGAGCTGACTTGGATCGGACCTTGGCTTTGTCAAGTGCAGCTTTCTTTCAACTTATGTGTTGTGACCCAGGCCCAAGTAGGTAGTAGGAAACTCAGTCCGTCAAAAAACAAACTTTATTTGAACAGCTGAGAATTACTTCATTCCCAGCGTCGTTCAACTAAATTAAAGCAACACAAATTCCTCAGTCCTATCGCAAACCTCCAAAGGGACCTTGGAGGCCTTCTAGTCCAACCCCCTGCCCAGGCAGGAAACCCTACATCATCTAGATCATCTAGATCATCATCTACATCATCATTTAGTTGAACTACGCTGGGAATGAAGTAATTCTCAGCTGTTCGAATAAAGTTTGTTTGTTTGTTTCACGGACTAAGTTTCCTACTACCTACTTGGGCCTAGGGCACAATATGTTTCGTGGTTGAGCTTCCGCAAAGGACCACGGCTTCGATCCTCCAGCTGCCCTGTTTTTAGCTCCAGTTGTCAACCCTGAAGCTGACCTGACCGAAGCCATTTCGAAGCTTCTGTGTTGGCACACTGGAGCTGAGGGATAGGGAAGGCGGGAATAGAGATGGCTGGGATGTTGCAGCCAAAACAAAGTACTTTCTCTTGGGAACCAAGGATATTCTCACAGGCAGCCAGAGAAAGAGAGAGGAGGTGTGGAGTTACCAGGCAACCGCATGGCACCTTGATTGGACTGTGTGACTGATTGTTTGGGGAAGGGGAAAAACTTTAACTTTAAATTAGGTGAAAACCGTGGAAGCCTTCAGAGTCGGTTTTCTCCAGTCTAGTCTAGTCTAATGTACACTGACAGCCTATGCACCAAGACAAATTCCTTGTGTATCCAATCACACTTGGCCAATAAAAAAATTCTATTCTATTCTATTCTGTTCTGTTCTTTCTGTTCTGTTCCTTTTTTTTGTTTGTTTTTACTCTCCAGAAAATTAAGGAGGGCCATTTCTCCTGATTTTTTTTTTTTGCTAATGCCCTATTTTCTTCTCTGGACTTATATATCTTTTATTTGCTGGTTTTCCAGGCTGAGGGCCTTCCAAGATCCTTCTCACAGACCATTACAGTTCCCTTCAGAGTCCAAAGTGCTTGGAAAAAATGAACGAACGGCTGTCCTTTAATCCATTAAAACAACCGATTTTGACCTGGCAAGCACCATGAGGGAATATTTGGCGCGGAAGAGAGTAAAATGATCCCACTAAGTGCAATTTAAAGAGATCATTACGTGCAAAAATCTCTTGCATTTAGATCGCTCTCAGATCATGTTTCCTGTCAGAATAATTTGTGATTTTCCTCGTGGTTAGGGCTACAGTTAAAGGTCCATATTGGAGATTAGAAGCCAGGATGCGAAGACTTATTTCTGTGGCACCTGAATGACTTTCCAATTAATCTGATCCCTCTATCTCGCTTTTCTTTCCTTTTTAAGTTTTCTATGAGTAGTTTAACATACTAGTGCAGTGATGGCTAGCTTTTTTCCTGTCGTGTGCCAAAAGCGGAAGGAGCGGTCATGTGCGTGCGTGCCCACACCCATAATTCACCACACCCCACCCCGTGTAACCTCGAGTGCATCCCCCACTTTTGGCACATGATAGCACATGATGGATCCTCATGCTCCCTCAGTGTTCCCTCCATCCTCCCTCCCTCCCTCCATCCTTCGCTACACACTTCTGGCAAAACCAGTATGGAGCTGGGCTGCTCCTGATTGGTTAGAAAGGCTTGGTCCCAGGATGCTAAACTTTCTTTTGCTCCAACTTCCTCCTCTAGGGTCTCCTTAAAGCAGCCCACCCAACTGGGAGAGAGGAAATTTTTTTTTTGCTAATGCCCTATTTTCTTCTCTGGACTTATATATCTTTTATTTGCTGGTTTTCCAGGCTGAGGGCCTTCAAGATCCTTCTCACAGACCATTACAGTTCCTTCAGAGTCCAAAGTGCTTGGAAAATGAACGAACGGCTGTCCTTTAATCCATTAAAACAACCGATTTTGACCTGGCAAGCACCATGAGGGAATATTTGGCGCGGAAGAGAGTAAAATGATCCCACTAAGTGCAATTTAAAGAGATCATTACGTGCAAAAATCTCTTGCATTTAGATCGCTCTCAGATCACGTTTCCTGTCAGAATAATTTGTGATTTTCCTCGTGGTTAGGGCTACAGTTAAAGGTCCATATTGGAGATTAGAAGCCAGGATGCGAAGACTTATTTCTGTGGCACCTGAATGACTTTCCAACTAATCTGATCCCTCTATCTCGCTTTTCTTTCCTTTTCAAGTTTTCTATGAGTAGTTTAACATACTAGTGCAGTGATGGCTAGCTTTTTTCCTGTCGTGTGCCAAAAGCGGAAGGAGCGGTCATGTGCGTGTGTGCCCACACCTAAAGTTCACCGCACCCCACCCCGTGTAACCTCGAGTGCATCCCCCACTTTTGGCACATGATAGCACATGATGGATCCTCATGCTCCCTCAATGTTCCCTCCATCCTCCCTCCCTCCCTCCATCCTTCGCTACACACTTCTTGCAAAACCAGTATGGAGCTGGGCTGCTCCTGATTGGTTAGAAAGGCTTGGTCCCAGGATGCTAAACTTGCTTTTGCTCCAACTTCCTCCTCTAGGGTCTCCTTAAAGCAGCCCACCCAACTGGGAGAGAGGAAATTTTTTTTTTTTACTGCAGATTAGAGCCCTCCCATTCTTTTAGCCTGGAAATAAATTTCATTGGTAATACATTAAGAAAAGGATCTGAGGATTTGTTCCGGTTGAAATGCTATCGCTCTGGGCAGTTTTACTGAAACGATAATCAAGTAAAAAGCCAAGTACAATAAATTAATGTATTTTAAACCAGGGAGGCTGGGCTGCCCCCCCCCCAAATTTTTTTTAAAAAGGTTTTCTTTTCGAAGCATCTGTTGGTGGTTGTAATGAGAATGTGATAGAGGAGGAGCAGCTACAAGGGAAAGGGAAAACGTTTAACCTTGTGTGTTCAACATTTAGATCGCACATCTCATTTCTGATGGGTTTATAGCATGTGCAAGCACTGATAAGGCCCTGTGTGAAATTGACATCTCAGTCCAAACTGCCTGCTGGCAATTTTTATTTATTTTTTCTTAAGGAAGGGTAAAAAAAAAAAGAGAGAGAGAGAGAGAGAGAGAGAACATTTCTGGCATGTAGATAAAGACGCTGTCTCAGCTGTATGATGGAACCTTTCATCTTTGGAAGGCTAGCCGAAGAAAAGAAATGCCTATTGGCTAAGTTAGGACAGGGAAGAATCTTCTTCTTCCCTATCCTAACTTAGCCAATAGGCGTTTCTTTTCTACATGCCTGACTGTCCACAAATCCACAGATTTGTTGACAGACTCTGTGGTCTCTTCCCAAAATCCCCAAAGCTTTAACCAAAAACTATCTACTGTTGACCTCACCCCATTCCTAAGAGGTCTGTAAGGGGCGTGCATAAGAGCACCAGTATGCCTACCATCCCTGTCCTAATGTTCCCTTTGATTGTATCCAATTTTGTATAGTTATTACATACTTATGCTTATATATATATATATGCCTATATATCGTATAGTTATTTCATGACTTATGCTTATATATACTGTTGTGACAAATAAATAAAATAAAAAGCTTTAATTGCAACAATACAAGAGCAACCAACAGATTTAAACTTAATGTTAACCGCTTTAATCTAGATTGCGGAAAATATGACTTCTGTAACAGAATCATCAGTGCTTGGAATACTTTACCTGACTCTGTGGTCTCTTCCCATAATCCTCAAAGCTTTAACCAAAAACTTTCTACTATTGACCTCACCCCATTCCTAAGAGGACCATAAGGGGCGTGCATAAGAGCACAAACGTGCCTACCGTTCCTGTCCTATTGTTTTTTCTTTTCTTCTTCCTATATATATATTGATGCTTATACCTCCTAATATTTACTCATATATATGTTTATATACTATATAATCCTTTTTATATGATGTTGTGACAAAATAAAAAAAATAAAATAAATTTGGGGTGGGGTTGGGGTGGAGAACAGCAGCAAAAAGGGAAATTCTCATCAGACTGGATGGACTGAACTTTTTAAAACAGCTACAGTCGTGGCCGAAATTGTGGACAATTTTTAGGAAAAGTGTATTTTCTAAAACTAGCTCATAACACAAATTTCCTGACAGTGAGAACAATCGACCAGTGGGATGACTTGCCTCCAGAAGTTGTGGGTGCTCCATCAAGAATAGACCGGACAATCATTTATCTGAAATGGTAGAGTGTCTCCTGATCAAGCAGGAGTTTAGACTAAAAGACTTCCAAGGTCTCTTCCAACTCTATTATTCTATATTCTTTGTTCTAATATTTCCAACTGAAATTTTCCAAGGTAGGATTTGAGCGAACCCTGTGTTGCTGGCACTTCTAAAACTCTGAATCAAAAGTTTCAATGGTTCTTCGCAGATTCACTTTGTGTTTGAGGAATTCTAAGCCAGAAACTTTTTTTTCTTCACGGACTCCTAATCTTCCTTGGCATTTCTAGGACATAAACACTAATCTGTCCACCCAAGAAGATTACTTCTGATGCCATTTTAACCTTTGCTAGGAAATTCACTCTAATGCCAATAATATTGAAAAATCCAGGACCATGAATGATTGTTGAGAAACTGAGTCTGTAAACCTGTTTCCCTTCCATTCAACACTTCTTTCACTTTGAGACTAAGAGAAATTTTCTAATGGCTGTTTAAAACACTTAAAATAGTATGTTTGTCCTTCTTCTACCCATACCATGAACTATGGTTTGGAAGTTCTCTCTCAAGAGGTGGCCAAAGCTAACACCTGATGGACACCTAACATCAAAAAACGTCATCAAAAAAGCACAACAAAGAATGTTCTTCCTGCGCCAACTCAGAAAGCTCAAACTGCCCAAGGAGCTGCTGATCCAGACCTACAGAGGAATTACTGAGTCTGTTATCTGCACCTGTATAACTGTCTGGTTTGGTTCTGCAACCCAACAAGACAGGCACAGATTTCAGAGGATCATTAGAACTGCAGAAAAAACAATGGCTACCAACCTGTCTTCCATTGAGGACCTGTATACTGCACAAGTCAAAAAGAGGGCTGTGAAAATATTTACAGACACCTTACTCCTGGACATAAACTGTTTCAACTCCTACCCTCAAAACGACGCTATAGAGCACTGCACACCAGAACAACTAGACACAAGAACAGTTTTTTCCCGAATGCCATCACTCTGCTAAACAAACAATTCCCACAACACTGTCAAACGATTTACTAAGTCTGCACTACTATTAATCTTCTCATCTCCTTCCACATATAGACCGTACCATCCATGTATGACTATAACTTTGTTGCTTGTATCCTTACGATTTATATTGATATTGTTTCCTGATTGCTTATTTGTACCCTATGACTATCATTAAGTGTTGTAACTTACAATTCTTGATGAACGTATCATTTCTTTTATGTACACTGAGAGCATATGAACTAAAGACAAATTCCTTCTGTGTCCAATCACACTTGGCCAATAAAGAATTCTATTCTATTCTATTCTATTCTATTCTATTCTATTCTATTCTATTCTATTCTATTCTATTCTATTCTATTCTATTCTATTCTATTCTATTCTATTCTATTTTCCCATGAATGCTTGCTTTTAAAGAACGGTGAACATAAATGAGAGGTTTCCTGAGGATGGTCCAGAAGATGTCTTAAAAGTGAGATCTTGTAGCCTCTCCTGAGAAGATCTTTCTGGTATCACCTTCCGTAACCAACCAACCAGTGGTGGGTTTCAGAATTCTTTACTACTGGTTCTGTGGCTATGGCTTGGTGAGTGTGGCTATGGCTTGGTGAGTGTGGCATGGCTTGGTGGGTGTGGCAGGGGAAGGATACTGTAAAATCTCCATTCCCTCCCCACTCCAGGGGAAGGTTACTGCAAAATCCCCACATCCTCCCAATCAGCTGGGACTTGGGAGGCAGAGAATAGATGGGGGTGGGGCCAGTCAGACTTTTTACTACTGGTTCTCCGAACTACTCAAAATTTCCGCTACCGGTTCTCCAGAACTGGTCAGAATCTGCTGAAACTCACCTCTGCAACCAACCATTGCTCTCTGCTTGCTTGAGGCTCCATTTCTGACAGAATGGAACTGCCGTGCGACATCTCTAGCTCATCTTTGGCGAAAGCTGTTCTCCTCCGCTGCTAATTGGAAGCCTGCGATGCGGTAAGAAAGCAAAGATCCCGAGCGATGCTCTCTTCGGAGCTAAGTAGGCTCCTGTTAAATGAAGCCAGATGGCTACATCAGCCTGGAAGGGCCCCGCGTCCATCACCCCCAGTAGCAGCAAAGGCCGGGCCCAGCCTTCCAATTTTCTCTGCAAGCCTTTGACAGCTGCTCCTGGGGAAATTATGCCTGCACAACGTGTTGGGCTAAAGAGGGAACAGGAGAAACCGATTCTCTGCCTTTTTCATTAGCGATAAACACAGGCTCCCTTTGTCTTGGAAAGCAATTTCATAGCTGATGCACAAACACGAGGGCCATCAAAGCAGGGCGGTGAGAGAGACAATGGCAAGGAGAGACGCGCTCATCGACAGAGGCACATTTCCATTTTGATAACAATGCTCCGGCCGCCTGTTGTACACTCCGTGCCGTGCTTTGCTCCCCACCCGCCTCTCACGCTCACACAGGCGCGGGGAGATAGTTTACTTCCCCCCTTTTCTTCCCACGTCAGCCAGAGGAATCGAGAGGCCGAGCCCACAAAAGCATCTGAGAATCGAGTCCTCCTCCTTGCCGAATGCTGGGCCTGCCCCAACTCATAGGCTTTAGCTTGATTTATATTGGGGAGATCTTTTCAGTTCCAGAACGGGAGGAGCGAGGGACCTTATTCCCCTCGTTTTACCCCAGCATCCCTCTTTTGTTCTTTGCCATAGGATGGAGAATGGGCTGGGTTGCTGTCAGGCATGAAGAACCGGGCTACATGGGTAGAATTCAAATGAGCTACTTTATTGTTTACTGGCAATAATACAGGAATCTGTCCAGACTGGCAGTTTTCACCTGGGAAAGACTAGATAAAGCTCAAAGGCATTTGGGGATGGGGTGGGAGGGAGGGTCAGTCCTTGCCTTCTTGTGTTTACCTAGTGAGTCCATGCTAATTCCCTGCTTGAACCCTCCTCCCAACTGGGAGGGTTGATCTCTAACTGTTGATTGACAATTGATTGGATTGGCCCTTTTATGTTTTGTTGTGATCCACCAGCAGCCTGTGGAGCTGGCAACAGAGTCGGACAGCGATGAGGCTGAGGTGAGGCCAGGGCCATCAGGGGGTGAGGTGTGGACTCCAGAGCCTCCAGAGATTGATAGTAGTGAGGCAGAGGAACAGGAGGAGCCTGTTCCTAATGCACGCATGAGAAGAGCTGCCAGAAGGCAAGAGCAGCTCAAGCAAAAAGGACAACTCGGGAGTAGGGCCAAGAGATGATTGGCCCCTCCCATAAGGCTTAAAACAGACCAGCAATGGCATTTCGGCTTTGTCGGAAAACAATGTTGGTAGCTTCGTCTTCTTGCATTTATTTTTGTATCTGTGACTTCTGAACGTTTGCCAAGAAAGGCCTTTGGCAATTTGCCTAATTGGACCAAGGTTTGCGATAGGACTGAGGAATTTGTGTTGGGAGGAATTTGCTTTAATTTATAAATAAATATAAACAACAACAGAGTTGGAAGGGACCTTGGAGGCCTTCTAGTCCAACCCCCTGCCCAGGCAGGAAACCCTACATCATCTAGATCATCTAGCTCTAGATCATCTAGATCATCATTTAGTTGAACTACACTGGGAATGAAGTAATCTCAGCTGTTCGAATAAAGTTTGTTTGTTTGTTTCACGGACTAAGTTTTTTACTACCTACTTGGGCCTAGGGCACAATATGTTTTGTGGTTGAGCTTCTGCAAAGGACCACGGCTTCGGTCCTCCAGCTGCCCTGTTTTTAGCTCCAGTTGTCAACCCTGAAGCTGACCTGACCGAAGCCATTTCGAAGCTTCTGTGTTGGCACACTGGAGCTGAGGGATAGGGAAGGCGGGAATAGAGATGGCTGGGATGTTGCAGCCAAAACAAAGTACTTTCTCTTGGGAACCAAGGACATTCTCACAGGCAGCCAGAGAAAGAGAGAGGAGGTGTGGAGTTACCAGGCAACCGCATGGCACCTTGATTGGACCGTGTGACTGATTGTTTGGGGAAGGGGAAAAACTTTAACTTTAAATTAGGTGAAAACCGTGGAAGCCTTCAGAGTTGGTTTTCTCCAGAACTGTGCCAATATGATATAGCCAATTCTTTGGAAATCCACCTGCCTAGGAATTTTGCCTGCTAGGGATGTGTTACTTGGAACCCTGACACCGATTTTCCATGGGGTGAGAGCAGTGGTGGGTTTCAAATTTTTTTACTATCGGTTCTGTGGGTGTGGCTTGGTGGGCGTGGCAGGGGAAGGATACTGTAAAATCTCCATTCCCACCCCACTCCAGGGGAAGGATACTGCAAAATCCCCATTTCCTCCCCATCAGCTGGGACTTGGGAGGCAGAGAATAGATGGGGGCGGGGCCAGTCAGAATTTTTACTACCGGTTCTCCGAACTACTCAAAATCTCTGCTACCGGTTCTCCAGAACCGGTCAGAACCTGCTGAAACTCACCTCTGGGTGAGAGACGGGCACATAATTTCTAAAAACAGGCATAAGGCCACCGATATCAACGTTGCCGGATAGGAAGATAAAGCAAATATATGTGGCTTGCTTAATGTAAGCCAGGGTTTATCTCTGGTAGAAGAGGTGATGTCAAGCATTGATAGAGAAGGAATATGTGTCCTAAGGATGCTTGAGAATCTTTTGTGAAAATCAGCTACTTTCTTCTATTTCTTGGCGTCCATTATATATAGTGGACAGCAAACCAGTTCATTTAATGACCGTTCAAAGTTACAATGGCACTCAAAAAAGTGACTTATGACCGTTTTTCACACTTATGACCATTCCCGTGATCAAATCCAGATGCTTGGCAACTGACTCCTATTTATGACCGTTGCAGTGTCCCAAGGTCACGTGATTTCCCTTTCGCGACCTTCCCACGAGCAAAGTCAATGGAGGAGCCAGGCTCCCTTAACAACCGGGTTACTCACTTAATAACTGCAATGATTCACTTAACAACGGTGGCATGAAAGGTTGTAAAATGGGGCAAAAGTCACTTAACAAGGGTCTCACTTAGCAACAGAAACTTCGGGCTCAATTGTGGTCGTAAGTCGAGGACTACCTATACCCTGATTCTAAATTCCTTTCATAAATCACTTCTTGGCAACGTTTCCCCCCCTTCCCGCATCCCATCTGTGCTTCTGAGGTATCCTTCTCGTCGGTTACACCCCAGTTTTTCCACTCAGTTGCATGTATTTTGTTAAAGCAGGAATTAGTGGGCCATTAAACAAAACAGCTGGAAAATCCAGAGTTGCAAAGTAAGCATTCTGCTGCTAGACACTTGGGAGGGGGGGGGAAAGCACATTAATTTGGGGATTTGATGATTTAGGATTATAGAAATGCTGTATATTATTGCCGGTTTCAGAGTAAGATATTGATGCATTCGGTATCTGTCTCCATACCGAAGAAACTTGGAAGTCATTCTTTTTTTCCCAGTTTCCCTCTTTTTCTTTCTCTTTGTGTGCCTGATTTTGCTATTTTACAAACGTTTTTTTTTGGCTTTTTGGGGGGATAGTTTATTCATTGCTGAAACTTAATAAAAATGTTGATAAGCAAGAAAAGTATAAAAAGGTAAGTCGTGCTAGTCGTTCCCGACTCTAGGGGGTGGTGCTCATCTCCGTTTCAAAGCCGAAGAGCCAGCGCTGTCCGAAGACGTCTCCATGGTCATGTGGCCGCCATGACTCAACACCAAAGGTGCACGGAACGCTGTTATTTTCCCACCAAAGGTGGTCCCTATTTTTTCTACTTGCATTTTTTACCTGCTTTCGAACTGCTAGGTTGGCAGAAGCTGGGACAAGTCACGGGAGCTCACCCCCATTAGGTGGCACTGGGGATTCAAACTGCTGACTTTTCAATCGACAAGCTGAATGTCTTAGCCACTGAGCCACTGCATCCCTTAAGGTAAGTATACAGCTAAGCAATTTGTGTGTCTTACCTTTTTCCTATGCAAGCTTTCTTCAGAAACAACTTACCTATGCTTTATTTAAATCAAACGGTTTGATATATGTTTTTGTTTTATCCACCTTCCAAAAGGTGTTGATTCTTATCCACCTTCCCTGAATGTACACCGATTTTTATGCACAGTTTTAACTGGGAACAACGGAATGTCAGTGGTGCCTACTCATAATAACTCCTGCCTATGCCACGATAACTCCATTCTGATGGAAGATGGCATTCTGACATCAAAGAAGTTTGTGATGGATTTCTTGCAAATCCTTAACTTTCAGTCTACCTCCACGCTTAAGCTGTGCTATCAACTTAATCTCTCAGCCTACAAACTTCATTTCCTAAATGTTTATAAGGTCGAGATGTCCTCAAGGCAAGCTTGATTCCTGGTGATTACATAAACATTTCCATGCAGTGTTCACAAGTGTTTAAAATAGCTTTCGACATCACTGTCTTCTGAGGTTTCGGGATAACAGAATAACAAAGTGGGGAGGGACCTTGGAGACCATCTAGTCCAACCCGCTGGGCCCAAGCAGGAGACCCTACACCATTTCTGACAAATGGCAGTCCAATCTCTTCTTGAAAGGCTCCAGGGATGAAGCTCCCACAACTTCTGAAGGCAACTTCTGTTCCATCGGTTGATTGCTCTCACTGTCAGAAAATTCCTCCTTATTTCCAGGTTGAATCTCTCCTTGTTCAGTTTCCATCCATTATTCCTTGTCTGGCCTTCAGGTGCTTTGCAAAAGAGTTTGACCCCTTACTCCCTGTAGTAGCCCCTCAAATATTGGAAGACTGCTATCATGTCTCCCCTGGACTTCCTTTTCATCAGACGTGCTATGCCCAGTTTCTGCAACCGTTCATCATATCTTTTAGCCTCCAGTCCCCTAAAATCATCCTAGTTGCTCTTCTCTGCACTCTTTTTAGAGTCTCGACATCTTTTTTAATAGTGTGGTGACCAAAACTGGATGCAGTACTCTAGGCGTGGTCTTACTAAAGCTTTATAGAGTGGTATTAGTATCTCCCTTGATCTTGATTGTATCCCTCTGATAATGCAATTTAGGATTGCATTGGCTTTTTGAGCTGCCGCTGCACACGGCTGGCTCATATTTAGCTGGTTTTCCACTAAGACTCCAGGATCCCTCTCACAGCCACTGCTATTAAGCCTGGATTCACCCAGTCTATATGTGTACTTTTGGGTTTTCTTGCCTAAGTGTAAGACTTGAATTTTCTCTACATTGAATTTCTTAGAAGGCGTTCTTTGGAAACCAGGAATTGGTGTTGGTTGGTGCCCAAGCAGAGATCGCTTACATCCCAGTCATAAGTGTGAAGGATCATCTCCAGGGGTGGGCTTCAAATTTTTTTTAAGGAAGGGTTTCTCTGCCCGGTTGCTAGGTGGGTGTGGCCATGGTGGGCGTGGCCTAGTCGGTCTCCTGCATCATGGCTGGAGGGGGGGTCATTTTTGCCCTCCCCTGTCTCTGGAGGCTTTTCTCGAGCCTCCGGGAGGGCGAAAACAGCCTTCCCAGGCTCCGGATGCCTTTCATGAACTTCCAGTAGGCCTATTTTTCACCCTCCCCATGCCTCTGCACATGCCCTGCATTTACCTGCATCTAAAATGGGCCTTGTGGGGACTCCTGGGGGGGGACGGGCAGGGTAGGTGGGGCAGGGTAGGTGGGGCCAATCAGGAGTGGGATTTGGGGGTTCTCCAAACAGCACAGAACCTTAGCTAGAGGTGAACCCCCAGCAGCCCAGCCCTGATCATCTCCCTTACCTCCCATGGAGTTCCACAATTTTCGTTTTCTGTTCTATCTTTTTTTCTTTCTCACCCTGTTCCTCTTCCTGTGTTTTCTCTGACCCCCGTCCTGGTTCTCTCCCCACCCCAAAAAATTAGGCCAAAGGCTCCCTACATCTCTACGATCTCATTTCTGGGGCTCCATCCTTGTCGTAAAGCTTTTTGAGGATGGGAGGGATGGAGAAAAAAATAAACCTAAGAATTTACTTCCCCTGAAATTGAGAGAGAAAATCCTATTTTCTAATCGGGAGAAAGTTTGCAGATTCTCTGCATAGCGGAGCAGAATTAAACATTCGGGGCTGCCGAATAAATCAGGGTGCTGTAGGTCACCGAGCAGGAGTTTCATGATGGCTGAGTCTCTAACAAAGGTTAAAATGTGGAATAAAGACCAATAATGACAAGGAGCCAGAATCAGTGACCAGAAACGAAGACATCACTGGATGAGGCCGGGAAGCAGACGAAATCTCTGCCTGTAATCAGTGCTCAGTGGGTCAAACGAAAAGCAGGCTGCCTAGCATCCTCAAGTAGAGACATCACAAAAGAGAAATGGCTTTGGCAGACTTTTCCAGTAAAATTAATATAGCCAAAAAGGCTTTGTCCAAGGGTTGAACACCTTTTAGAGAGATGGTAGAGGGTAGGGGTGAAATGTAAAAATTTTTACTACCGTTTCTGTGGGCATGGCTTGATGCGGGGGGTGTAATATGACTGGGCGGGCATGGCCAATTTTTTTTTTAAAAAGCATTTTTTCTACAACCTCTTCAGTGGAAGAGGTTGCAAAAAAATGCTTTTAAAAGCTTCTGATGATCAGGCAACTCAGCTGGGCTTGTCAGAGTTTTTAAAGGCATTTTTTTTACAACCTCTTCGGCAGATGAGGTTGTAGAAAAAATGCTTTTAAAAGACTCTGACGATCCCAGCTGAGCCGCGAGATCATTGGAGGCTTTTTTTTTTAACTTTTAAAAGCATTTTTTCTACAACCTCTTCAGCGGAAGAGGTTGCAAAAAAAATGCTTTTAAAAGCTTCTGATGATCAGGCAACTCAGCTGGGATCGCCAGAGGAGCCTTTTACAAGCATTTTTTCTACAACCACTTCAGCGGAGGGACCTTGGAGGTCTTCTACTCTCTACTCAGGCAAGAAACGCTATACCATTTTGGACTAATGTTGTCCAAAACTTCCAGTGTTGGAGCATCCACAACATCTGGAGGAAAGTCGTTCCACTGATTCATTGCTCTCACTGTCAGGAACTTTCTTTCCTTAGTTCCGGGTTGCTTCTCTCCGTGATTAGTTTCCATCCGTTGCTTCTTGTCCTGCCTTCAGGGGCTTTGGAGAATAGGTGGACCCTCCCCCCTCTTCTTTGTGGCAGATAGGTATGGAAAGAGGACATCCATGCATCCATGGGGTGCTCGGATGCTTTGAAAGCACCATGCAAGGACAGCCCTTGAAAACTGGGTTTCAGGCCGCATAATCAGAGCGATTGAGTTGCTCCTTTTTTTAATCCAATAGCTCAAATTTAGTACTGTGTTTTGCTCTCCGCTTATTCTCTCTCTCTCTCTCTCCCCCTTTCTCTCTCTCTCTCTTTCCCCCTCTCCCTCCCCCTCTCTCTCTCCCTCCCTCTCTCTCTTTCTCTCTCTTCCCCCTCTCCTCCTCTACCTCTCTCTCTTTCTCTCTCTCCCTTTCTCTCTCTCTCTCCCTCCCTTTCTCTCTCTCTTTCTCCCTCTGCCTCTCTTTCCCCTCTCCTTCTCTTCCCCTCTCCCTCCCCTCTCTCTCTATCCCTCTCTCTCCCTCCCCATCTCCTTCTCCCTTCCTCCTCCCTCTCTCTTTCCCTTTCTCCCTTTCCCTCCTGGCGCTCCCCATCTCTCCTCCTCTTCCTCCCTACTTTCCTCTCTCTCTCTCTCTCTCTCTCTCTCTCTCTCCCTTTTCCTCCCTCCTTCCGTCCCGCCCTCCTTCCCTCTCTCCCCCATCTCTTAAAACCTTTCCATGTTAAATGTCTCTGGAACTGGAATTTGCATTTCAAGAAACCTGCTGGATGTAGGAACAGAGAAGGGACAAGTTATTCTTATTGCCTGAATGGATAATGATGGGGGGGGGGTGGCAGTGAGAGAGAAGGTCCTTCTTTTCCTGTTTCCCTTGGCCCATAACTGTCTGAGCAGGGTTAAAAAGAGGTGATCGATAATGGATTTTTTTTAAAGCAAAGCCGCCCTACGAATGAACGAAAGAACGGCCAGGGAAAACGGCAATGACATCACCACAATTTGCTCTCGAGAGAGGGCAGCGTTTCTCCATTGCTTAGCTTCGATGTTCCAGGATTGTGGTGAGTTTAAGTACTCTTAGATTAAAACATATCTATCTATCTATCTATCTATCTATCTATCTATCTATCTATCTATCTATCTATCTATCATCTATCTATCTATCTATCTATCTATCTATCTATCTATCTATCTATCTATCTATCATCTATCTATCTATCATCTATCTATCTATCTATCTATCTATCTATCTATCTATCTATCTATCTATCTATCTATCTATTTATCATCTATCTATCTATCTATCTATCTATCTATCTATCTATCTATCTATCTATCTATCTATCTATCTATCTATCTATCTAAGGATGAGGATATCCAGGTAAATTATCAGCAGAGGTGACAGCCGAAACAGTGCTTTGGAGGAGGTGCAGAAAATGTCAAAGAGCTGAGGCAACCTCATTTGCCATATTCTTCCGTTGCAAATCGGGGGTGCCAAAATAAAAATCTAAAGTTGTTGTTTGGTCCACCGGCGTGTCTCTTAACAGCTGAATCAAAACACAATTGTCGCACTTATAGGTAAAGACATGTTTTTACGCCACCCAACCAACCCCACGAGAGCTAGCAGGAATCACAGTCTAAGGCTCAGCCCTGGTTGGATTTTCCGCAGGGTCCTGACCCAGACACTCTCCTCCAAGGGCTTTGCGCAGCCTTGCGCAATGTGCAGCTGAGTGGGACAATGACTAATGGTTGTGAAACACAACCTCCCATGGAGGAGTGGTGTGGGAGCTCATGGTACAGATTCATACCGGGTATGTATGGCACCGGATTTTGGACTCGGAGGCATCTTATCATGCAAGAACATTCTGGATTCCTAAGGCCAACAGGTTTTTCCTAGGATTTGGGCCCAGGACACTAGAGAACAGAATGTGCTAAGATCAAGAAAATACTGGTAAATAGGTTTGCTTCTTTGTGGGGTCCCTGGTGCTCTCTG
This sequence comes from Ahaetulla prasina, assembly GCF_028640845.1. Lineage (NCBI taxonomy): Eukaryota > Metazoa > Chordata > Lepidosauria > Squamata > Colubridae > Ahaetulla > Ahaetulla prasina. The sequence goes on from NC_080547.1 coordinate 11,848,093, forward strand.
AGCTTGGTTGTTTTCTTGCAAACGTTTCATTACCCAACTAGGTAACATCATCAGTGCTAGAAGGGAGTGTGGGGGCTGGGGAGAGGAAGATGGGGAGGAGGGGAAAGAGGAGAGGGAAGAGGAGCAGGAGCAGGAAGTGGAAGTGGAGGAAGAATAGGAGTCCTTGGTGCTCTCTGAGCTTGGTTGTTTTCTTGCAAACGTTTCATCACCCAACTAGGTAACAACATCAGTGCTTGAAGGGAATAGGGTATGCAGAGCAAAGGAGGAGGAGGAAGGAGAGGAACAATGGAATAACAGAAGGGGTTTTGGAATTGGAATTGGATTTTGGGATTTTGGAGTTGGAAGGGATTTTTGGAAATCTCCTAATCCAACTTCCTGCTCAAGCAAGAAAGGACTTCTCGGACTCTGGGGTCCTTAGTGCTCTCAGAGCTTAGTTGTTTGCTTGCAAACGTTTCATTACCCAACTAGGTAACAACATCAGTGCTAGGAGAGTGCTGTTTGTTTATATATAAGCGGCTTGCGCTGCCAGTGTTGATGGGGAGTGTTCTTGGCACTCCCTTGATGTTTACTGTTTGATTGTTTGTGTCTTGTTTAAGGTATTCAGACAAACAATCCTTAGGAATTCTGGGAGCTGAAGTCCATGCTGGCTGAGGAATTCTGGGAGCTGGAGTCCATGCTGGCTGAGGAATTCTGGGAGCTGAAGTCCACAGGTCATAAAGGGGCCGTAGTTGCCCAGCCCTGCTCTAGAATAAGAACCTGAACCAAGGAGGCTGGGCGAAAGGGCATGCAGACTTTTTCTGAATAGTAAATCCTGCCTGCTTTAAGGAAGAGAATAGAGGATAAAGAGGAGAATGAGCCAAAGCGAAACCTTGCTTCTGTTTACAGCTGTCTCAGAAGGAGTTAAGATGCAAGGCTTCCAAGTACAAGCCCAGTTAATAAACAAGAAAAGAGGCCCTCTTTTAATCCTGCAAATCCCTTTTTTTCTTCTTCTTCTTCTTCAAAAACCATTGTTGTTGTTTTAAAAAACCGTGCTGTTTTAGTTCAGGTTTTTCCCGCTAAGAAGACCATTGAACGGGTCCCTGTTGGCAATGTTTCACCATTCAAAGCCCCCAACAAAAATGTAGGAACACATACAGATGCATGCATAGACACACTCAAAATCTTTTGCGCCGAGCTGGTTTATCTTTGCCTCTTTTCACAGTTTGGAAAACCTTCTGCAAGAAAGCCGGCCAAGCGCAGGAATTGATAGGTAAAGGGCTTATACTGCAAATGCCAATGAAGTAGATCCCCTGGGAGGTTGGGAATTTAACTCTGGAAGGGATGTATTGCTTGCAAAGGATTGGAGTGGGGTTTCGCAAGTTCGACAACCTTAAGAGGGGCGGACTTCAACTCCTAGAATTCCCCAGGCAGTCATGGGAAAAGAAATGGTTTTCATGACGGAGAAACAGCTCATAGAACGTAGAATATAGAGTTGGAAGGGAGGCAAGGCCTGCAGGCTGGATTCGGGCCACAGAGTGCTTAGAACTGGCCAGGGGTGGGCTTCAAAAACGTTAGCAAGGGCTGCTCAGCCAGGTTGCTGGGGCTGTGTATCCATGGTGGGCGTGGCCTAGTCGGCCTCCTGCACCACTGGGGGTGGTGGTGGCGTTTTTGCCCTCCCCGGGCTCTGGAGGCTTTTCTCAAGCCTCCGGGAGGTGAAAATGGCCTCCCCAGGCTCTGGAGGCCCTCTGGAGGCCGGAAATGGGCCCATTTCTGGCCTTCCCAAACTTCCAGTAGACCCATTTTTTTGCCTTCCCCGAGCCTCTGTGCCCGCTTCCGGAGAATGGAGAGGCGACGCCAGCAAAAGGAAGGGAGGGGCAGGCCTGGATAAGTGCTGAGTCATGGAGCCACACCCCATGGCCTATATAAAGGATCTGCTTTCCGGCATTCTTTGAGTCAGGCAAAGTCTCATCTGGTTGCTGAAGTCACACCTTGGATTCCTGCCTGCCCTGAGGACTCTGACAGGAATTTGGCAAAGCTGCAGAGGCTTCGTGGCCATGCTTGATGCAGACTTCCCAGACCCGGCCGTCAGAGGAGGAGTGGGACACGACAACACCATTGGATGTTGGACTCATCCAAAATGTTGGTCCAGGACTTGGGTTCAACCAATGGAATCCTGGCCATCCTCTGCCACAAAGGGATGTTTGGAGCATCCAAAACAGGCCGTGTGGGGACTCCTGGGTGGGGCGGGGTGGGTGGGGCCAGCCAGGAGTGGGATTTGGGGGTTCTCCGAACTGCACAGAATCTTAGCTGGAGGTTCTCCCGAACCCCCAGCAGGCCACTTCTGAAACTGGCCCAAGGGGCCTCCCTGGAAACTGTGAAGAATTGACCCACAGAATCTCTGCCAGCAAATATGGAGCTCAGGAGCCCTTTTTCGTTGGCAGAGCACTCGGGCAACCACAGGCACCCTAGACACAACTGACACCGAACTGGCCACACTCACCTTGGCCATGCCCCCCCCGAAGGTCAAATATAACCCTGATGTGGCCCTCAATGAAGTCCAGTTTGACAGCCCTGCTCTATACCATTTCAGACAATTAGTTGTCCAGTCTCTTTTTGAAAGCCTCCAGTGATGGAACACCCACAACTTCTGAAGGCAACTTCTGTTCCATGGGTTGATGGCTCTCCCCATTAGGAAACATCTCCTTAGTTCCAGATTGCTTCAGTCCTTGGTTTGTTTCTTGTTTTGCCTTCTGGTCCTTCGGAAAATAAGTTGACCCCCCTTGTCTTTGTAGCAGCCCCTCAAATACTGGAACACTGCTATCGTCTCTCCCCTGGTCCTTCTTTTCATTTGAGCTGACAGGCGATGTCCGAGGTGTTTAGAATTAAGGAATTATTGAGGAATTATTGAGTCTGTCATCTGCACCTCTATAACTGTTTTGTTTGGCTCTGCAATCCAACAAGACAGACACAGACTTCAGAGGATCATTAGAACTGCAGAAAAAACAATGGCTACCAACCTGCCTTCCATTGAGGACGTGTATACTGCAGGAGTCAAAAAGAGACCTGTGAAAATATTTACAGATCCCTTACATCCAGGACATAAACTGTTTCAACTCCTACCCTCAAAGCGACGCTATAGAACACTGTACACCAGAACAACTAGACACAAGAACAGTTTTTTCCCGAAGGCCATCACTCTGCTAAACAAATAACTCCCACAACACTGTCAAACTATTTACTAAATCTGCACTACTATTAATCTTCTCATCATTCCCATCACCCATCTCCTTCCACTTATGACTGTATGACTGTAACTTTGTTGCTGGTAATCCTTATGATTTATATTGATATATTGACCATCATTTGTGTTGTAAATGTTGTACCTTGATGAACGTATCTTTTCTTTTATGTACACTGAGAGCATATGCACCAAGACAAATTCCTTGTGCGTCCAATCACACTTGGCCAATAAAAAATTCTATTCTATTCTATTTAGCCAGCTGGGATGGCCGAAACTTCCATATAACGAAGAGAAGAAGAGAAACATGGTACATTTTCCTCGTCAAAACCAGGCAGGAAGTGAAATGGTCTACCACCAAGCTACGACTTAGAACTTTGGCAATTATCCCAAACCGTATCTGAAAGGCAATTGTAAGAACGCATTTTCGATTATCACCTCAGCTCCTGCAATCAAAGCTTCAGGGAGAGGAAATTTGGAAAGCTGCTTGAGGTGGCTAAGAATAAGGCAGGTCAAACTGAGGGAGTGAATGAGAAAAAGAGCTTGAGGAACCGGGAAGGATCAGGCTTCATATTTGGCAAATGTTGAAGTCTTAAATGGGAGCAACATCAAGTTCCTCCCCCACACGAGCCTTTCTCCAGAGCTGAGGAAATGTGCTTAGATGGTATTAAAAGTAATAAAATCTCCAAGGACATTTTGCTCTCACAACATTCAGCCTTTATTAAGCTGGTGGTGGGAGACCCTGGATAATTCAGCATTGGTTCCACCGGCCCACTCCAAAATCAGTATTTCTGAGCAGCTGTTTAAAGATGGTATTTAGAGAGAAGGAAAGCCAAGGAATATTTCAAGCTTCCACCAAAGATCTCAGCTTGGTCTCCTCAGCTTGGCAAATCCAAAGTTAAGGACTCCTCTATGTGTTTATTTAAATAATGAACATGGTCCCCATCTTACATAGGGATCCTGAGTCTCCAATCATGAAAAATGAAAAATGAAAGTTCGATACTCGAATGAAAAGCACAGAATTGTCATTGCGCAATCATTCAGGCGCCATAAAACTCATACACACCTGTTGTGCCTCGCCCGCCCTCCTCTCCGCAGCCGGGCCCCTCCCATCTCCTGCTATCTCAGCCAGAGACTGATAGTGAAGAAGAATGGCCTGGCATGCCTCCAGCCCCCAGCCCTGGCACCGTGCCCGGACAGACTGAGCAAACAAACTTCCCTCCTATAGCATGTGAGCATGAAGCCAGCCACGAGCTAGAATTGCTGGCAGCTGAGCAGGAAGATGAAAGGTGGGCTGATCCCTGCTTCTGGAGAATGGAGAGGCGACATCAGCAAAAGGAAGGGAGGGGCAGGCCTGGATAAGTGCTGAGTCATGGAGCCACACCCCATGGCCTATATAAAGGATCTGCTTTCTGGCATTCCTTGAGTCAGGCAAAATCTCATCTGGTTTGCTGAAATCACACCTTGGATTCCTGCCTGCTCTGAGAACTCTGACAGGAATTTGGCAAAGCTGTAGAGGCTTCGTGGCCACGCTTGATACAGACTTCCCAGACCCGGCCGTCAGAGGAGGAGTGGGACACGACAACACCATTGGATGTTGGACTAATCCAAAATGTTGGTCCAGGACTTGGGTTCAACCAATGGAATCCTGGCCATCCTCTGCCACAAAGGGATGTTTGGAGACCTTGCAAAATTAGATTAAATGACAAAATGGGAGATGGAAGAAAGTTTAAAAATCAGTTTGGAGATGCTTCTTCATGTCTGATGAAGAAGCTCTTCTTCCTGGCCTCCAGGAGAGGTTTACCTTGACTTATCTTGATGAATGAAAGTGGAACACAACTTAGATGAGTGGTGTCTAGACTCAGGATGGTGTCGATAGCGGTGGGGGTATGCAGCTTAGCCAGATGGTGAGATCTTGATCTGAACTTTCTCCTTTCTTCCATGCCTTCTATTGTCATCCCAAAGGTTGGAAGGGACCATCTAGTTCAATCCCTGCTCAAGCTGGAGACCAGTGGTGAAATCCAAATTTTTTTACTACCGGTTCTGTGGTCGTGACTTGGAGGGCGAGGTGTGGCTTGGTGGGCATGGCAGGGGAAAGATATTACAAAATCTCCATTCCCTCCCCACTCTTGAGGGAAGGATATTGCAAAATCTCCATTCCCACCCCACTCTGTGGCCAGCCAGAAATGGTATTTGCCAGTTCTCCGAACTACTCAAAATTTCCGCTACCAGTTCTCCAGAACCTGTCAGAACTTGCTGGATTTCATCCCTGCTGGAGACCCTATGTCCTATTCCGGACAAGTAGATGTCCAGTCCCTTCTTAAAAACCTGCAGTGATGGAACACCCAAAACTTCTATTCATTCCACTGATTAATTGTTATGACTGTCAGTAAGTTTCTCCTTAGTCCTAAGTTGCTTCTCTCCTTGATTAGTTTCCACCCATTGCTTCTTTTCCTGCCCTCAAGTGCTTTGGAGAATAGCTTGACTCCCTCTTCTTTGGGGGAGCCCCTGAGATATTGGAACACTGCAAGTCATGTCTCCGCTAGTCCTTCTTTTCAATAAACTAGACATACCCGGTTCCTGCAACCGTTCTTCATATGTTTTAGCCTCCACTTCCCTAATCATCTTCCTTGCTCTTCTCTGTGTTCTTTCCAGACTCTTGGCATCTTTTTTGTATCACTTGCTATTGTCCATGGCTGTTTGAAAATCATGACTCCCATGCAGGGTTTCAGCAACCTGCGGCTCTGGAGCCGCATGTGGCTCTTTGGGCCTCTGCTGTAGCTCCCTGTTGGGTGATCCCATTACTGGCTGGCCCTGCCTTTCATCCTTCCTTCCCAGTCACTCCTCACCTGGCCTGAGAAGGTAAGGGTGACTGCGGGGGATGGAGAAATGGCCGGGGCAGAGATAGAGAGATACAGAGAGAGATGGAGAGAGATACACAGAGAGAGATGCAGAGAGAGGTGAAGCGAGAGAGACATAGAGAGATAAAATGAGAAGTGGAGAGAGAGAGACAGAGAGAGATGCAGAGAGGTGAAGCGAGAGAGACATAGAGAGATAAAGTGAGAGGTGGAGGGAGAGAGAGACAGAGAGAGATGCAGAGAGAGGTGGAGAGAGATAGAGAGAGAGAGATGCAGAGAGAGATGAAGCGAGAGAGACAGAGAGAGATAAAGTGAGAGGTGGAGAGAGAGAGAGAGACAGAGAGAGATGCAGAGAGAGGTGAAGCGAGAGAGACAGAGAGAGATAAAGTGAGAGGTGGAGAGAGAGAGAGAGACAGAGAGAGATGCAGAGAGAGGTGGAGAGAGATAGACAGAGAGAGATGCAGAGAGAGGAGGGAGAGAGAGGAGGGAGAGAGAGATGTCAAAAGGGTTTTGTGGTTCCCAGTGTTTTTTAACAACCAATTCTCTGCTCTAATGACCGGCTGGGTAGGTGTGGCTAGGGGGGTGTCATGTGACTGGTGGAAATGAGTGATGTTGAGTTGGCCATGCTCATCCAGGTTTTGTGGCTCCCGGTGTTTTCTTTTCTGTGGGAAATGGGTCCAAGTGGCTCTTTGAGGGTTTAAGGTTGCTGACCCCTGCCCTAGGTTGTGTCTCTGTCAAGAGGAGACTGAAATAGAAGGAATATATATATATATATATTTTGGGTGGCAGGAAAAAGTGAGGTTCTCTGCAGGTGAGTCACCCTTTGCTTTCTGCTCTGCCCGTCCCATGGCGTGGACTTCAACTGGATACATCTTGAATAGAGCTGCGTTTGGGCTCTACATGTTCTCTAAAGAAAGAGAACCTTTTTATTGTAGGGATTATAATGGTAAGTAGGTTAAAGCAATTCGAACAATGCAGCTACCTATGAGCCAAGGTGGCTTTCCCTCCGCCCCCCAAAAGATTTATCCAATACTTCTTTGGCTTAAGTCTCCCTTCTGCTAACAGGAAATCCATGGGTCTTAGATAGTTGTTTCCCCATTGGCTTATTCAACAAAAGATCGCTTTTCTTCTTTTATTTATACAACTATAAATAATGGTTAATTGTTCAGGAATGTCTCTTTGTTGCTCTCTGGCCTAGCAGGAATGTTGGAGTCTTTAAAAATCCTCTGGCTTCTGCAATAATTCAATCCTTTGGGTACTTTTTAAATTTTATTTTAAAGGAGGTAAAAGTAAAGGTAAAGGTTCCCCTCACACGTATGTGCTAGTCCGTTCCCAAATCTAAGGGGCGGTGCTCATCTCTGTTTCAAAGCCAAAGAGCCAGCGCTGTCCGAAGACGTCTCCATGGTCATGTGGCCGGCATGACTCAACGCCAAAGGCGCACGGAACGCTGTTACCTTCCCACCAAAGGTGGTCCCTATTTTTCTACTTGCATTTTTTACATGCTTTCAAACTGCTAGGCAGAAGCTGGGACAAATCACGGGAGCTCACCCCGTTACGCAGCACTGGGGATTCGAACCGCTGAACTGCTGACCTTTCAATCGACAAGCTCAGCGTCCTAGCCACTGAGCCACTGCATCCCACTTTTTTTAAAGGAGAGGGTGCCATAAAATAGTTCCGTGCCTTGATGATACTAGCCTGCTCTTTGAGAAAAATATAAATTTGTTTCTATTGTTTGATCATTGTTATTCATAATCACAAAGCCAGTTGGTTGGGTCTGAACATTATTTTAAGGTGCTTATCAATTTTTTTCGCTATGGTTTTATTGAGTTGACTTATTTTGTTGTTTTAATTTTGTGTCTTTGAGCCACTGTTAAATCCCTGCAGTTTTCTTGGCAAGTTTTTCCAGAAGTAGCACGCTGTTGCCTCCTTCCTAGGGCTGAGAGAGTGGGACTGGCTCAAGGTTGCTTCTCTGGCTTTGTGTTTAAGGTGGGATTAGAACTCATGGTCCCTGGGTTCTGGCTTTCAACCACCACACCAAACTAGGTCTCACTGAGTCAACTATAATAAATTTATAGACAGCATTATGGCAAATCATGATTTAAAACCAACTTAATTGGTTATGTTCGTTATGCCAAAATAGAACAATTAACTAGTGGAACCACTTGCCTCCAGAAGTTGTAAATGCTCCAACACTGGAAGTTTTTAAGAGAGATTGGATAACCATTTGTCTGAAACAGTCTAGGATTTCCTGCCTAAACAGGGGGTTGGACTAGAAGACCTCCAAGGTCCCTTCCAGTTCTGCTTATCTAGGTGTACTTGAGTTCTCAAAGCAAACTAACCAAGCACAATTTTGATTTAGTGTGATGTTGTGAACGTAGCGATTGTATTTAGCCAGCAAACTTATTAATAAGACTGTCAACTTATGATAGAAATCTTAATTGATGAATGCCAGAATTTTAGACTCGCTATAAATTTAAATAGGCATCAGGCTACAGATTGCCAGGTTATGTCCGGGAAAGTACTCTGCAGATGCTTTTATCAATTAAAACAAGAGGTCTGAAATTAAAAAAAAATGTAATAGTAATTTGCCTTGCATTCATGTCGCAATAGGCAATATATCAATATGAAGCCCTTATAAACAGACATGCCCTAAACTCTGCTGAAGTTGTTACCAAGTCTGGTAATGAAACATTCAGAAATCAGTCCACGAGCTCAGAGAACGAACCTTCACCCTCATCCTACACCCGAGTGAAAGATATTCACCACTACTGCAAATATATCAATATATTAGAAGGTATCCAGGAAAAGAGGGAACACTTTTATGAGCCGGCATGTGCCATATACAGTAATTTTGAATGCATGGGTATTGAACAGATTAAAAGAGTTGGAAGGGACCTGGTAGGTCATTTAGTACAACTTCCTCGAGCCCAAGCCGGAGACCCTACACCACTTCTGACAGATGGCAGTCCAGTCTCTTCTTGAAAGCCTCCAGTGATGAAGGTCCCACAACTTCCGAAGGCAACTTCTGTATCATCGGTTGATGGCTCTCACTGTCAGGAAATTCCTCCTTATTTCCAGATTGAATCTCTCCTTGATCAGTTTCCATCCATTATTCCTTGTCTGTCCTTCAGGTGGCTTGGAAAATAGCTTGACCCCCTCCTTTCTGTGGCAGCCCCTCAAATATTGGAAGTCTACTATCCTGTCTCTCCTGGTCCTTCTCTTCACTAGACTAGCCATCTCTTATGTCCATCCATGGTTCACTCAGATGTCTTTCTTTCTTTCTTTCTTTCTTTCTTTCTTTCTTTCTTTCTTTCTTTCTTTCTTTCTTTCTTTCTTTCTTTCTTTCCTTCCTTCCTTCCTTCCTTCCTTCCTTCCTTCCTTCCTTCCTTTTGCTTTGGAAAATAGTGTGACCCCCTCCTCTCTGTGGCAGCCCCTCGAATATTGGAAGACGGCTATCCTGTCTCCCCTGGTCCTTCTCTTCACTAGACTAGCCAGGCCCAGTTCCTGCAACTGTTCATCGTACCTTTTAGCTTCCAGTACCCTCATCATCTTGGTTGCTCTTCTCTGCACTCTTTATAATGCAGTATAATATACTGTAAAGCAGGGTTTGATGCAGTCATAATCAATCCAAGGTGCCTTTGCAGTCCATTGGAAAAAAAAAAATTAGATTCATTTAACCGATTAATATGCAGCAAAGGAAATAAGTATTTTCTCCCCATGTGCTGAATTACCAACTAGCCTCTTTTAGCTTAGTCTGCACGTTGCCCAGCTCATCAACCGTTTTGCTCGCTCTCCTTGCTTTGATTATTCCAATTTCAGAGAATCAAAGATGGCTAGCCGTTGGATCAGCGCACATTGGGCTAAAGCGTGATTTGTTGACTGCCACACTAAACCATAAGCCACACTTTACTAAGCACACTTTCCGGGTGTCCTAAAGATGTCAACGCCAAGCCTGGCGATTCGATAGGAGAAGAATAGCAATAGCACGTTGACTTATATACCGCTTCACAGTGCTTTTACAGCCCTCTCTAAGCGGTTTACAGAGTCAGCCTCTTGCCCCCAACAATCCGGGTCCTCATTTCACCCACCTCGGAAGGATGGAAGGATGAGTCAACTTTGAGCCGGTCAGGATCAAACTCCTGGCAATCTGCAGAGTTAGTCTGTAATACTGCATTCTAACCACTGTGCCACCACGATTGGTCCTTCCTTCCTTCCTTCCTTCCTTCCTTCCTTCCTTCCTTCCTTCCTTCCTTCCTTCCTCCCATCTTCCTTCCTCCCTTCCTCCCTCCCATCTTTGTCCCTCCCTCCCTCCCTCCCTCCCTCCCATCTTCCTTCTTCCCTCCCTCCCTCCTTCCTATCTTTCCTTCCTTCCTCCCTCCCTCCTCCTATCTTCCTCCCTCCCATCTTCCTCCTCCCTCCCATCTTCCTCCTCCCTCCCACCCATCTTCCTCCCTCCTCCCTCCCTCTCATCTTCCTTCCTTCTTCCCTCCTCCTATCTTCCTTCCTTCCTTCCTCCTCCCTCCTCCTATCTTCCTCCTCCCTCCCTCCCTCCCATCTTCCTCCTCCCTCCCACCCATCTTCCTCCTCCCTCCCTCCCATCTTCCTTCCTTCTTCCCTCCCTCCTCCCTCCTTCCTATCTTCCTTCCTTCCTTCCTCCCTCCTCCTCCTATCTTCCTCCCTCCTATCTTCCTTCCTTCCTTCCTCCTCCCACCTACCTATCTTCCTTCCTTCCTCCTCCCTCCCATCTTCCTTCCTTCTTCCTCCCTCCTATCTTCCTTCCTTCCTTCCTCCTCCCTCCTCCTATCTTCCTCCTCCTCCCTCCCATCTTCCTCCCTCCCTCCCACCCATCTTCCTTCCTTCCTCCCTCCCACCTATCTTCCTTCCTTCCTTCCTCCCTCCTCCTATCTTCCTCCCTCCCTTCGTCCCTCCCTCCCATCTTCCTTCCACCCTACCACACTCCCATCCTCATCCCTCCCTCCCTTCCCTCCTTCCCACTTAGCAATAGCAGTTTTTTACAGCCCTGTCTAAGCAGTTTACAGAGTCAGCCTCTTGCCCGCAACAATCTGGATCCTCATTTTACCCACCTTGGAAGGGTGGAAGGCTGAGTCAACCTTGAGCCTGGTGAGATTTGAATTGCCAAATTCGGCAAAACTGCCAAAGGCATTTCAAGATGACCATGCTGTAAGCAGAAGTTTACAGGTAGACTATGTCTTATTTAGTGACCATTTGCAATGAAAAAGTGACTTATGACCGATCCCTCACACTTAAAAAACTTATCACAACATCTCCCTTGTCACATTATCCAAATTCAGGTACCAGGCAACCAGCTTGTATTTACGATGTTTGTAGCATCCCATAATTATTATGATCATCATTTGCAACCTTCCCGGCCAACTTCTGACCAGCATAGTTAATGGGGGAAGACAGATTTTTTTAACAATTGCAGGATTCACTTAACAACTGTGGCCAAAAAAAAAAAGGTCATAAAATTTGGCGTGACTGATTGAAGAACTGCCTTGATTAATGACAGAAATTTTGGTTCCGACTGTAATTGTTAAACCGAAGACTTACCTGTATTAGAGAAAGCTGTGGAGTGCTGGATTTCTGCTTGATGATCTAAATGCAAAGAAATGGATAAATGAAAATCCACAGATGGCTAGAAAAGATAATAGGGAAATATATAGATTTTAAACCTGAACTGTTTTTATTAGGGATGCTATCAGGAAAAAAAATGATAAGAAAAGTATGTATTTAGTATTACATGTCTTAGCAGCAGCAAGGATTATCTTTGCACAATATTGGAAAAATGAAGAAACACCGCAAAATGAAGAGATAATTAAGAAGATACTAGACTGTGCAGAAATGGATAGACTGACACTGAAAATCAAACAGAAAGAAGACACAGAATATTGTCAAATGTGGAACTTATTTTACCAGTGGTTGGAAAAAAGGGGTGGGAGAGCAAGAATGGAATCTGTAAAAGGTAAAGGTTCTCCTTGCATATATGTGCTAGTCGTTCCTGACTCTAGGGGGTGCTGCTCATCTCCATTTCAAAGCCGAAGAGCAGGACTGTCCGAAGACGTCTCCGTGGTCATGTGGCCGACATGACTAAAGGCTAAAGGTGCACGGAACATCGTTATCTTCCCACCAAAGGTGGTCCCTATTTTTCTACTTGCATTTTTTTACGTGCTTTCGAACTGCTAGGTTGGCAGAAGCTGGGACAAGTCACGGGAGCTCATCCCATTCCCAGCGTAGTTCAACTAAATTAAAGCAAATTCCTCCCAACAGAAATTCCTCGGTCCTATCTCCAACCTTGGTCCAATTAGGCAAACTGCCAAAGGCCTTTCTTGGCAAATGTTCAGAAGTCACTGATACAAAAATAGATGCAAGATGTAGACGAAGAAGAAGACGAAGCTACCAACGTTGTTTTCCGGCAAAGCCCAAATGCCATTGGTGGTCTGTTTTAAGCATTATGGGAGGGGCCAATCATCTCTTGGCCCTACTCCTGAGTTGTCCTCTTTGCTTGAGCTGCTCTTGCCTTCTAGCAGCTCTTCTCATGTGCATTAGGAACAGACTCCTCCTATTCCTCTGCCTCACTATTGTCAGTCTCTGGAGGCTCTGGAGTCCGCACCTCACTCCCCGATGGCCCTGGCCCCACCTCAGCCTCATCACTGTCCGACTCTGTTGCCAGCTCCACAGGCTGCTGGCAGACCACAACAGCCTCCTATGTTGTCAGCACGGACTCTCTCCTCATCCTGTCTTCTTATACAGCTGGAATAAAATCTGTCCTTAGTTATATTTGCTTGATATTCTGCGACAAAGCTCAAGCCGCCCTTTGACCGGGCGTGTCAGCTTTCTATCTGGAGGCAACAGCTCACCTGTTTTATGGACTGGAGATATTTTATATTAATGCATTATTAAGCCCCGGGAATCCTTTCTGTGCTCTGTATACTGCATTTGTTTTGCTCGCTAGTTCTAGTCCTGCCGGTAATCCATGCCTCTCTGCTTTCTAAGCTCCGAATTAAATGATTCAATGGGAGATAATGTTTTATTCTTTCTGCATGGTCTGTTACTCAAGTTCCTAGTCCTTAAAAGCATGTGTCCAATCTTCAGTCGTGTTCTATTGTGTGTGTGTGTTTTTTTAAAAAAACAACAACGAAGAAGTTAATGGTCTTTCTTGCGCTATGCCAACAGCCAGGCAAATAAGATTGTTTAAAGTTGGGAGGGACCCTGCAGGTCATCTAGTCCAACCCCCTGCCCCGCGAGAACAAGCAACCAATGGAAAAGAAGGATAGATTTTAGGGGTATGCCCCCCCCGCCCCCCAGGCTTTGTTGGGTTGCCTTCGGAAGTTGCAGGAGCTTCATCCCTGGAAGCTTTCAACAAGAGATTGGACTGCCATTTGTCAGAAATGGGGTAGGGTCTCCTGCTTGGGTAGGGGGTTGGACTAGATGACCTATAATAGGGATGGCAAACCTTTTTGGCACCAAGTGCCCAAATTAGAACGTGTGTGCATGTGTGTGCTCTGGAGCACCGGAAACCCAAAGACCAGCTGGCCGGAGCGCACATGCCTGTTTTTTGGCCATTTTCAGGACATTTTTTGGGCTGTTTTCAGGCCATTTTTCAGGCTGAGAAATGGCCGGAAAACAGCCTGTTTTTTGGCCTGTTGTTTGGTTGTTTTCTGGTGCTCCGGTGTTCCGGTGCCTGCGACGACCAGCTGGACGGCATGCATGTGAGCGCCGGAAAGCAGAAGAGCAGCTAGCAACGGTGCTCATACCCACAGAGAGAACTCTGCATGCAACCTCTGGCATGCGTGCCATAGGTTCTCCATCACCGACCTATAAGGTGTTGATGAATGACATTTAAAGGCATAATAATAATAAGCATTACCAAATAGGGCTTTCAAGGCTACGCAATCATGTCACCCCTCGTCCTTCCTTTCGTTAAACTAGTCTGAGTTGCCATTGTTTGCAATGGATAGAGTATGCAATCTGTTTTGACTTGTGTTCCATTGGAAGACAATAACGTGCTTTCTGAACAAACCTTCTCAAGCAAGACGGGTTTTTTTTAGGGCCAAAAGAGAACATATTGACTAGTGCAGGGGTTCCCAACCCCCCCTCCCCATTTGTAGATTCCAGAAGCGCTTTGAAGATTCCAGGAGGATGTAATGAGGCCGACATCCCCTGATTCCTCCCTTCCTCAGGCTACGCCTACAGACGCAGCTGATAATCATACCAATCAAGCCTGGATCGACCCGCGCTTCAGAAGATTAGAGAGGCGGCGTCATCAAAGGGAAGGGTGGGGCAGGAGCCCCATCCCACAGGATATATAAAGAGTTTTGGGACTGCTCTCAGTTCCACGGGAAGCAAATTAGCTGAACCGTGTCGAAGTGAGCTGAAGTCTTAATCTGTTTGAATTTTTTGGCGGGCAGCTGCGTTTTCTCGGCCAGGACTGATAGGAGCCGTGTATCCACTGGCTGTAGGCCAGCTCGTTACTCCAAAGTGAGGACGGAGACAGAACAATTCTGGAGCAGACCGGAAGTCCGGTTTCCCCATCATAGTCTCTTCCTAGGGCAGTGTCCTTTTTCCTCTGCTGACTGGAAGTCAGTTCCCACACCATAGAGTCTCCTCTTAGCACGGCTCTGATTTAATAAATATCTGAAGACATTAAAGGGAGCTGGTTGAGGGGAATTAGAGATTGCCCGTCTACAAAGTAGGGTCAGTGGAGAGATTAAATCTCCGTTCTGGAGATCCAGATGCGCTTCTTATAAAAGTATCTTATAACCTCTGGAAAATTCATGATTCATGTTCAGAAATTCTGGGTTTGTGGCCCCATCTTTCCACTGTTACAAGGCACTAGGCTTTAAGATTAGGAGCAGAATAAAATAAATGGTAAATAGGGCCCTGGCTTTTGTGGTTTCGCTCTGAAGAATGTGTGTTTAAAAGTAATATTTTCTCCCATCCTGACAATTTTTGAAAAGGGACACAAAGTTTAATTCAGGAGGGGAGGAAGCTTAGAGAAATGATCAGGGATTATTATTTCACGACAAACTGTCGGGAGCACACAGAAATGTTTCAGGCAATTAAAAAGGTAGGAACCTCAGGGAAATATATATATATATATATATACTTAATATATGATTCCTGTAACTAAAAACAATTCTTCCGATCACCTCTCTCTCTTTATATATGTATACATGCTACTGATTTATACCCACTGCTGCAGAGATAATTACATTTCACCCTGATAAATCTAAAGGACCCAGGAAAGACTTTGAAAAATTAGTGTTTTTTTCCTGGGATACTCATGAAATTCCTAGTAGCTGGCTTATTGATTGTTCTACAGAAATCAAAGAGATGCTGAGAATGAGCAAGCTTTCTGAAGGACCATCTCAGATAGCTTGATAAGGATAAAGGTAAAGGTTCCCCTCGCACATATGTGCTAGTTGTTCCCGACTCTAGGGGGCGGTGCTCATCTCCGTTTCAAAGCCAAAAAGCCAGCGCTGTCCGAAGACGTCTCCGTGGTCATGTGGCCGGCAGGACTCAACACCAAAGGTGCATGTAACGCTGTGACCTTCCCACCAAAGGTGGTCCCTATTTTTCTACTTGCCTTTTTGACGTGCTCTCGAACTGCTAGGTTGGCAGAAGCTGGGACAAGTAACGGCAGCTCACCCCGTTACGTGGCACTAGGAATTCGAACCGCTGGACTGCCGACCTTTCGATCGACAAGCAAAAGTTCAAAAGAGGACAACCAAAGGATCACAACTCGGCTTGGAAGACCGTCTTCGAAAGCTTAGCATGCTTTGGACGAACGGTTGCAGAAGTTGATGGAGTTGGCTGAAATGGCAAAATTGACTATTTTGATTGGAAGGAGCTATAGAAGCTTAGGCAGCTGCACAAATCGGCTGAAGAACAGTTTTTATCCATGAGCTGTCAGACTCCTGAATGGAAAATAACTTTATAACAACATAGCACAATTGAATTGCGGGGCCGGTGCGATGTGCAATAAGTTCACATGGCGCAGTAGAATTGTGTGTTTGTTAGTAGGATTTACTGGGTTAGGAATTATTTTTTTTTGTCTTCACTGTGAGTTGCATTGGGTTGGGGGGCGGTGCACGAAGGGAGGCTCAGCCAATCTCATTGTACCTATGTTGTCATACGTTGACAAGTCTATCATCTGCACCTCCATAGCTGTCTGGCAACCCAACAGGACAGACACAGACTTCAGAGGATCATTAGAACTGCAGGAAAAATAATGGCTACCAATCTGCCTTCCATTGAGGACCTGTATACTGCACGAGTCAAAAAGAGAGCTGGGAAAATATTTACAGGCCCCTCACATCCTGGACATAAACTGTTTCAACTCCTACCCTCAAAACGATGCTATAGAGTACTGCACACCAGTACAACTAAACACAAGAACAGTTGGATGTTGGATAACCATCTGTCTGAGATGGTGTAGGGTTTCCTGCCTGGGCAGGGGGTTGGACTAGAAGGCCTCCAAGGTCCCTTCCAACTCTATTGTTGTTGTTGTTGTTGTTGTTGTTGTTGTTATTATTATTCATCAAAGAGAGAAGCAACTTAGAACTAAGGAGAAATTTCCTGACGGTTAGAACAATTAATTAGTGGAACAACTTGCCTGCAGAAGTTGTGAATGCTTCAACACTGGAAATTTTTAAGAAAATGTTGGATAACCATTTGTCTGAAATGGTGTAGGGTTTCCTGCCTGGGCAGGGGGTTGGACTAGAAGACCTCCAAGGTCCCTCCCAACTCTGTGTTGTTGTTGTTGTTCTTGTTGTTGTTGTTGTTATTATTATTATTAGTTTTTTCCTGAACGCCATCACTCTGCTAAAGAAACAATTCCCTCAACACTGTCAAACTATTCACTAAGTCTGCACTACTATTAATCTTCTCATCGTTCCCATCACCCATCTCCTTCCACTTATGACTGTATCCCCTGAATTGCGCACATGCGCACTGGAAGCCTGAACACTAGCTGGGGAGCATGCACAGCTGCAGGTGAATTGGGTGACAGGTCGTGTGCCCAGAAAAATGGCTCTGCGTGCCACCTTGGGCATACGTGCCATAGATTTACCATCACGAGTATAGGGTCTCCTGCTTCAGCAGGGGGGTTGGACTAGGAGACCTCCAAGGTCCCTTCCATCTCGATTCTGATTCTGATTCTGAAGGCAGGAGAAGAAGCAACGGATGGAAACTAATCAAGGAGAGAACCAATCTAGAACCAAGGAGAAATTTCCTGACATTCAGAACAATTAATCAGTGGAACCACTTGCCTCAAGAAGTTGTGAATGCTCCAACACTGGAAGTTTTCAAAGAAGTGATTCGATAGCCATTTGTCTGGAATGATATAGGGCTTCCTGCTTGAGCAGGGGGTTAAACTATAAGACCTCCAAGGTCTCTTCCAACTCTGTTATTCTATTTTTCCGTTGTTCTGTTGTTCATTAGTGTGTTTGGGAAACCTCAGGGAAGTGGGTTTGCACTGAAAACCTTGGGGAAAAGACCGCTACATGCAACCCCTTCTTTGTCCAGGCATTTCCTGCCTTCCTCTGAAAAGAAAGGAGGTGACAAGGGGGAGGAGATGGAGGTCAGAAGCTACTTCAACCCATCGTCCCATTTTTATCTATTAAGATAAAGGTGGCCGTCTGCCTGCCTTCCATCAAAAGTGGGAAACACCTGATATATACTTCTGGAATTGGCAGCTGCTCAGGACTCTGCCCAGCCACCGCAAAGGGAGGGAAACGAATTGCTAATCCATCAAAGTCACTTGGCAAAAGAAGACCAGGTGAGACAGAAATCCCAGGTTTCCAGAAGAAACGAGAGTGATGGATGATTCCATAAAATTCTTTATCCATCAGGAAATTGAGTTACACAAACCTTGGGAAAAAAAGAAAGAAGGAGGAGGGGATCAGAACAACAGCTCAATTCACCCTGCATTCAGGTTTTTGGGTTTTTTTGGACCCTAGTTTGTTGAACAAGCCGCATGGACTGATTAACCCAGCACACTTCATATTTACCATGATTTCAAATCTTTGATAGCTGGATGCCTTCGCTGGGTTAACGCAAAAATCAAATAAACCACCTCATGTCCCCATAGAAATGTGAACTCATTACTTGCTCTGAAAATGTTCCAAGGGCCAGAACCTTCTGGATTTGGTATATTTATTTCTCCATGGGCAGGTAACCCAAGTTTTAGTCTCCACTTGCCATCATCTTGGGTGCATACACCCATCCATTGAGTCAATCACTCATTATTATTGTACAGGTTGTTGTTGTTGTTAGTTGCGAAGTCATGTCCGACCCATCACAACCCCATGGACAATGTTCTTCCAGACCATCCTCTGGAGTCCATTGAAGCTCACGCCCACTGCTTCAGTGACTCCATCCAGCCACCTCGTTCTCTGTCGTCCCCTTCTTCTTTTGCCCTCCACTGTTCCCAGCATTAGGCTCTTCTCCAGTGAGTCCTTCCTTCTCATTAGGTGGCCAATGTATTTGAGTTTCCTCTTCAGGATCTGGCCTTCTAAAGAGCAGTCAGGGTTGATCTCCTCTAGGACTGACCGGCTGGATCGCCTTGCAGTCCAAGGGACTTGCAGGAGTCTTCTCCAGCACCAGAGTTCAAAGGCCTCCATTCTTTGGTGCTCAGCCTTTCTTATGGTCCAACCTTCACAGCCATACATTGCAACTGGGAAAACCAGAGCCTTGACTATACAGACTTTTGTTGGCCGGGTGATGTCTCTGCTTTTTAGTATGCTATCTAGATTTGCCATAGCTTTTCTCCCCAGGAGCAAGTGTTTTAATTTCTTGGCTGCAAGTCCCCATCTGTGGTGATCTTGGAGCCCAACATTTCTGTTGCTAAGTGACACATTCGTTAAGTGAGGTTTGCCCAATTTTACGACCTTCCTGGCCACCGTTGTTCAGTGAATCACAGCGAGTTGTTAAATTAATAACACGGTTGTTAAGTGAATCTAGCTTCCCCATTGACTTGGCTTCTCAGGTCACAAGAGGGGATCACGTAACTCCACGACACTGCAACTGTCGTAAAACTGAGTCGGTTGCCAAGTGTCTGAATTTTGATCACATGTCCGTGGGGATGATGCGACCGTTGTAAGTATGAAAAATGGTCGTAAGCAGTGGTGAAATCCAATTGTTTTTACTACCGGTTCTGTGGGCGAGGCTTGTTGGGAGTGGAAGGAGGGGGCTACCGCAAAATCTCAAGGCCCACCCCACTCCAGGGAAGGATACTGCAAAATCCCCATTCCTAGGGGAAAGATATTAGCATAACATAACATAACAACAGAGTTGGAAGGGACCTTGGAGGCCTTCTAGTCCAACCTCCTGCCCAGGCAGGAAACCCTACACCATCTCAGTCAGATGGTGATCCAACATTTTCTTAAAAATTTCCAGTGTTGGAGCATTCACAACTTCTGCAGGCAAGTCGTCCCACTTATTAATTGTTCTAACTGTCAGGAAATTTCTCCTTAGTTCTAAGTTGCTTCTTTCTTTGATCAGTTTCCACCCATTGCTTCTTGTTCTACCCTCAGGTGCTTTGGAGAACAGCCCCACTCCCTCTTCTTTGTGGCAGCCCCTGAGATATTGGAACAAAGCTATCATGTCTCCCCTAGTCCTTCTTTTCATCAGACTAGACATACTTAGTTCCTGCAACCATTCTTCATATGTTTTAGCCTCCAGTCCTCTAATCATCTTTGTTGCTCTTCTCTGCACTCTTTCTAGAGTCTCAACATCTTTTTTACATTGTGGAGACCAAAACTGGATGCAATATTCCAAGTGTGGCCTTACCAAGGCATTATAAAGTGGCACTAACACTTCACGTGATCTTGATTTTATCCCTCTGTTTATGCAGCCCAGAACTGTGTTGGCTTTTTTAGCAGCTGCTGCACACTGCTGGCTCATATCTAAATGATTATCCACTAGGACTCCAAGATCCCTCTCACATATTGCAAAATCTCCAGTCCCACCCCACTCTGGGACCAGCCAGAGGTGGTATGTGCCAGTTCTCTGAACTACTCAAAATTTCTACTACCGGTTCTCTGAACTACTCAAAATTTCCGCTACCAGTTCCCCAGAACCTGTCAGAACCTGCTGGATTTCACCCCTGGTTGTAAGTTACTTTTTGAAATGCTGTCATAACTTTGAATGGTCGCTAAATGAATTGTTGCAAGTTGCGGGCTACCTGTGCCTTCTTCCAACTTCTGGCACTGCTTGTTTTTATTGGACATGGACTTTTCCACACAAAGGGCCGACCTTGGATGGAGATTTGACCTCCAAATGGAGAGATCCTAAAATAGCAACGAGAAAGGGTTAACCGCATCCTGCCATCGGCAACTGGCTGTCAAGACTTCAGAAATCCAATATGATAGGAGGACACATTTGTCACTTAAAAGCTAATAAAATAATCAGGATAAAAAAGACAACTCAGCTCTCCAAGACAAAATGTGGTGGAGCAGTGTCCATGAAATCATCTATTCATCACAGTCAAGGCTTCCTCCGCCCCCAAATCAATCCCAAAATGTAATGAAAACTTGGCTCTACCTAGGAACTCGATCTCCTTGTCACTTCAAGTTCATACTCCTCCTTCAATCTAAACAGATGAATGGATGCAACCAAGATATTGCCTATTAGATGCAGAAACTAGTAGGCACCTACTGTCAGTGGTGGGATCCTTCTGGTTTAACAACTGGTTCGGTGATCATGTGCTGCAAAGATAAAATAAGTAAAGCTCAGGGGCAGGTGGGAGGGCCCAGCTGATCGTCAGAGCAGACCGGTTTGCTCACAGCTGATCGTTGGAGTGGACCGGTTTGCACACAGCTGATCGTTGGAGCGGACCAGTTCACCTGAACTGGTCTGAACCGGTAGAATCCCGCTCCTGCCTACTGTATATTTTCAATAGTGGCGAGTATCTGTAGCTCAGGTGTAGGTTGAGGGTGAAGGTTCATTCTCCAAGCTTGTGGGTTGATTTCTGAACGTTTCATTACCAGGCTAGGTAACATCTTCAATGGAGAAGATGTCACCTAGCCTGCTAACAAAATGTTTGGAAACCAACTCACAAGCTCGGAGAATGAACCTTCATCCTCAACCTACTGTATATCGCTCAATCAGCAGCCAATCTTCTTTTGAGGACCACTTTGTTCAAAGTAGAAAACTGAGAGCTCATCTGTTGGTTTTTTTTTAAAGAGTGGGTTGATAGCCATCTTCTTTTTCAAGAGTAGCGAATTCAGCTCAGAGTTGAACTCAGGAGGGTCCTTGGTGCTCTCTGAGCTTGGTTGTTTCCTTGCAGATGTTTCATTACCCAAGTAGGTAACATCATCAGTGCACTTCCTGATGCAAAAGAACGTCTGCAGAAACTGATCATTTCTTCAAAGCTGTTCCTATTATTAGGGAATGCTCCATAAAGATGCTGTAGGTACAAAGGACTCCAATTTCCTTCATTATCATTTGCTAATTTCATTCATTACCATTGGCATTAATATCTCCTTCCCGATGGTCGGAGGGTAAAGAAGTGATGACCAGGGTGAGAGACATCCCTGAGAATTTTCCTCACTCTTCTAAGGCAGCGAGCCCTAGCGATCTCATCTAGTGGTATCAGGGGACAGCCCATGGTGTTTTGTGCTGTCCTCACCACCTTCTGTTCTATTCTGTCCTGTCCTGTCCTATCTTTGACTATGGATTCCTTTTTCCCTCCTCTTCTCCCTATGCTATAAACTTCTTGAAGAAACCATTTTGGGAGGGAAGATCTGTTATAGCAACAGAGGTTTCAACTCTTCTCTTGAGTGACAGTAAAAGTGGGACTCACTTCATTTCACTCAAGGCATTCATTCAAACAATCAATCCTTTTCACTATGTAAAATTCATTGCTGGCTCCCCATTAATCCTATCTAACACATGACACTTGCTCAAGGTCTAATCCTCCCCTATTGTATCTCCCTATTGCTAATTCTCTTCATCTGCTTAATAATTTGTCCCTTTTTAAATAGATTTTCTGAAGTTGAGCATGTCCCTACCATCTTCTCCGGTGGCCTTATTTCTTGCAATGTCTGATTCAATGGAAATGTTGAAAGCAAGTCAAAAAGATACACTATTTCTGGTTCCTTTTTCCCCTCCCAAATTATCAGGGTTGGGGGGAGAATTAGACACTTTTGTGACAATTTCATCCTCTTTGCTAAATTGTGCTTCATTTAGTTGCTACACTCAGGCATAAACTACGCATGAAAACTGCCCCACAATGGATAAATTCAAATTTGTTAAGCCAAAAACCAAGCCGAACTACATTAAGTAAGTTCAGCCTTACTCTTCTTTTCAGCCAATTTAAGAAGCTTTTCTCCTACCTCCGAAACAGGACTAGCAATCAATTCAATTCGAAAAACCAAAATCAATTTTCGGAAATGATTCAGATCATAAAATCAGTTGGGTTCTGTGTTCCAAAGCGAATCAATAATTTAAATCTTATTTTGGCTAATGCGGGGAGATCAGCTGGGAATGTTTATCATCATGTACTACTGATCTCTCAAGTGAATTGACACTTTTTTTGTTTTTGTTTACATTTATATCCCGCCCTTCTCCGAAGACTCAGGGCGGCTTACAGTGTATAAGGCAATAGTCTCATTCTAGTTGTATATTTTTTACAAAGTCAACTTATTGCCCCCCCAACAATCTGGGTCCTCATTTTACCTACCTTATAAAGGATGGAAGGCTGAGTCAACCTTGGGCCGGGCTTGAACCTGCAGTAATTGCAGGCTCTGTGTTCTAATAACAGGCTTCTTAATGGCCTGAGCTATCCCGGCCCCTAAAGACTGAAGTCTGCATGAAAAGAACTGTTGGGACAAACCAATAGAAGAGAATATTTGTAGCTCAGGTTGTAGCTCCATGATGTAAAAAAAGATGTGGAAACTCTAGAAAGAGTGCAGAGAAGAGCAACCAGGATGATTAGGGGACTGGAGGCTAAAACATACAATGAACACTTGCAGGAACTGGGTATGTCTAGTCTGATGAAAAGAAGGACTAGGGGAGTCATGATAGTAGTGATCTAATATTTGAGGGGCTGCCACAAAGAAGAGGGAGTCAAGTTATTTTCCAAAGCACCTGAGGGCAGGACAAGAAGCAATGGGTAGAAACTAATCAAGGAGAGAAGCAACCTAGAACTAAGGAGAAATTTCCTGACAGTAGAACAACTAATCAGTGGAACAACTTGCCTCCAGAAGTTGTGAAGGCTCCAACACTGGAAGCTTTTAAGATGTTTGAAGTGGAGTAAGGTTTCCTGTCTAAGCAGGGGGTTGGACTAGAAGACCTCCAAGGTCCCTTCCAACTCTGTTATTCTATTTGTTTTATTTGTTAAGGTTGAACTGTGGAATCCTCACTGTGCCCTCTGAATTTTGTAGGTTTTTTTTTTTGCTGACGTTTCATTACCCAACAAAGTAATCAGTCCTAGATGGGAGTGGGGTTTACTCCCATGCAGAGCAAGCCTCTGCCAAACTCAGATAGCATCAAGGACTCCACAGAATGTGGAACTTCTGATCTTGGAAGATGCCTTGTCTCATCCCCTGAAGACGTTTTGTTTGAGAATTCTTCAGCATAACCTCTATTTAGAACTTAGAATAACTTTATTGTTACTTTGAATGTACACTAATTGGCATACATTAAAATGAAATTTTGTTGCATATGGCTGTAGAATAGAATAGAATAGAATAGAATAGAATAGAATAGAATAGAATAGAATAGAATAGAATAGAATAGAATTCTTTATTGGCCAAGTGTGATTGGACACACAAGGAATTTGTCTTTGGTGCATACACTCTCAGTGTACATAAGGACAATAAAATACATTCATCGAGAATAAAAAGATACAATACTCAAGTGATAGTCAAGGTTACTAATAAGCGATCAAATCATCCTAGGAAACAAATAAAAACAATACAAATTGAAAGATACAAACAACATGGTTATAGTAATAAGTGGGAAGAGATAGATACTAGTAAGGAAGAGAAGAATAGTAGTAATACAGTCTTAGTAAATTATTTGACAGTGTTGTGACAATTAGTTGTTAAGCAGAGTGATGGAGTCACCGCCTCCAATATACACTATATAAATATGGCCAAATAAATAAATAAATACAAAATTATGCATATATCTACATCTATTATATGACTCAGAGAAACAACACAGTTTAGTTCGGATGTTTTACATGTACGTGGCGAGAAAAACAAATCTTGCAAGTTTACCAGACGAGTTTCTTTGACTGATCTTGGATATATCTAGCTGACGAATCTTCCGCCATTCTTGGTTCCAAAACACAGGCTTTCTTGACATGTTGGTTGCAAGGCTGGGCTGCTGGGAGTTCGCAGGGGTTCTGTAGAGCCTCTAGCTAAGATTCTGTGCAGTTTGGAGAACCCCCAAATCCCACTCTTGGCTGGCTGCTCCCATCCCACCCCGCCCCTCCCAGGAGTCCCCACACAGCCCGTTTTGGATGCAGGTAAGTGCAGGACATGTTTGGAGGCTCGGGGAGGGCGAAAAATGGACCTACCAGAAGTTCGGGAAGGCTGGAAATGGGCCTGTTTCTGGCCTCCAGAAGGCCTCCAGAGCCTGTGGAGGCCGTTTTTGCCCTCCCGGAGGCTCAAAGAAAAGCTCTCGAGCCTGGGGAGGGCAAAAATGCCCCCCCTGCTGTGGTGCAGGAGGCCTACTAGGCCACACCCACCATGGCCACGCCCACCCAGCAACTGGCCCCTTGCTAAAATTTTTGAAGCCCACTCCTGTTTGGTTGGCTACGCAAGGACTTTATGGGCAGACAATATGGAGAAGTTCCTTCAGAAGAAGAAAGGAAACTTGGGCAGAGGGAGAAGCAAACTTTCTCTTGCACGGAAACCGCCGATGTGACACTCGCCCCGTGATGTGTTCGCCAGGCGCAGGAAAGATCTCATGGATATTGACCATACAAATTGGTCCCCGGGTTCTTGATGACATTAAAGGATGGCTTTGAAAAGAATTCATGTCAGGTAAGACAAAATGCATCACCCCCTGAACAAATTAAAATTGATCTCAACTTGCTCACTTTATCTACGGCGAACTGTGTCTCAGATGTGGAATTAGGGTGACAATAAGGACGCGGAATCTAATTAAGAACTGAGCAAAAGGGACTTGTTTGTGGCCCTCCGTCTCTTCTTCTGAAGAGGTCCCATCTATCATCTTAGATCAGATAGGACCCAGCAAGTTGGAGTTTGCCTGCTTCCCTTTGCAACATCTTGATTCTTCTTTTCAGTTATAATTAGAATAATGACTTCACTCTGGAGCTGTGGGTAAAAGTTGTTCAAGGACTTTGGGGAAAGTTATCTTTTTAGAAGCACTTAGATAGCACTAAAGTTCTTGTGCCTTGATTGTTTGTAACCCTGAACTGGGCAAAACGATGCATCGGTTCGGAGGGCAATGACGTTTGAACCAAGGTTATGGCTAACTTAGACAATGCGTTCAAAATCTGGGACCCGTGACTCCTGCGGGATTGAAATCTAGCAAAGTTGTGCCCGCTTTAGTGCCGCTGTATTTGCTGTACTGCCACAGTAAGCTGCAGTCATGTGATTGTCATTTCTAATGCTCCCTGCCAGCTCCCTGCAAGGAAAGTCGATGGGGAAGCCATCGGGAAGTCAACATTCGCTTTTGATTCTATTGCTTTTTAGCCTTCTGTTTAGGTAACAAACTATCTCTGAAACAGTGACCCAATGGGTTATGCTTTGTCTAGTTAGTACTATTTCTCTCTGAGTCTTCTACATTGTGGTTAGATAACTTTCTGATGGCTGATATACCAGCCATCAGAAAGGGTGGGTGGAATGAGGACACATAATGAGCAGTTCTCTATCACATTTATGGAAAGAGCTTAGGTTTCCTTCCTTCCTTCCTTCCTTCCTTCCTTCCTTCCTTCCTTCCTTCCTTCCTTCCTTCCTTCCTTCCTTCCTTCCCTACTTTTCCTCCATCTCTCTTCATTTCCTTCCATCACTCCTCCTGTCTCTCTCTCTTTCCTTCCTTCCTTCCTTCCTTCCTTCCTTCCTTCCTTCCTTCCTTCCTGTTCAGGAGCTGCATAACAGTCATCTCCACAACCGCTCCTAGGTACCAATTCCTCCGCCAGTTTACGATTCGGTGCTGGCCAACTGTGCAATTCCCATGATCTTCAACATGTATGACATCTTCTCACCGTGGATGCTTAACGGGACACCTGCAAATACCCCTTTTAGCTTTTTCACTCTCACTTTCGCTGGTCGATCGCCAACGTCCCTGACCATCGGGGAGAGAAAAAAGACAAGTAACTAGACACCAGCGGGTCATTTTATTAACTCTGAATAAATAACCAGCCATTACAGGATAATGCGTTTATCATCCTTCTGTGCCGTGTTTGATGTCTCGTCCTCTTCCCGCCCCTGCCTGATCTTGACAGACACTTCTCATTCTGAAAGTAAACTTTCTGTCAGAAAGGTACCATTTGCTCCTTACATTTGCTTTGATCTCCTTGCTTAATGTTTAATTCCTTCTTGTCACATTGTAGGTTTTCTAATCCCATTTTACATCCAACGATCTAGCTTTGAATTTTTGTATAAATTTGCGGTGTGACATGATATTTACACAGCATTAAGGCCGCGCTCGAATATTTACCAGAGAGAGAGAGAGACAGAGAGACAGGAGAAAAATCAAACCCTACAGGTTTTTTTTTTTTTTAATGAAATAAATTGCTATTTTTGAGGGAGGAAGGTTGGCAAGGTCTTACAGGAACATCCATGGGGAGTGGCGGAGGGCAGAATAACAATATGGTGGCTTTGACCTCCTGGTTTCATTTTTTTTTTTTTTGTACATAGTCTTAAAATACTCTTTAAACTACAAGCACATCGATGAAAAGGAGTGCTATTTTATTATTTCCTTTGTGAGCAATCAGGAGAAGGTCTAAAAGGCTGCAGGTATATTTGTATGACAGTATTTTAAAAAGACTAAGAGGACATTGTTATTGAACAGCCTGTTTGAACAAGAAGTTTGAGCGTGCTACCTCAAATAAAAGTGACCCACAATTCGGTGGTAGCTTACACGCTGTACAGACTGTATTTTATACCATACTAGCTGATAACCCGGCATTGCCCGAGTATTTATTCATCCCAATTTCTGGGAGCAGATATTGCTAGAGTTCAGAGATCTGCCAATTATTAATAGATATTATTGATAGATAATATCTACGGGCCTACTTTTTTTTTTTTTTGCATTTATATCCCGCCCTTCTCCAAAGACTCAAGGCGGCTTACACTATGTTAGCAATAGTCTTCATTCTATTTGTATATTTATATACAAAGTCAACTTATTGCCCCCAACAATCTGGGTCCTCATTTTACCTACCTTATAAAGGACGGAAGGCTGAGTCAACCTTGGGCCTGGTGGGACTAGAACCTGCAGTAATTGCAGGCAGCTGCATTAGCAGTCTGAGCCACAGAGGCCTCTACTACCTTTCCTGTCTCTGGTTGGATTGAACTCTAAAATTAGCATGCTAATGAAATGGTGATGACACCCAGTTAGAGACAAATAAAACAACCACCAATCTCTCTTCTTAAAAGGGGAGAAAATGACAGGTCACACGAGCTCCTGATACAATTTATTTCGTATTTGTGGTTTCAATTTAGGTCAAACAAACTCCCTGTCTACGTATTGTGTCACATTTAGCCCCAGTGTTGAAAATCTCGGTCTGCTGAACGAGCAAATAATCACCAAATTCAAAACACACTAGAGGTTAACGAAGCAAGCCAACATGAGCCTCAAATATTAATCTAACTGTCCTACAATAGAAGGCTAAAGTATTTATAGCTATGTCCTGTAGAGCTCTCAGAAGCATTGTGGGACTTCTTGGTTGGCTTTCTTAATTCTGTTGTCTAGGAAACAATAAATTGAATGTTGCCTCCAAATGAATTTTAGGAAGACTTTGTCCTTCTACAAAGTATCAGGAAGAGCTGACACCAATTGTACAGGAGTGCAGAGTCATAACATAACATAACATAACATAACATCAGAGTTGGAAGGGACCTTGGAGGCCTTCTAGTCCAACCCCCTGCCCAGGCAGGAAACCCTACACCATCTCAGTCAGATGGTTATCCAACATTTTCTTAAAAATTTCCAGTGTTGGAGCATTCACAACTTCTGAAGGCAAGTCGTTCCACTTATTAATTGTTCTAACTGTCAGGAAATTTCTCCTTAGTTCTAAGTTGCTTCTTTCTTTGATCAGTTTCCACCCATTGCTTCTTGTTCTACCCTCAGGTGCTTTGGAGAACAGCCCGACTCCCTCTTCTTTGTGGCAGCCCCTGAGATATTGGAACACAGCTATCATGTCTCCCCTAGTCCTTCTTTTTATTAAACTAGACATACCCAGTTCCTGCAACCGTTCTTCATATGTTTTATCCTCCAGTCCCCTAATCATCTTGGTTGCTCTTCTCTGCACTCTTTCTAGAGTCTCAACATCTTTTTTACATCGTGGCGACCAAAACTGGATGCAATATTCCAAGTGTGGCCCCACCAAGGCATTATAAAGTGGCACTAACACTTCACGTGATCTTGATTCTTGATTGAGTCCTTGGTGCTCTCTGAGCTTGGTGGTTTTTTTGCAGACGTTTTATGACCCAGCTAGGTAACATCATCAGGGAGCACCAGGGACTCTGCACTCCTGTACAATTGGTGTCAGTTCTTCCTGATATTTGTAGAGATATCTGCAAGAAAACAACCAATCTTGGAAGGACCCCACAGTCGTCCTCCTCCTCTTCCTCCTCTCTAAAAAAACAAAAAACCAAAAACTCCTTTCTCTTCTAGCACTGATGGTGTTACCTAGTTGGGTCATGAAGCATCTGCAGAAAAACCACCAAGCTCAGAGAGCACCAAGAACCCCGCAGTTCAGCTCTGAGCTATAGATTTTCACTTCTATTGGGAGTGCAGGAAAGTTTCTAACTCCTTTGCAGGAAAGTTTCTTACCTCCCGTCTGGACTACTGTAAACGCTCTCTACATGGAGCTCCCCTTGAGGAGCACCCGGAGGCTTCAACTGGTCCAGAATGCAGCCACGCGGGTGATAGAGGGAGCAAGTCGAGGCTCCCATATAACACCACTCCTCCGTAGGCTGCACTGGCTTCCAGTGATTTTCCGGGTGCAATTCAAGGTATTGGTTACCATTTTTAAAGCGCTTCATGGCATGGGACCTGGTTATTTACGGGACCGCCTGCTGCGACTGACAGCCTCCCAGCGACCAGTGCGCTCCGACAGGGCAGGCTTCCTTGGGGTACCGTTGGCTAGACAATGTCGGCTGGCGATCCCCAGGGAAAGGGCTTTCTCTGTGGGGGCTCCAACCCTCTGGAACAAATTACCACCTGGTATTCGCCAACTCCCCGATTTCCAGACTTTCCGACGCGAGCTAAAAACATGGTTGTTTCATCGCGCAGGACTGGCCTGATAGTTTTAATTGGGAATTTTAAACGGGTTTTAAGGAGTAGCCTAAATTTAAATATTTCGTTTTAAACTATTTTAATGTTTGTATACTGTTTTTTTATACAGCTGTAAACCGCCCTGAGTCCTTCGGGAGAAGGGCGGTCTAGAAATTTAAATAATAATAAAAAAATAATAAAAAAAAAGAGAAGGGGAGGTTTTGTAAGATCTAGCAATGGAGCCTTTCTTGATTCTGCTCCTCTTTGGGAAATGGCCACTGTGGAACGCTTTAGCGCTTGAACCTGACATGAATCTACTCAGAACCAAGTCTACCAAGCCACCTTGATTTTAAGAGCTCTCTTCAGGGGTAGGTTGGTCCAGTATCAGTCTAACTATCTTCCCAGTCAGCAAGTTATTTTTAGGGTCCTTCCGGGTATGCATTATCCATGTTATCCAAGTTTGTTATCCAAATCCATTGGACTTAGAGAGACAGGATGGACCATGAATGACAGCAAATATACGTGTCCCAGGATAACCGTGCAGGATCCAATCCAGATTGGTCAGTCTGGGTGTCTGTTTTGGGTTATTCTCTGTGTAGTATTTATAGGGTGCCTGTTGTATTTGGCTTTTTAGATTTCCAATTAGGTGCCAGGCTAAATTCACGTAGACTAATTCATTCAGAGTTCAGTTCATTATTTGCTTACACTCAGGAGACCTTTTGTATGAAGTACCACAATACTGATGAAACAATTTTCGCAAATTTGCCTTATCTGTTATTGCAATATTTCCTTCTTGTAACTTTAATATCACTTTCTTTCTTTTTTTCTCCCTTTTCACAGCTTGTATGCCAACCGCTTTCCTCAGTTTATTTGCAAATTCATAATTTCTTTGTTTGGCATAGTTCATCTTTATTTCCATCTCTCTTGCAGTTAACAGAAATACTTTCCTCTTTAAAAGCCTCATTTGGCGGATAATAGTTGTCATCCCTAGAGATTTCTTTTTTTTAAAAAAATTCTTCTTCCAATCTCATCCCAAATCATTTATCTTGCCTTTCCTTTTAAAATTTGCTATTATGTTGTAGAAATATATTTTCACAAAAGCTTCGCTTGTATGCCAAACCATCCTTACTTCTGTGCCTTTATTATGATTATTCTTAAGGGGGGGGGTGGAAAATCCTTTAACTTATTTTTACAATTCTCCACTACCGTTTCCTTTTGTAACAAAATCTCATTCAATCTTCGACAAAAAGGTCTATTTTTTTCCTCTTAAAAGTTAAAGCCGCTGGATTGTAATCTGAAAAAGTCATTGGTAATATCTCCATTTTATAAACATTGATAGAAAAAGCTTTAGATGTCCAGATCATATCTGTTCTTGAAAAAGATCTGTGTTCTTCAGAAAAATAAATATATTCTTTTGAATCACCTTTTTTTATATGTCTATGCATCAACATACCTTGCGTGTTTTTAATATTTTTCTCAGATTTTTTTTCTTTTTTGGGGAAGAAAATCACTCCATTCCAAATTCCCAGGAAACACCAATTTTCATATGAAAAATGCAATAATTAATCCATAAATCCTTTATAAAATGCTATTTTATCTTCATTTGGGACATACATATCCAATATCAAAGTCTTAGCCTCCTATATCCTCAGTGGCTAAGATGCTGAGCTTATCAATCAGAAAGGTCCGCAGTTCAGTGATTTGAATCCCTAGTATTGTCTCTTGCATGAGCAGTGGGTTGGACTAGATGACCTCCAAGGTCCCTTCCAACTCTTGTTACCATTAGAGTAATTTCTACCCCAAGATAGAGCCATGATCATCAGTCAATGCAAGTTTTGGATGCTGAATATATATATTGCTCACACATTGGTTCTGGGAGCAATCACACATTGCTCCCAGAAGCACGAAGCTGAAGCCTGAAGATGACGAATGAGACTTCGTCGAAACGTCGCCAAGACACTTCCAATTTTACGCGGGAGAAAACCTGAATAACCAAAGACCTACATACAAACACCCGCGAAAACCTCAGAAAACAAGGTTTTTGCGGGTGTTTGTATGTAGGTCTTTGATTATTTGGGTATTCTCCTGCATAAAATTGGAAGTCTCTTGGCGACGTTTCGACAAAGTCTCATTCGTCATCTTCAGGCTGGTGTTTACAGCTTCATGCTTCTAGGAGCAATGTGTGATCGCACCCGTTTCTTCCTTTTAACCGCTAGTGGGGATTTGAACTGATTGGTTGGGAGCTTCTGACCCAATCAGAACACAGCCAAGCTGTGTATCCTTATGATTTATATTGATATTGATTGTTTCCTGATTGCTTAATTGTAGCCTATGACTATCATTAAGTATTGTATTATTAAGTGTTAAATTTGTACCCTATGACTATCATTAAGCGTTGTAAGTGTTGTACCTTGATGAAGGTGTCTTTTCTTTTATGTACACTGAGAGCATATGCACCAAGACAAATTCCTTGTGTGTCCAATCACACTTGGCCAATAAAAAATTCTATTCTATTCTATTCTATTCTATTCTATTCTATTCTATTCTATTCTATTCTATTCTAAGCAAAGCAAATCCCATTTTAACTTTTTCAAATTATGATTTTAACGTCTCTTTTGCTCCACTTATAGTCTATGTTAAACATTTATAATCCATAGCTAAGCCAAGATTATTATTATTTTTTTGAAAAGTCAATAACTAGAAAACTTTCTCTTGGGATAAGTCGGTTTGAATTAGCCCCGGTCAACAGCCCCTGTAATATGCCTCTGTAGAAGAAGTGAGTTTAGGCTGGACCGGACTGGATTCGATTAAGCTAAATCTATCCTCCTTAAAGTTGATTTAATTAATTAACCTTTAGCTGGAATTCCCACCGTCTACTAATCTACTGAAAGTCATGTGTTCAGAGGACTGGTGTTTACTTTGTCACTGTACTCTGAAGATAATGTTCTTCTGAGTTTTCAAAGTTTATGGACATCATCAATTGTGTTGTAAATGTTGTACCTTGATGAACGTATCTTTTCTTTTATGTACACTGAGAGCATATGCACCAAGACAAATTCCTTGTGTGTCCAATCACACTTGGCCAATAAAAAATTCTATTCTATTCTATTCTATTCTATTCTATTCTATTCTATTCTATTCTATTCTATTCTATTCTATTGCTGCTTTCTTTTACAGGCCTGCCCAACGGACAACATAAAACAAACCGCTCTCCACTTTCGCTTTTCCTGGCTCCCGCTAAGCAGATAAATGCATTCAGATGGCCGGCATAATAGCCAAGAAAACACGATGGTTAATGAATGGATGGTGAAGGTCCATAAAGATGAGTTATGCCATCTTCTCCCTGAAACCTTTTTTTTGAGCTTTAAAACTCTCTCTAAAGACAGAGAGGGGTGGGGGGAAGAGGGAAGGAGGTATATATAGATTTCATGGGGCAGACTATGATATGTGCCCGTCACGACTGTCAAGCTGAAATTACTTCATATATCATCAGCCAACACCGAGCAGATAATGCGAAGTGAGTAGGTTTGGCCGAGGAACGATTATGGTTGGTGAACTAGAATCGTGATGGGAAAAGAAAAGACGATTCCTTGTGCTTTGTTCTCTTGAAACCGGGTTGACCTCACGCAGGGGAAGCTAATGATAGGTTGGCATGGACCAGCTCAAATGAGCTGTCATTACCGTCAGGAAAAAACTCGATGGCTTTTCTTTTCTCAGTCCCTTTTAGAATAGGGGTTTTTCCCATCCTTTTCTTCGTTGGGCAGAAAAGACGGGCAGGCGTGGACAGCAAGAATAAATTAATAAGTGAAATTGTCGCCTTTGTTGTCAGGAGGGACACAAATTGCCCAGCGAAGGCACTGCTCCCTGTATTAGGAAATCTGTCGTGGGATGAGTTATCCATTGCAAGTTGTTAGTTAAAAAGAAGAAAAAAAGTAAAAAGGCAGACAGAGAGAGAATGAGGAGAAATGACAATTGTTTATTTTAATGTCATCTGTTATGATCAACGAAGGGGGTGATAGCAGGAGAAAAAAAAATAAAATAAAATTCCCAGCACACCTTTCAAAAAAAGCCCAGTATAAACAGCCTGAGCTGAGAAGAAAATCATCAGGTTTAGCCTCTGAAGACTGAGGAAGCCTGACTGGTGACTATGACAACACCAAATGTTCATTCGTGGGATACATATAATATTTCACCTCTGAGGCAGGATGCTTTAGGCAGAATGGGAAGCAAAATAGGAAATTGGGAGGAGGAGGAGGAAGAGGAGGAAAAGAGGGAAGAGGAGGCAGGGAGGAGGAAGGTTGAGGGAAAGGAGGAGGAGGAAGAGGGGGAAGAGGAGGAAGAGGAGGAAGGAGGAGGGAAGGAGGAGGAGAAGGGGAGAAGCAGGTGGAGGAGGAGTGAGGGAGAAGAGAAGGAGGAAAAGAGGGAAGAGGAGGAGGGGAGAAAGAGGAGGCTGGGAGGAGGAGGGTGAGGGAGAAAGGAAGAGGGAAGAGGAGGAGGAGGAGGGGTGAGGGAGAGGAGGAAGAGGAGGAGAAGGAGGAGAGAAGGGAGAAGCAGATGGAGGAGGAGGAGGGAAGAAGGAGGAGGAGCAGAGGAGGAGCAGGAGCAGGAGGGGTGAGGGAGGAGAGGAGGGGAAGAGGAGGGGAGAAGGAGGCAGAGAAGGGGAGAAGCAGATGGAGGAGGAGGAGGGAAGAAGGAGGAGGAGGAGGAGCAGGAGCAGGAGGGTGAGGAGAAGAGGAGGAAGAGGGAAGAGGAGGAGGAGGAGAAGGAGGAGGAAGGAGGAGGAGAGGGAGAAGCAGGTGGAGGAGGAGTGAGGGAGAAGAGAAGGAGGAAGAAGAGGAGGAGGGAGAAGGAGGAGAGGGAGAAGCAGATGGAGGAGGAGGAGGAAGAAGGAGGAGGAGCAGAGGAGGAGGAGGAGGGGGGGGGGTGAGGGAGGAGAGGAGGGGAAGAGGAGGGGAGAAGGAGGCAGAGAAGGGGAGAAGCAGATGGAGGAGGAGGAGGGAAGAAGGAGGAGGAGCAGAGGAGGAGCAGGAGCAGGAGGGTGAGGAGAAGAGGAGGAGGAAGAGGGAAGAGGAGGAGGAGGAAGGAGGAGGAAGGAGGAGAAGGGAGAAGCAGGTGGAGGAGGAGTGAGGGAGAA
The DNA here is from genome assembly GCF_028640845.1 of Ahaetulla prasina. Taxonomy (NCBI): domain Eukaryota; kingdom Metazoa; phylum Chordata; class Lepidosauria; order Squamata; family Colubridae; genus Ahaetulla; species Ahaetulla prasina. Next base: position 11,882,747 of record NC_080547.1, read on the forward strand.
GAGAAGGAGGAAAGAGAAAGAGGAGGAGGGAGAAGGAGGAGAGAGGAGAAGCAGATGGAGGAGGAGGAGGAAGAAGGAGGAGGAGCAGAGGAGGAGCAGGAGCAGGAGGGGTGAGGGAGAAGAGGAGGAGGAAGAGGGAAGAGGAGGAGGAGGAAGGAGGAGGAAGGAGGAGAAGGGAGAAGCAGGTGGAGGAGGAGGAGAGAGAAGGAGGAAAAGAGGAAGAGGAGGAGAAGAGGAGGCTGGGAGGAGGAGGGGTGAGGGAGAAGGAGGAGGGAAGAGGAGGAGGACGGGTGAGGGAAGAGAGGAGGGGAAGAGGAGGGGAGAAGGAGGGAGAGAAGGGGAGAAGCAGATGGAGGAGGAGGAGGGAAGAAGGAGGAGGAGCAGAGGAGGAGCAGGAGCAGGAGGGGTGAGGGAGAAGAGGAGGAGGAAGAGGGGAAGAGGAGGAGGAGGAGAAAGGAGGAGGGAAGGAGGAGGAGAAGGGAGAAGCAGGTGGAGGAGGTGAGGGAGAAGAAGGAGGAAGAGAAGAGGAGGAGGAGAAGGAGGAGAGAAGGAGAAGCAGATGGAGGAGGAGGAGGAAGAAGGAGGAGGCAGAGGAGGAGCAGGAGCAGGAGGGGTGAGGAGAGGAGAGGAGGAAGAGGAGGAGAAGGAGGCAGAGAAGGGAGAAGCAGATGGAGGAGGAGGAGGAAGAAGGAGGAGGAGCAGAGGAGGAGCAGGAGCAGGAGGTGAGGAGAAGAGGAGGAAGAGGGAAGAGGAGGAGGAGAAGGAGGAGGAGGAGGAGAAGGAGAAGCAGGTGGAGGAGGAGTGAGGGAGAAGAGAGGAGGAAAAGAGGAGGAGAAAGGAAGAGGAGGAGGGAGAAGGAGGAGAGAGGAGAAGCAGATGGAGGAGGAGGAGGAAGAAGGAGGAGGAGCAGAGGAGGAGCAGGAGCAGGAGGGGTGAGGAGAGGAGGAGGAAGAGGGAAGAGGAGGAGGAGGAGGAAGGAGGAGGAAGGAGGAGGAGAGGGAGAAGCAGGTGGAGGAGGTGAGGGAGAGAGAAGGAGGAGAAAGGAAGAGGGGAGGAGGAGGGAGAAAGGGGAGGCGGGGAGGAGGAGGGGTGAGGGAGAAAAGGAAGAGGGGAAGAGGAGGAGGAGGACGGGTGAGGGAAGAGAGGAGGGGAAGAGGAGGGGAGAAGGAGGGAGAGAAGGGGAGAAGCAGATGGAGGAGGAGGAGGAAGGAGGAGGCAGGAGCAGGAGGGGTGAGGAGAAGAGGAGGAGGAAGAGGGAAGATGAGGAGGAGGAGAAAGGACGAGGAAGGAGGAGGAGAAGGGAGAAGCAGGTGGAGGAGGAGTGAGGGAGAAGAGAAGGAGGAAAGAGAGAAGAGGAGGAGGGAGAAGAGGAGGCTGGGAGGAGGAGGGGTGAGGGAGAAAGGAAGAGGGAAGAGGAGGAGGAGGGGTGAGGAAGAGAGGAGGAAGAGGAGGAGAAGGAGGCAGAGAAGGGAGAAGCAGATGGAGGAGGAGGAGAAGAGGAGGAGGAGGAGGAGCAGGAGCAGGAGGGGTGAGGGAGGAGAGGAGGAAGAGGAGGGAGAAGAAGGTGGAGAAGGGAGAAGCAGGTGGAGGAGGAGGGGAGGAGGAGGAGGAGGAGCAGAGGAGGAGCAGGAGAAGGAGGGGTGAGGAAGAGGAGGAGGAAGAGGAAGAGGAGGAGGGAAGGGGTAGGAGGAGGGGAGAAGCAAGCGGAGGAGGAGGGAAGAAAGAGAAGGAGTAGGAAGAGCAGGAGGAAGAGGGGAGAGGAGCAGGAGCAGGAAAAGGAGGAGGAGCAGGAGGAGAGAGAGGGGAAGCTGGGGGAAAGGAGGAGAGAAGGAGGAACGGTTTGGAGGGGTAAGACTAAATAAGAGTAAGAAAATCAGTGTTATTGTTCCCCAAAGTTACCTATATGATTAAAATCCTGTCTGCAGAAGTAAGGGCTAATCACTAATCACTAAATTTTCACTTTTTTAAAAAAAAAAAATCAGCCTTTCAGAAAAGTGACAAATTGAGGCATCCTACGCATGAAGTTCAGCGCTCTCAGCTCTGGTGGCTTTTGGAAGGTGGATACGACAGAATGGTTGTACGATACATTGAATAGAATTTTTTTTATTGGCCAAGTGTGATTGGACACACAAGGAATTTGTCTTGGTGCAGAGGCTCTCAGTGTACATAAAAGAAAAGATACCTTCATCAAGGTACAACATTTACAACACAATTGATGGTCAGTATATCAATATAAATCATAAGGATTGCCAGCAACAAGTTATAGTCATACAGTCATAAGTGGAAAGAGATGGGTGATGGGAACTATGAAATGATTAATAGTAGTGCAGATTCAGTAAATAGTCTGACAGTGTTGAGGGAATTATTTGTTTAGCGGAGTGATGGCCTTCGGGAAAAAACTGTTCTTGTGTCGAGTTGTTCTGGTGTGCAGTGCTCTATAGCGTCGTTTTGAGGGTAGGAGTTGAAACAGTTTATGTCCAGGATGTGAGGGATCTGCAAATATTTTCACGGCTCTCTTCTTGATTCGTGCAGTATACAGGTCCTCAATGGAAGGCAGGTTGGTAGCAATTATTTTTTCTGCAGTTCTAATTATCCTCTGAAGTCTGTGTTTTTCTTGTTGGGTTGCAGAACCGAACCAGACAGTTATAGAGGTGCAAATGACAGACTCAATAATTCCTCTGTACCTGGGTACGCAGAAAGGTATGATCTTCCTGCTCTACAAAGATTGCCTTTGGGAATTTGGAAATTCCCGCTAGTTAAACCTGGCTGAATGGGACAGTCTTTCGCCAGTGTTTTGAGAACTGTATCCCAAAATATCATCAGAAGACATTCTGATTTTCTTGGCAGGAGTTTGCTCTCTTTCATCTATCCTTATTTGGATAGGTGAGAAGAACCTTTCAAAAACGTATTTAGATCAGCCTTTTATCACTGAATATGGATTTGTGGTTGCTAATTTAGATGCATCTTCCTGTCCAGTCTAATTCCCCTCGATTTTATTACCGCGGCTATCTTTTCGAAGGTCACGAGAAAGACGGGACAAACATCTAAAGAAGAAATATCTAAGGTGGGCAAGCAAAAAAGATATTATTTCCAAATGTCGGCGGGAGAATTTAGAGAACCCAAAATTATCTGCATAATCCCTCTTCTCTTTATAGTTTATCTTGATTTCAACATGAATTGCAAGGAAAAGAGCTCCATGTTGGTGTTGACGGACGGTTTCCTTCCCAGCTTGTTGTGAAGTCAAGAAGTGGCAAAGCTGATATAGGTTCATCAACCATTGCTGTCAACGTGGAAAGAGATGGAGAAATATAAATGGATAAATCTCTGGATAAAGAATAGAATAGAATAGAATGGAATGGAATGGAATGGAATAGGATAGAGAATGGACTGGACTGGACTGGGCTGGACTGGACTGGACTGGACTGGACTAGAATAGAATAGAATAGAATAGAATAGAATATTGGAATGAAGAATAGCATAGCATAGCATAGCATAGCATAGCATAGCATAGCATAGCATAGAATAGAATAGAATAGAATAGAATAGAATTTTATTGGCCAAGTGTGATTGGACACACAAGGAATTTGTCCTGGTGCATACGCTCTCAGTATACATAAAAGAAAAGATACCTTCATCAAGATACAACATTTACAACACAAATGATGGTCAATATATCAATACAAATGATAAGGATTACCAGCAACAAAGTTACAGTCATACAGTCATAAGTGGGAGGAGATGGGTGATGGGAACGATGAGAAGATTAATAGTAGTGCAGATTTAGAAAATAGTTTGACAGTGTTGAGGGAATTATTTGTTTAGCAGAGTGATGGCATTTGGGGAAAAAAAACTGTTCTTGTGTCTAGTTGTTCTGGTGTGCAGTGTTCTATAGCATCGTTTTGAGGGTAGGAGTTGAAACAGTTTATGTCCAGGATGTGAGGGGTCTGTAGATATTTTCACAGCCCTCTTTTTGACTCATGTAGTAGTGTTAGAATCTCTAAGAAATTTGGATCTGGAGATTTGATTTGAAGCCCTTGATCTCATCGCTGACTTCCCAAATCAAATCTAACCATCTGATTGAATGGGGGCGTTGGAAGAAACTTCCATCTGGGTTCAGTTCCAAGTGGGGAGAAAGACACTGGAAACATGGACACTGCTTGAAAAGGCGGTTTAATGGTGGGCAGGACCATAGGGTTTGAAATCCTGGGCAAAAAAAGCACATGGAATCAGGGGTGAAATCCCAAATTTTTCCCTACTGGTTCTGTGGGCTTGGCTTGGATGTGGCAGGGGAAGGATACTGCAAAATCTCCATTCCCTCCCCACTCCTGGGGGAAGGATACTGCAAAATCCCCATTCCCTCCCCACTCCTTCGGGGAAGGATACTGCAAAATCCCCATTCCCTCCCCACTCCTGGGGGAAGGATACTACAAAATCCCCATTCCCTCCCCACTCCAGGGGAAGGATACTGCAAAATCTCCATTCCCTCCCCACTCCTTCAGGGAAGGATACTGCAAAATCTCCATTCCCTCCCCACTCGTTCGGGGAAGGATACTGCAAAATCCCCATTCTCTCCCCACTCCTGGGGAAAGGATACTGCAAAATCTCCATTCCCTCCCCACTCCTGGGGGAAGGATATTGCAAATCTCCATTCCCATCCCACTCCAGGGGAAGGATACTGCAAAATCTCCATTCCCTCCCCACTCCAGGGGAAGGTTACTGCAAAATCTCCATTCCCATCCCACTCTAGGGGAAGGATATTGCAAATCTCCATTCCCATCCCACTCCAGGGGAAGGATATTGCAAAATCTTCATTCCCACCCCATTCTGGGGTCAGCCGGAGGTAGTATTTGCCGGTTCTCCGAACTACTCAAAATTTCCGCTACCGGTTCTCCAGAACCTGTTAGAACCTGCTGGATTTCACCCCTGCATGGAATGGAGAGAGGGATGTATTTATGCAGTCTCTTGAGCCATGCCTTAGCGCTTCCTGTTCCTGTGTAAGAAATGCATTCTGATTGGTGGTCAGGAGTCCCAGAGGGTGAGGGGGGGGGGTTTCTTAGCTAACTTTGTAGGTTGTCTGTGTTCCAAGCTTGGTTGAGCCTTGCTGGATGATGTAATCTTCCCAGGTGCCATGTGATGAGATGGGTAGAGGGCTAATCCTATCATGTCCTGAGGGCCATGTCTTAATCCCATCACCCTGGAGCTGAAGGTGGGGAGGGCAGGGAGCTGCAGGAAGCTGCTTTGTCTTTAAAGACACGCTTCTCCTTTTCTTATCCAGGGAAATATAATATTCTGCCTCTTTAATATTTCCTAGAATATTTTATTCTTCAAGGAGGGGTGAGCGGGTGCTAACTTCCTACAGGGGCCATCTCTGAATCGTTCATATGGGCCATGGCATAAAATCCCTCCCCCACTTTTTCCCTCCCTAAATTGATTTAAAAATAAATAAATCATCAAATCCACTGATCTTGATTCATTGACCTGAGATGGAGAAGTGGAGAAATTCAGCTGGACAGACCAAGGGAAAATTGCAAAGAGAAAGTTGGTTTTTTTTTTTAAATCTCATAGAAAGGGTGAAAAGAGGTAGCTTACTTTGGAAATTGCAGGCCTGATAGCAGCATTAGAATCCAGAACATAAGGGCGCAGGGCATTGAGAAGATCTCTGAGAAAACAGAAGGCGGATAAGAAGACCACAAAGTGCCAAAATTGAGGAATATTTGCCAGGGATCCAAACATCTGAAATTTAGCTTTCATCCAGATTCTTCTTTCCTCATCTACTCTCATTGCTGAAGAAAAATTCTCCTTCTACCATTTTTAAAAAAAAATTAACTCAGGAAATGTCACTCCAATGGCTGCTAGCCCTTACAGCTTACAAAATTATCAAGGCTAAGAAGTCCTTGGTGCCTCTGAGCTTGGTGGTTTTTCATGTGGATATTTCAGGACCCAACTAGGTAGCATCATCAGTGTTAGAAGGAGGTGGGGTTTGTGGAGAGGAGGAGGAGGAGGAGGAGGAGGAGGAGGAGGAGGAGGACTGTGAGGTCCTTGGTGCCCTCTGAGCTTCATGGTTTTCTTGCAGATGTTTCAGGACCCAACTAGGTATTTATTTATTTATTTATTTATTTCAATTTTTATACCGCCCTTCTCCCGAAGGACTTTACTACAGCCTAGTAAAAATACAATGTATAAACATTAAAAAGAAATTAAAAAGAAATATTATAACATGGCCAAAATTTTTAAAACCATTTAAAATCATAAGACATAAATACCCCAATAAAATATCAATCCAGTCCCGCTTGAATAAATAAGTGCGTTTTCAGCTCACGGCGGAAGGTCCGAAGATCAGGCACTTGACGTAAACCAGGGGGAAGTTCATTCCAGAGCATAGGAGCTCCAACAGAGAAGGCCCTTCCCCTGGGGGCCGCCAGCCGGCATTGCTTGGCGGACGGCACCCTGAGAAGGCCCTCTCTGTGTGAGCGTACGGGTCGGTGGGAGGCAAAAGGTAACATCATCAGTGTTAGAAGGAGGTGGGGTTTGTGGCGAGGAGGAGGAGGAGGAGGAGGAGGAGGAGGAGGAGGAGGAGGAGGAGGACTGTGAGGTCCTTGGTGTCCTCTGAGCTTCATAGTTTTCTTGCAGATGTTTCAGGACCCAACTAGGTAGCATCATCAGTGTTAGAAGGAGGTGGGGTTTGTGGAGAGGAGGAGGAGGAGGAGGAGGAGGAGGAGGAGGAGGAGGAGGAGGAGGAGGAGGAAAAGGACTGTGAGGTCCTTGGTGTTCTCTGAGCTTCATGGTTTTCTTGCAGATGTTTCAGGACCCAACTAGGTAGCATCATCAGTGTTAGAAGGAGGTGGGGTTTGTGGAGAGGAGGAGGAGGAGGAGGGGGGGGACTGTGGGGTCTTTAGTGCTCACTCAGCTTGGTTGTTTTCTTGCAGATGCTTCATTACCCAACTAGGTAGCATCATCAATGTTAGAAGGGAGTGGGTTTTGCAGGGAGGAGGGCTGTAGGGTCCTTGGTACTCTCTGAGTTTGGTTGTTTCCTTGCAGACATTTCCTTGCCAAACTAGGTAACAACATTAGTGCTAGAAGGGAGTGAGGTGTTTCACCACAACTTTCATTACGCTGAGCCTTTGCATATGAAATCAAGCACTGACCATGTCCTCACGGCTACTAATCTGGCCTTTAATAACAGTCACCACCTAATAGTATATCCTGGAAAATGAGCCAAGAGGTAGCAGGGGAAGTGAACAACCCTTGGTTGTCGGAGAACATAATAACGTACAAGTAAAAATGCTGCCTTTAGAACACCCTGGCTGTAAATCTAGCCAGGTAATAAACCCAGAGAAAACACTCCAGTTTTTATTCCCCTTGGTTTGGCACTCTTGATCAATCTCAGGCGCTCCCAACCTGGGGACTGACAGTTCTGCATTAAGCCGGCTCTTGAACCGCTGAATTGAATGAACCGGTCCCTCTGTGGAAAGACGGAAACTTCTGAAGTCCTCCCTTGGTGGGGCAGGGAGGAAAAACAGCTCGTAAACCAGTGAGCAACCTTGTGGTAGCAAACGCAACCAACCAGGGAGAAGCTCCTTCTGCCAACATACGCTTTGCAGCGAAGAAAAAAAAACAAGTCAAATGTTATTCTTCTGTCGCTCCACGGACAAATTAAAACTAATTGAATGATCCTCAGCATTGATGAAAGGTCTGTATTTGTTCTTCCAAGTGCCGGCTCCCACAAAGGCACTTTTGTGTCATTAATACAAAAACCGCACTGCATTATGCTTTTCCGTGTAAAGATAAAGAGGGACCAGGAGAGAGAGAGAGAGAGAAAGAAACAGAGACAGAGACAGAGAGAGAGACAGAGAGAGACAGACAGAGAGAAGATCCAATTTGTTGTCAGCTTTGCAAGATACAATTGCAGGCATGATAATAATATCAACTGCGTTTCAGCTGTCCCAGCTTATTCAGACAGGCAGACGGAAATATGAAGTGACAACAGAGCCCTGTTGTTGTTTGCACACAACTCCGCCATAACTAGCAATTTGCTGGAAAATAGAAGGGGAAATAAATGGGAAACGAGGATAGAAGCGACGTTTGAATCGAGAGGAAGCGGAACAATAGCCCTGTAGCTCTGCGGGCGGAGGGGAAAAAAAATAAAATAAAACACAGCAAATTTTAGGGCAGGCCAAAAGGGGTTCAAACCGATTCTTTCTCTATTTTTGCTGTTTTATAGCCAGATGCGGAGGGTATTTGTATTCACCGAACCTCTCCCACTAATACCGCCGTACCGTTGCATTAATCCATCTAATGCATGCAAGGCCACACCTGGCTCGGCCCCCCAACTATTTTTTAATTACCGGGATCAAAACAATGGCCTCAGAGGGAAGGCAGCTGCATTTGTTACCAATGGATGTCATAATTGCCACCGTAAATTGGAAAATGGAACATTTGTTGATGCTGATGCAAGTAATTGCCTCAGCGTTGTTATCGATGGGGAGGAGGAAGCGGCAGGGGGACACGAAAAATTAAATTGAGGCAGTTTTTATCAGACGAACTCAATGGAAGATAACAGGATAATGACTGGAGCAAAACGGGAAGAGAGGCGATGTGGAGCAAGGAAACATTTTAATGCCCAGACAAAATGTTTATTAATTGTTTTGTGCCGATAAGAGGGGAAGGTGAGGAAAGGGAGGACACGAATGTCCCGGAAAAATATAAGTGGAGAATTAGTGGGAGAACCTGGTTATCAGTGGTGTCAATGGCTGAATATTCATAACAACCTCTCTCCCTTCCTCTTTTTCCACATCAGGAATGCAAATTTTGTAAAGAAAGAATTCTGGCTAATTGCCTACCGTGTGGAGTCCTTGATGATGTTACCTAGTTGGGTAATGAAACATCTGCAAGGAAACCACCAAGCTCAGAGAACACCAAGGATCTCACAGTCCTTTTCCTCCTCCTCCTCCTCCTCCTCCTCCTCCTCCTCCTCCTCCTCCTCCTCCTCCTCCTCCTCCTCCTCCTCCTCCTCCTCCTCCTCTCTACAAACCCTACTCACTCTGATGATGTTACCTAGTTGGGCAATGAAACTTCTGCAAGAAAACCACCAAGCCCAGAGCCCCAAGGACCCCACAGTCCTTTTCCTCCTCCTCCTCCTCCCTCCTCCTCCTCCTCCTCCTCCTCCTCCTCCTCCTCCTCCTCCTCCTCCTGCCCACAAACCCCATCCCCTTCTGTCACTGATGTTGTTACCTAGTTGGGTAATGAAACAATTACAAGAAACCCCCCAAGTTCAGAGAAAACTAAGGATCCCACAGTCCTCCTCCTCCTCCCTTCTCCTCCTCCTCCTCTTCCTCCTCCTCCTCCTCCTCCTCCTCCTCCTCCTCCTCCTCCTCCTCCTCCTCCTCCTCTCTACAAACCCCACCTCCTTCTAACACTGATGATGCTACCTAGTTGGGTAATGGAACATCTGCAAGAAAACCACCAAGCTCAAAGAGCAACAAGGATCTCACAGTCCTTTTCCTCCTCCTCCTCCTCCTCCTCCTCCTCCTCCTCCTCCTCCTCCTCCTCCTCCTCCTCCTCTCTACAAACCCCACCTCCTTCTAACACTGATGATGCTACCTAGTTGGGTAATGAAACATCTGCAAGAAAACCACCAAGCTCAAAGAGCACCAAGGACCTCACAGTCCTTTTCCTCCTCCTCCTCCTCCTCCTCCTCCTCCTCCTCCTCCTCCTCCCCCTCCTCCCCCTCCTCCTTCTCCTCCTCCTCCTCCTCCTCTTCACAAACCCCACCTCCTTCTAATACTGATGATGCTACCTAGCTGGGTAATGAAACATCTGCAAGAAAACAATCAAGCTCAGAGAGCACCAAGGACCTCACAGATCTCCTCCTCCTCCTCCTCCTCCTCCTCCTCCTCCTCCTCCTCCTCCTCCTCCTCCTCCTCCTCCTCCTTCTCACCTTCTCCTCCTCCCTGCAAACTCCATTCCCGTTCCCTCCCAGCACTGATGATGTTCCCTAGTTGAGCAGACTTCCCTAGTTGAGCTCAGACTGCTAAGACAGTCTGTTATTAACAGCAGCTGCTTGCAATTACTGCAGGTTCAAGTCCCACCAGGCCCAAGGTTGACTCAGCCTTCCATCCTTTATAAGGTAGGTAAAATGAGGACCCAGATTGTTGGGGGCAATAAGTTGACTTTGTATATAAATATACAAATGGATGAAGACTATTGCTTGACATAGTGTAAGCCGCCCTGAGTCTTCGGAGAAGGGCGGGATATAAATGCAAATTTAAAAAAAAACACCAAACATCTGCAGGAAAATATCCAAGCACAAAGAGCATCAAGAACTCCAGAGTTCAACCCTGAGCTACATTTTTCTTCTTCTTCTGTCGCTGCTCACCTTGTCCCTGAGGATCCCATACCTCACTAGTCAACCATCAAAGGTGTCGATGGATCTGCTGATCAAGAAAGGAGAAATAGCAGGTAGACGTCTGAACTCAAGAGTTGGCGTGGAGTTCCTACATCACTCCCAAGGAGTAAATGAGCGTGATTTAGAAGCTTGGATGAATACCAGATGGTGTCACCTGACCTACCATGGTCCATAATGTAGGAAGTTAGCACCCATCCCCCTCCTAGAAAAATGAAATATTTTAGGAAATATTAAAAGGGCAGAATATTTCCCCTAAAAGGGAGGCAGAAACTCAGCCCCCACCACCATCACCTTTGTCAATAGGCCATTAAGGCCTGTGCCAGTCTATTCTACATAACAAAGATCTACCTCCTTCAGGAGAGCCATAGCAGGAATTGCCCAAAGCCCTTTCATTACATCATCACCCAGCAAGAGTCAACCAAGCCTGGGACTCAAAAGAAAACCTACAAAGTTACCCCTGCATGGCCCCATGGGAGCCTGACAACCAATCAGAATACAAGCTCAAACTCAAAGCCAAACAGAGGGTCTCTCTCTCTCTTTCCATATCTCTCCCTCCCTCCCTCTCTCTCTCTCCACATCTCTCTCTGTCTCTATTCTCTGTCTCTCTTTGTGTGTGTGTCTCTCTCTCTCTCTCCACATCTCTCTCTCCCCACATCTCTCTCTCTCTCTCTCCACATCTCTCTCTCCCCACATCTCTTTCTCTCTCTCTCTCTCTCTCTCTCTCTCTCTCTCTTTCTCTCTCTCTGTCTCCTTCTCTCCACATATCTCTCTGTCTCTGTCTCTGTCTCTCTCTCCATATCTCTCTGTCTCTCTCTCCCACGTGCTTTTTCCCCAGGATCTCAAACCATTAAAAAACCATCTTTCCAAACAGCCACCATGCTTCCAGTGTCTTTCTCCCCACTTGGAACTGAACCCAGAAGGACATTTCTTACAACAATAACTAACCAGAGTTGGATTTCTTGGCTGGACTGGATCTTTCCTTTGGAACCTGGAAAGTTGATGCAACAGTGGAATTACTTGCTTTGAAGAAACCTCCCATGTGTATAGTCTGATTTAACCCATACAGAGGCTCAAATCTTGTAAAACTGCCTTTTAAGCACCTTTCATAAACCACCCTCTTTTGCACTAGATTTCTAGCTCTCTTCACACCCATAAGGATTAGATATTTGTGTTAGCTTTTTTTTAAAAAAAGGAAGCCAGAATAGAAGGTGCCTTGAAACTCTGTCCTGAATACTTATTCCAGTGCCACAAATACATGCATACATATATATATATGACTTTGCAATGCTATTTTTCACCCCAACTTAATCTTGTTCTTGATGATTAAGCTTCTCCAAACCTTCTAGACAGAACAAAATAAAACAGCATGATTTGGGGCGAGCGGTTGGGATTTATTTGAAGTGGAGTCAAAGGTACTCTGCACATGGTCATGACACCTTATCTTTTCCACTGTCTGCCAAATGAGTGTCTTAATTGTAGAAAATGAAGCCAGGGCCTCTGGCAAGCAAGCATGCCCCCTTCTTAACCATTTGTCATATTTTTGCAGTGTTGAAAGGTTGAGTGAAGGGGACTGTAAATTTGGGCAGGGAAGATAGATAGCAAAGCTTGCAATTACAAAACAGCTTCTCTCTCTCTCTCTCTCTCTCCCCCTCCCTCTCCCTCCCTCCCTCTCCCTCATCCCCTTCCTTCCTTCCTTCCTTCCTCTCTCCCTCTATCTCTCCTTCCCTCTCCCTCTCCCTCTCCCTCATCCTCTTCCTTCCTTCCTTCCTTCCTTCCTCTCTCCCTCTATCTCTCCTTCCCTCTCCCTCTCCCTCTCCCTCTGCCTCATCCTCTTCCTTCCTTCTTCCTTCCTTCCTTCCTTCCTTCCTTCCTTCCTTCCTTCCTTCCTTCCTCTCTCCCACTTCCTCTCCTTCTCTCTTCCTCTTTCTCCCTTTGTGTTGTGTGTTTTTGTTTCCCTTCATTCAATCCCCAGAACTGGAAAATAGCCATAGTAACATGCTATATCATTGGGCTTAGAAAGATAATGCAAATTAGAGAGCAATCAGTTTAAGAATCCTGTTGACAGGATGGCAACGCAAGCAGGAATTAATTGAGGGGCGGGGGGTGGGGGGGGGGAAGAAAGACAAATAGCCTGGACTTAACCAGGGTGGGGAACTTCACAGGTCCAGAGGTGAAATCCAAAAAGGACATTTGGAGTGGGATGGGAAACAAAACAACAGAGACACCTTCTAGTGCATCAGCAGAAAAGCATCTCCAAATATCTGCCTGGGACTCCTTGCTCGGCCCACCAGTGTGGTCTTCTTTTTCCATCTTCTTTCTTAATGTTGCCTCAAGGCTGCCAAGACCAATTTTCAAAGCATGATATGTTCAGGGTGCAAGTTTCGGGAGACGTGGATAAGTGTATAACAGAGCATGAGAACATGGCATGCCTGGAATGCACTACCTGACTCTGTGGTTTCTTCCCCAAAACCCCAAAACTTTAACCTTAGACTATCTACTGTTGACCTCGCCCCATTCATAAGAGGTCTGTAAGGGGCGTGCATAAGCGCACCTGCGTGCCTACCGTCCCTGTCCTAATATTCCTTTTTACTTACTCTTGTCATGTCTCCAAATTATGTTTATACTTTTACCTGTTATCGTATATATGATTGACAAATAAAATAAATAAATAAAGATGTTGAGACTCTAGAAAAAGTGCAGAGAAGAGCAACCAGGATGATTAGGGGACCAGGGTGGGAAACTTCATAGGTCCATGAGGCTAAAACATACGATGAACGGTTGCAGGAACTGGGCATGGCTAGTCTAGTGAAGAGAAGAATTAGGGGCGACAAGATAGCAGTCTTCCAATACTTGAGGGGCTGCCCCAGAAAGGAGGGGGTCAAGCTATTTTCCAAGGCACCTGAAGGCCAGACAAGGAATAATGGATGGAAACTGAACAAGGAGAGATTCAACCTAGAAATGAGGAGGAACTTTCTGACAGTGAGAACAATCAACCAATGGAACAGAAGTTGCCTTCTGAAGTTGTGGGAGCTTCATCACTTGAGACTTTCGAGAAAAGATTCAACAGCCATTTGTCAGAAATGGCATAGGGTCTTCTGCTTGAACGGGTGGGTGGGTGGGGGGATTGGACTAGATGACCTATAAGGTGAAGACAGGAGCCCACCCTGTCACATGGTGTTTGGGTCTTCCCAGCCGACAAGCCCAGTGTCTTAACTGCTGAGCCACGTGCTCAACCCTGTGGCTTAGAAACATTAAATATTCATCAATAAAATAAATAATAAATAAATTTCAGCATCCCTTTGAGCACCTCTCCATTCTGTAGAATCCGCTAGTAAGGCTCTCTTTGCTGGGAAATTATTATTCTGCCTTTGTTGTGACAACGTCTTGAGGTTTCGACGTTTCAGTGTATCAGTTTGAATCGGCACAAATTCCAATTTGGGAGACCTTTTGATCCAAATTAAAATGGATTTTTTTGGGGTGTGTGTGTGTGAAATGAACCCAATAGAATTGGTGATTGAAATCAAATTCATTTGGAATGTTGAAGTCAGTTCCATCGGATGGATCCGATAAGATTCAATTTATCAAGCTGTCTTGGTGGATCAGGGCTGGTTTAGTAATGAAGTCTTGGCGGATTCTCAGCACTGAATCTCATTCTGTACATCTCCAACCTCTGCAGAGATGAATTGGACCTCTCCTCCTTGTTAGAGGTGAACTTTAAATAAATAGTTATCTTATGTGGCATTTACGTTTTGATCATGTCCTGTATGGTTCACTTGAGGATGGTCTATGATGACACATACCGTATTTTTCGGGCTATAAGACGCACTGCAGTATAAGACGCAGCAAGATTTCGAAGAGGAAAACAAGAAAAAAAATAGTTTTTGGCCTCCGCATGTCCTGTTTTTGCCCTCCCCGGCCCCAAGGAGCACTTTGTAGGTCTCCCAAACCAGGGGTGACATCCAGCAGGTTCTGACAGGTTCTGGAGAACCGGTAGCGGAAATTTTGAGTAGTTCAGGGAACCAGCAAATACCACCTCTGGCTGGCCCCAGAGTGGGGAGGGAATGGGGATTTTACAATATCCTTCCCCTGCCACACCCAGCAAGCCACACCCAGCAAGCCACACCCACAGAATCGGTAGTAAAAACATTTGGATTTCACTATTGTCCCAAACTCTCTGCCTGACCCCCCACGCGTCCCAATTTTGCCCTCCTCGGCCTCCCAAACCCTCTGCACGTCCCATTTTTGCAAGAAATGGACACACAAGGTGTGGTTTCAGGAGGCCAAAAATGGCTGCATTCAGTGTATAAGATGCACCAATATTTCCACCCTCTTTTAATGAAAGGTGTGTCTTATATTCTGAAAAGTACGGTATGTTTTCCATCGTACATTTTTAATGATTTGTTATACACCTGCTTAGGCCACGTATGAAAGCTTTAGAGAACCTGTGGTCCCCCAAGCACCCCTAGTAGTCTATAAGAAGTTGCAGAACCCAACCAACCAACCAACCAACCAACCAATTAGTGAAGTAATAAAATCTGTAAGTACGTTGAACAAATATTCCATTAAAAAAGGTATGATGATGTCTACAATTTGGTCAGCTACTGACTTGTATAAACTGCATGAACTCATCTTGAAATAGCACTAAATGACACTACTAGATGTACCAGCTTCTGTAACAATCCGATTCTGTAACCGCTTTGTTCCCGAGGCCATCCGTCTGGCAAACTCACAAGATTCGTTTTTCCTCGCCATGTACACGTATCCTTCCAAACTAGACTGTGTTGTTTTTCTGTGTCATATAAGATATGTGGGTATAGGCATAATTTTGTATTTATTCATTCATTCATTCATTCTCATGGTTATGTAGTGTATATTGGAGGTGGTGACTGTTTGAGAGCTGCATACAAGGAAATTTCATTTTAATGTTGGCCGATTAGTGTACATTCAAAGTTACAATAAAGTTATCGTTCTGTTCTATTCTATTCTATTCTATTCTATTCTATTCTATTCTATTCTATTCTATTCTATTCTATTCTACTCTACTCTACTCTACTCTACTCCTATCCTATCCTATCCTATCCTACCCCACCCCACCTTACCCCACCCCACCCCACCCCACCCCACCCCATCCATCCCTTCCCATCCCATCCCATCCCATCCCATCCCATCCCATCCCATCCCATCCCATCCCATCCCATCCCATCCCATCCATCCCATCCCATCCCATCCCATCCCATCCCATCCCATCCCATCCCATCCCATCCCATCCCATCCCATCCCATCCTATATTCTAAGATATATGGTCTATTCCTTTGTTTTTTGTATGTACACTGAGAGCTTATGCACTGGAGACAAATTCCTTGTGTGTCCAATCATATCTGGAATAAAGAATTCCATCCTATCCTATCCTATCCTATCCTATCCTATCCTATCCTATCCTATCCTATCCTATCCTATCCTATCCTATCCTATCCTATCCTATCCTATCCTTTCCAACTCAATAACTGCAAATTGCAAGCTACCAACAGATCAACAGAACTTCAGAAGGAAAGCTCTCCCTTGAATTTCGGTCTTCATCTCCCTTGTAGCAAATCTTGAAAACAAGGAAGGCTATTAACCAGACATTAACCCTCCTCTTCTCTTTCATCGGGCTTTTGTTCCAATCTGCTCTGAAAAGAGAATCGGCCTCCCTGCGATGAAGAGGTCAAGGGGGTCTTTAGAATCTGTCTAGCACCTTGTCTTCCTTTCCAGACTAGCCAACATCTCAGACGTATCTGTGTGACAAGGTCCCGGCACCCATGCCCACAAGGTTATTCCATGCCAGACTGAAGAGTCCTTGGAAACTGAGGTCTCTGCTGTTATGAGTCGTAGATGGTTGATTTGCCAGTGTTGGCATCTGTTTAGCTTTAGATGGTCTTCGAATGGCTTTCACCCCCCCTCTTCCCGTCATTCAGTTTGACTCCTTAATTACTGTAATTAGGAACACTGTCAAAATCTGGGTGGTACTGAGAAGACGTGGCAAGTGGCAAATGGATACATCCCACTCACCCAACACATTAAGAGGTCACTGTCATTGTCACCAAAGCATCTGATGTGCACGAAGTGGCTCTCTTGTTTAATTTGGTTTTGAAGATGGGAACTGGGAGACCTGAACAAGCAAAGTTCAGATGGGAATTCAGAGACGTGGATTTTATTCCTGTTAAGATGGAAATTTAGCCTCATGGTTCTTCACTTGGTCCCAACACCTTCCATTGAGGACCTGTATACTGCACGAGTCAAAAAGGGCCATGAAAATATTTACAGATCCCTCACATCCTGGACATAAACTGTTTCAACTCCTACCCTCAAAACGACGCTATAGGGCACTGCACACCAGAACAACTAGAAACAAGGACAGTTTTTTCTCGAAGGCCATCACTCTGCTAAACAAATAATTCCATCAACACTGTCAAACTATTTACTGAATCTGCATTACTAGTAACCTTCTCATCGTATCCATCATCCATCTCCTTCCACTTATGACTGTATGACTGTAACTTTGTTACTGGCAATCCTTATGATTTATATTGATATATTGACCATCATTTGTGTTGATGAACGTATCTTGATGAAAGTACCTTGATGAACGTATCCTTGTGTCTGAAGAAGTTTTTGTGTTTTGAACCAAAATAATAATAATAACAACAACAACAACAACAACAACAACAACAACAACAACAACAACAACAACAACAATAATAATAATAATAATAATAATAATAATAATAATAATAATAATAATAATTTAATTTCTATATCGCCCTTCTCCCGAAGGACTCAGGGCGGTTTACAGCCAGGTAAAAACACAATAAAAGTATACAATATACAACTAAAAAACTGATTTTAAAAAACCTATTCAATTTGGCCCGTTAATTAAAATACAACACTAAAACCATAAAAAAACCCATTAAAATTACTAATAGTTTTTAATTTATGCCAGTCCTGCACGGAAGAATAAGTATGTCTTCAGCTCGCAGCGGAAGGTCCAGAGGGAGCTGTCGAAGTCCTGGGGGAAGTTCATTCCAGAGGGTAGGTGCCCCCACAGAGAAGGCTCTCCCCCTGGGGGTCACCAGCCAACATTGTTTGGCTGAGGGCACCCTTAGGAGGCCCTCCCTATGGGAGCACACGGGTCGATGGGAGGCAAACGGTGACAGAAGGCAGCAGGCGGTCTCGTAAATACCCCGGTCCTAAAACTGTCTACTATTGACCTCACCCCTTTCCTAAGAGGTCTATAAGGGGCGTGGATAAGAGCACAAACTTGCCTACCGTTCCTGTCTTACTGTTGCTTCGTGCTTATGCTTATGTATGCTGTTATGACAAATAAAATGAATAAATAAATAAGAATTGAAATCTTTAGTTCACAATTTCCCTCAGGAGGTTTCTGGGGCCACTTTCTCCTCCATTTTAGAGAAGGGAGGTTGGGAGGCAGCTGATACCTGAGGGGGTTTATTTGCTTTTGGCTCACATGTTTAGCGAACCCAATCAATTGTCGTTTATTCGATACACAAAGGTTCAACAAATAATGCCTTCGTGCAAACAAAATCAATACCTTGCTTGAAGCTTTGAGCGCGGTCCAATTTTCAGCTGACTACCCTGCTTGTCCTCCTAATTTTTTCTTGCTGCTCAGTTCTTTGCTATAGTTTCTTCCCCCCCACCCTCATTCTTTCTCTTTCTCTTATTATTATTATTATTGTTTATTAAATTATTTATTATGTGGAAAAGTGAAAAACCCACATCCATATTTGGAGAAAGAGAGACAGATCCTACAATGTTTTATCTCTGCCGCCTTCAGCATGACTTGAGTATAACTCATAAAATCTTCTGTTACAACGTCCTTCCTGTCGAAGACTACTTCAGCTTCAATCGCAATAATACACGAGCACACAATAGATTTAAGATTAATGTGAACCATTCCAATCTTGATTGCAGAAAATATGACTTCAGTAAACAGAGTTGCTAATGCCTGGAATGCACTACCTGACTGTGGTCTCTTCCCAAAATCCCCAAAATTTTAACCAAAGTTTTTAACCAAATCCTCAAAACTTTAACCAAAGACTATCTAACTCCGCCGCCTTCGACATGACCTGAGTTTAACTCATAGAATCATCTGTTAGAATGTCCTTCCTGTCAAAGACTACTTCAGCTTCAATCGCAACAATACACGAGCACGCAATAGATTTAAGCTTAATGTGAATCGTTCCAACCTTGAGTGCAGAAAATATGATTTCAGTAACAGAGTTGTTAATGCTTGGAATGCACTACCTGACTCTGTGGTCTCTTCCCAAAATCCCCAAAGCTTCAACCAAAGACTATCTACCGTTGACCTCACCCCATTCCTAAGAGGTCTGTAAGGGGCGTGCATAAGAGCACCAACGTGCCTACCATCCCTGTCCTAATGTTTCCTTTGACTGTATCCAATTTGTATGGTTATTTCATGCTTATACTTATATATACTGTTGTATTTGACAAAATGAATGAATGAATGAATGAATGAATGAATGAATGAATGAATGAATGAATGGTATAACGCTGGAAGTAAGACCTCCTATAATGGGGAGACCCAACCCCAACAGAAGGTAAATATCTCCTTCTCCTCCTCCTC
Organism: Ahaetulla prasina; assembly: GCF_028640845.1. NCBI lineage: Eukaryota > Metazoa > Chordata > Lepidosauria > Squamata > Colubridae > Ahaetulla > Ahaetulla prasina. The sequence continues at coordinate 11,901,793 of NC_080547.1, forward strand.
TTTTCTCCTGGCCTCCAAACCATCATCCCCCATCATCATAACAGATGGTTTGAGGAAATCCACTAGTCCCATGATGGGGAACCTATGGCGCGCATGCCAGAAGCGGCATACAGAGCCATCTCTCCAAGCAAGCAAGCCATCCCCCGTTACTCTTCCGGGTTCCGGCGCACCAGCCAGCTGGTCCTCATGCACACAGGAGTGTCAGAAACCCAAAGACCAGCCACCCGGTGCACATGCGTGTGCCAGGAAGATGCTCTTCCGGGTTTTAACACATGCATGCGCACCGGCCAGCTGGTTTTCGCACATGCATGTATGCCAGAAATCAGAAGACTAGGTCAGTGATGGCTAATCTTTTTGCCATCGTGTGCCAAGAGGTGGGGGTGGGGTTCGTGCATGCATGTGCCCACACCCTTAATTCTATGCACCCCACCCCCACACATGTGTGTGTGACCCCCCTTCCCTCCACTCCTGGCACACTATAGCCCGGTAGGCTTGTTTTTCTCTCTCACCTGGCTCCAGAGCCTCTCTATGAGTCTGGGGAGGGGGAAAACAGGAATTTTGAACAGAAATGACAGAAAGGGGAAATAATTGTATTCAAGGACTAATCATATCGAGTGTCTTTTAATGCTTTAATTGTTATTCTCCTGATCTCATCATCGCTTCTCTATCTTAGGCTCATCTCCATCGAGGAGTGGAGATCGAAGCTCAAGGTGACGGCATTTGGGTAACTCCTTAGAAATGTTCCTAGTGTTTAGAGTGAGGCTGTTGAGATAGCGACTAGGGGCTCCTCGGGTTAGACAAGAGACGTTATGTCAACAGAGCTGAGCTGTGGCTGCCTCTGCGATCTTGAAGAGCATCCACTGACTCAGAGGTGGTGGGGGGAGGGAAGAGGCTTGAGATTTTAATCCTGGACTGCATGCACACATGCAGAGAGACACATAGACGCATAAACACACACACTTTGATGGCAACAGGATTTCGGGTTGTATATGGCTTCGTTTTAGTATGCAATAAAGCATCTGTTCTATCTATCTGATTTATGCCCCTGTATATAAACAGAGAGCAAGCCTCACTCTCTTCTAGCACTGATGAGGTTACCTAGTTGAGTAATGAAACAACCAACAACCAAGTACAGAAAAGACCCGGGACCTCACAATCCTCCTCCTCCTCCTCCTCCTCCTCCTCCTCTCTGCATACCCCACCTCTTTCTAGCACTGATGAGGTTAGCTAGTTGGGTAATGAAACAACCAACAACCAAGCCCAGAGAGGACCAGGGATCCCACAGTCCTCCTCCTCCTCTCCTCTACCTCCTCCGCCTCCTCCTCCCCCGCTCTGTACACCCCACCCCCTTCTAGCACTGATAAGGTTATCTAGTTGGGTAATGAAACAACCAACAGATTCACGTCTGTGAGTCTTCTGCAGGCAGCAAGTCCTCTCCACGGCATTCAGAATCTGGAAAAACTCCGCCGTCCTCCATTCCTTCGTCTGCTTCTCATTTTCTTCCCCCCTCCCCCCTCTCACCCACCCGATCATTTCCATACGGAATGTCCTCTTGCCTGTCCATAGGAGATGCCGAGGGCACCGTGAATCCTGCCGGTGCTGTTCTTCAAACCTTGAGCCATCAAGAAAAGCTCTGCGTAAGCTAACTTTGGCCACAGCTCAGAGCCGTGCCAGGAGAGGTTTGATCATTGCCGGTGCCACCGGGTGTGGAGAAAGGCCACAGTGATTCATGGGTATTAGTGGAGCATGTAATTAAATGGGAGCTGTCTCCCTTCCCAGCACTCTTGATGGAGAATGCTGCAGCTTTTGCAGCTCAACCTTCCTTGATGTTTTCCATGTGGCATGTCAGCACCAGACAAGGCCTGTCAAACATCACCTTGAAGCTAAGACGTGGGCTACGTGCTCATCAATCCAAGTATCTAACATGTCAGAAAACTCTCTCTCTGTCTCTGTGTGTGTGGTTGTCATTCATGTTGGTACATTAACTCTTTGCAGGATTCTACAGATGCAGGCTAGGAAGAATCTGCATGTTGAATCTGCTCCTCATGGCAGCCAATTCTCCGGGAAATCATTTGATTGTGTGATCATACACCTGTTTTGATTTATGTTTTGCCTGATGCCTTGAGTGGTGTGAATCAGTGGTGAAATCCAATTTTTTTTTTTTTACTACTGGTTCTGTGGACCTGGCTTGGTGGGCATGGTGAGGCTTGGTGTGCATGGCAGGGGAAGGATATTGCAAAATCTCCATTCCCACCCCACTTTGGGGCCAGCCAGAGGTGATATTTGCTGCTTCTCTGAACTGCTCAAAATTTCCGCTACCGGTTCTCTGAACTGCTCAAAATTTCCGCTACTGGTTCTCCAGAACCTGTCAGAACTTGATGGTTTTCACCCCTGGTATGAATGGATCACGGGAGAAATAAGAGCCTGGTAGGATAGACATAATGTCATCCCTCTTGCCCGATGCCTTGCATTCAGTGAATTTTAGTCTTTTGAGTCCCCTATACCTGGGAAAGGTATCAAAGCTACCAGGTGAATTGTCCCTTGTCAACTGTCCCTTGTCACTTGTCTTTTGGGGAGCTGGTTCACTCAGCGAAGCATCACAGTTAAGGAGAGTCAAGTTAATGAAGAAGTTATTTGATCAATACCTCCTGTCTCTAAACTGTCTCTGCCTTATTCATAAAGATAGATTGGTGCAAATGTGTGAACCTGTTCTTGTGGATTACTAAAGACCCAAGTGAAGTGCATCCAAGTTACTATCTGGTTACTCCTGGTTACAGTCTGACCTAAGCATAGTACATAAAATTATCTACCTGTCAATGACTACTTCAGCTTTAACCACAACAATATACGAGTGAATAATAGATACAAACTCAAGGTAAACCGCTCCAAACTCGATTGCAGAAAATATGACTTCAGCAACAGAGTGGTCAATGCCTGAAATGCACTATCTGACTCTGTTGTTTCTTCCCCAAACCCCCAAAACTTTAAGCTTAAACTGTCTACTGTTGACCTCACTCCATTCCTAAGAGGTCTGTAAAGGGAGTGCATAAGAATAGAATAGAATAGAATTTTTATTGGCCAAGTGTGATTGGACACACAAGGAATTTGTCTTGGTGCAAATGCTCTCAGTATACATAAAAGAAAAGATACCTTCATCAAGGTACAACACTTACATCACTCAGGGTGCCATCAGTCAAACAATGTCGACTGGCGACCCCCAGGGGGAGGGCCTTCTCTGTGGGGGCACCTGCCCTCTGTAATGAGCTTCCTCCAGGATTACGACAACGTCCTGACCTCCGGACCTTTCGTTGCGAGTTGAAGACATATTTATTCTACCGCACAGGGCTGGCTTGAAATAATTTAGTAATTTTAATTGGGGTTTATCATAGTTTTATTTTTGTTTTTAAGTTTTAAATTCGGCCAAAATGAATTAGTTTTTTAAATATATATTTTAAATTTTATATTATATGTATAACTGTGTTTTATCTGGCTGGAAACCGCCCTGAGTCCTTTGGGAGAAGGGTGGTATAGAAATCAAATAAATAAATAAATAAATAAATAAATAAATAAATAAATAAATAAATAAATAAATAAATAAATAAATAAATAAAAATAGTCATATGGTGCCTACCGTCATATGGTGCTTACCTACTCTTTTCATGTATCCAAATTATGTTCATCCTTTTACCTGTTATCTTATATATGATTGACAAATAAATAAAAAATAATTCTCTGGTATTCTGGTTGTGCTTTGATCTTGGTTGCATGAATCAGAGCAGATGATTTAAATCTGATGCACATTCAGATCCCTTTTGGAGTGTTTCCAATCTGAATGTGTCTTGGGTTCAGGACTTTCAATGTGGACCACCAAATTTGGATTTGATGTTCCCTTTGAAGTGAACGTCCCTTGTGTGTTGGACGTTCGTAGTTGCTTCCCGTGGGATTGAACATTTTAGAATCCCAAGGAGCACTAGGCACTGGGAACCATAGTTTATCTTGATCATAATCGTGATCCTGGAGATTAACCCTGACTAGTTTAGAAGTTTTCAAGTATAGAAGAAGTTCTTTATGATGTTCTGAAGAAGTTTTGACTCCTCTTTGATTTCAAATTTCTGCATGTATTGAACTCATACCTCCTGGATATCCTCCTCTCCCTTTATTACTATTCTGGCCAAGATTTCTGAGAATTATCTAAATGCTTCATGAGGGGGTACCAACTTGAAAAGTTGAGGATTGCTCAACGTGAACCTAATTCAACCATTCAGAGTATGAAGGATCCTGGTCACAGGTAGAAGAACAAGTAACGAACTGTAGCATTGCAACTTATTACCGAACAGACAAAGAGCTGCAATCATAGAATCCTGTCCTGGAAAGGATCTTGGAGATCTTCTAGTCCAACCCTCTGTCAAGGCAGAAGTCTTATACCATCCTGGACAAATGGTTGTCCAATCTTTTCTTGAAAACCTCCAGCGATGGAGCACCCAGAAATCCAGGAGGAAAGTGTTCCATTAATTGTTTTCACGGTCAGGAAATTGTTCCTTATTTCTAGGTTGGCTCTCCCTTGGATGAGTTTCCACCCATTGCTTCTTGTCCTGCCCTTGTGTGCTTCGGAGAATAAATCGACCAGTGGTGGGATTCAAATAATTTAACCACCGGTTCTCTGCTCTAATGATCAGCTGGGTGGGCGTGGCCATGGCGGGCGTGACCAGGGGGTGTGACAGGCAGCACTCAGCCTCCTGCACCCATTTGGGAACAAAAACGGGCCACAGGGAGGGGGACGCATGCCCCGTTTTGAGCCTAGTAGGCCTCCCTGCACTTATATTTGAGCCAAAATGGGGCACGTGGGGACTCCTGGAAGGGGCAGGGAGGGGAGGGGCCACCCAGCAGTCTAACTACCAGTTTGCCCAAACTGGCTGAATCCCATCACTGAAATCAACCTCTCTTCCCCATGACAACCCTTCAGGTTTTAGAAGATGTTATCATGTCTCCCCCTAAACCTTCTCAGAGGACAAAGAAGAGAGAGAGAGAGAGAGAGAGATGGAGAAGGGGAGAGAAAGAGAGAGAAGGGAAAGAAAGAGAGGAAGAGAGAGAGAGAGTGAGAGAAGGGGAGAGAAAGAGAGAGAGAAGGGGAGGGAGGGAGGGAGAGAGGGGGAGAGAGAGGAGACAAGAGAGAGAAAAGGGGGAGAGAGAGAAGGGGAAGAGAGAGAGAGAGAGAGAGAGAGAAGGGAGAGAGAGAAGGAGAGAGAGAAGGGAGGGAGAGAGAGAGGAAGAGAGCGAGAGTGAGAGAAGGGAGAGAGAGAGAGAGAGGGAGGGAGAGAGAGGAGGCGAGAGAGAGAAAAGGGGGAGAGAGAGAAGGGGGAGAGAGAGAGAGAGAGAAGGGGAGGGAGGGAGGGAGAGAGAGAGAAGGGGAGGGAGGGAGGGAGGGAGGGAGAGAGCGAGAGCGAGAGACCAGGTTGAACAGAGACCAAACAACACACCTGGAATGACTTACTTCAACTGGGTTTAATTTTGGACCATATATTTAAAGTGCTAACATGTTATCATAACCCCCTTCCCCCCAAATCACATTCCATGCCCTGGCCAACATAGAGCTCGGAAGAATCAATAACCGATGTGTTTAACCAGGTTTAGGCATTGCTCTTTTTGCTTTTGGAGAAAAGCAGGTGGACCTGTCGAGGTGGAGGAATGGAGGAACCAACAGCACCTTTTGTCGTGATAATCAGCATTTTTCTCTCGCAGCTCTTTCAGGCAAGAGGCGGCATCAAGTTTGAGGCGACCGTGTTCTAAGCTTGACGTTGGCAAGAGCGGTAGTAGCTATGGGTTTGTGAGGGAGGGCTGCCATCTTGCTTTTGCGGGGGGGGGGTACTCTGTCATCGGTGCTCTTCGGATGCTTGTTTCGTCCAGCTTTTAGGAAATGGCTTGAGGTAGTGTGAAGACAGCTTAGTATTTGTGGGCAAATGCTGAAATGGTAACGTTAGGTTTTAAGAGGGCATGGGTAGGTGGGAGGGATGGGGTTGGGAGAGAGGACGCCCAAGTTGAGGTGACATCCAAAGTGCATGGCAATCCCCTGGGATCCAGAGTGCATCAAACAACATTTAGCCTTCTCCAACAAAAAGGTACAAAAATAAATATCGACTTGGCTTTCACTGTAGGATTTCCCACAGTGGATCTTCTCCAATCGCTAGATTCCTGAATCATGGCTCATGATGGCAGATTAAAGAGCTGCCTTTTTTCCCAGGGTCTCCATGGGTCATTGGCAGAAGGCTGTAGACCGGTGTTTCTCCACCATGGCAACTCAAACAGGTGTGGACTTCAGAATTCCCCCAGCCACACTTCTCCCAGTTGTCAAGGTTGAGAAATAATGATCGATAGACAGCTTGCTTTATCGACCGCAAGGTTGGGTTCTCTTTAGTGTAGAATGTCTGCTTACGAAGCCCTACCAACTCCTTGCTTCTTCTGAATTGCCTCAGATTAATCATAGCTCGTGTGACCCATCGTTTTTCAGGAATTCTATCTCCTCTCCCGTTATATCTACAATCCTCATTTTCCTCCCCCTCTCCTTCCTTTCAATCATGTCTGATTCTCAGAGACTGCCTGGACAAAGTCCCTGATGTTTTCTTGGCAAGGTTTTGCAGAAGTGGTTTGCCATTGTCTCTTTCCTAGGGCTAAGAGAAAGGGACTGGCTCAAGGCCACCCAGTTGAGCTTCACGACTAGCGTTCGTGATCTCCCAGTTTCTAGTCTGGTGCCTTCGCCACTCGACCAAATTATCGCTCTATTATACAGGGTAAAATGGGGAGGGAAGATAGAAACTCCCATAACTATAACTCTTTGAGGTTATACGTGATCAAAATCCCATTCACACGTCAACCCTCTAAATGTGCAAAACACTACGGACATTCTTTAAAGAAGCAATCAAAACAATTGTCTTCAAAGGCCTGGTCTAGGTTGGCTTTCATCCTTTCTTAAGAGCAAGGGATACCTGAAAGTACTCTTCCCTGCAGGATATGCATAGCAAAATTGAGTTGATCAACTTTTTTTTTGCCTGAACAAAATCACACTCCCCTTTGTCCTTCCTTCCTTCCTTCCTTCCTTCCTTCCTTCCTTTCTTCCTTCCTTCCCTTCCCTTCCCTTCCTTCTTTCCTTCCTTCTCCTCTTCTTCTTCCTTTTTTCTTCTTTTCTTCTTCTATCCTCCCTCCCACCTTCTCTTCCTTCCTTCTCCTTCTTCTCCTCCTCCTCTTTTTCTTCTTTTCTTCTTCTAGCCTCCCTTTCTTCTTTCTTCCTTCCTTCCTTCCTTCCTTCCTTCCTTCCTTCCTTCCTTCCTTCCTTCCTTCCTTCCTTCTCCTCCTCCTCTTCCTCCTCCTCTTTTCCTTCTTTTCATCTTCTATCCTCCCTCCCTCCCTCCCTTTCTTCCTTATTGTCTGAATGCATCCCCCCCTCCTAACCCACGTTCCCATTGCATGATCTCTGGCTTGAATGACTTGTAAGCAGAAACGACCATAATCAGGGACGCCAGAGGACTTAGACAAGGGAAACCGAGTGTGTTTTTGAGCGTGGGTATTCACCGGAGTTTTCTTTGAAAACATCTTTGTATCCAGCCCCACCGCAGAGAGAAAGTGCCTTGTTCCCCCAAATGGAACAAGCGACAAGGAAAACGGAACAAGGCTCAGGTTTCCAGAGATGAGTGGGGTGGTTGAAACCTCCAGTCCAGGCCCCTGTGCTCAAAAATAAATAAATAAATAAATACAACCATCTTCACGGATCGATCGGTCAACGCTGCAGTCGGAAGGGATGACAAGATTCAGAGTCTCATGAGCGGCGGGAGCAAACGCTGTGCTAACTTGAAATTTCACCATAGTGCAAATCGCGTAACTGGGAAGCAGATAATGAACACGGGGAGGTAGGGGGTGGGATCTGGCATTTTCCGCTAGGGAAGTGTGGTGGCACAGATACAAAGATGCACAACAGCCGTTGGGCTTACCGTGGGGGGGGGAGGGGGCCATCAACAGGAATTAAAAAGGGGATGAAAATTAAGGATGGCTTCGTAAAAAACAAACAAAAAAGATTACCAAAAAGGGACTAGCAAACAAGGCAGTGACATGCTGAGTGGCCCAAAATCCTGTGCTTGCAAATATTCCCCTTGGAAGGGAATATTTCGTGCCCAATTTCAGGATCGCAGCCTTAATCTAACGATGAAAAATAACCAACGCACCAATACTGTTCAATGACAACAAAAAGGGGGAGGGGGTCAAAAAAGAGAGAAAGGAGGGTGGCAGTCACAAGGTCCACTCATACTCACAAACACACAGACACACTGGATCAAGGTCCTACTGGCTGTGGAGGGTTGGAGAAGGGACCCAGGTTTTGGTGGACGCATGGATGTTGAAGTAAAGGTTGTTCCCCCTTCTTTTCTTCTGCTTGGTTGTGTCAGTTCACACGTTGGGGCTCTTTGGGGCATCCAGAACCTGGCGTTGGATGGCGGAAGGACGTGGGACAAGTAGACATCTTCTTGGAAGTAAGACAAGGGACTAAAAGACGGAAGATACTTTTTTGGCAGGCGCTGGTCGTGGTGGGAGGAATGAAGGGTTAGATCATCACCTGCGTCTAGTATCTCTAAGTGACACTTGTTGAAGTTCTGCAGGGAAGAAGAAGAAGAAGAAGAAGATTTAATTGGATTTAAAGATTTAAAAAGATCGTTGCAAGCTTGCTTCAGACGATGGAAGAGGCCACCGTATGAGAGTAGCCTTACTATCCTGGGATAGTAACAGGGATCCTTTCTCCCCAAACTGTACAGCAGGAGAATCCAACATTGGCCACTTGAAGACTTGTGGACTTCGACTCCCAGAATTCTCCAGCCAGCATGGTTGCCATGGTTGGTCACCCCTGCTATACACTGTAAAACATGACAGGTATACCCAGGTAATCCTCAACTTACAGTCTTGTTTAGCAACCATTCAAAGTTACAATGGCACTGAAAATCGTGATATATGACCAGTCCTTGCACTTATGACCATTGCAACATCCCCACGCTCACATGAACCAAGTTTGTGCACTTGGCAACCCGCATGTATTTATGACAATATATTCCCTTCCCTTCCTTCCCTTAATTTCCTTTCCTTCTCCCTTCTCTTCTCTTCTCTTCCCTTCCCTTCCTTTCTTCCCTCTTTTCTTCCTTTCCTTTCCTTTCCTTCTCCCTTCTCTTCCTTCCCTTCCTTTCCTTTCCTTTCCTTTCCTTTCCTTTCCTTTCCTTTCCTTTCCTTTCCTTTCCTTCCCTTCCCTTCCCTTCCCTTCCCTTCCCTTCATCTGCGATGATCCACTGAACAACCGTGGCAAGACAGGTCGTAAAATATGGCGAATGTCACTTCACGAGTCTTTCCCTTCGCCACAGAAATGCCGGGCTGAATTGTGTTCGAACGTTGAGGGCTACCTGCAAAGACTGAGCTAAAAACAAATTCACTTCGGAGGCAGCATCACTTCTTTTCCACCCTTAGAAGTAGGGATGGGGTTCCTCACCTCCAACTGAAATGCTTAAATCCCTGAATGTTCACAACGTCATCACAGCAAAAGACCTAAAGCAAGTTTGCCTCTTCTGGTCACTGAACCCAGATATCTTATGGCTCCTCAATGGCACGAGATTGTCGGCGAGCTTTCGCTCTGCCAAATTGAGGGCCCACTTCAGGTTTTCAATCTGGATAATTTTATAACCTCTCTTTTATTAACAAGTCTCTTTTACCCCCACCTCCACCTTTGCAAATGTCTCTTCAGATCTATCAAGTCATTTGAAGATGGGAGTGAATTGGCAAGGAATAATTTGGCTCAGGGGCTAGGACATTGAGCTTGTCGATCGAAAGGTCGTCAGCTCAGCGGTTCGAATCCTAGTGCTGCCGTGTAACGGGGTGAGCTCCCGTAACTTGTCCCTTGTTCTGCCAACCTAGCAGTTCGAAAGCACGTAAAAAATGCGAGTAGAAAAATAGGGACCACCTTTGGTGGGAAGGGAATAGTGTTCCGTGCGCCTTTGGCGTTGAGTCATGCCGGCCACATGACCACGGAGACGTCTTCGGACAGCGCTGGCTCTTCGGCTTTGAAACAGAGATGAGCACCGCCCCTTAGATTCGGGAACGGACTAGCACATATGTTCAATTGTGCAACAGGCAAATTTGTTGAAATTGAAAAGTGGCACGATTCATAGAGAAAATGGTACTAGGAAGTTCCTGGAGAAACAGAGGGAGATTCGGTGTTCCAAAATGGGGATGGTTTTTTTTGTGTGGGGGGGGACTTAGTTTATGGGACTGATTGATGTTGGAATCGTATCAGGGTTAGGGTCATTGGGTTGAGTTAAATGGGTTGTGAGAATACTGGAATACATTGAATTGTAATACCACTAGGAGGACTGGACTCACAAACGCACTAAGCCAGCAAAGCTGGCTGAGGAACTCTGGGAGTTTATTTATTTATTTATTTATAATTACATTTCTATACCGCACCATCTCCCGAAGGACTCAGGGCGGTGTACAGCCAGTATTAAAATACACATGCCACTATAATATAGATATAATAAATAAACACTATTTAAAAACAATTAAAAGCAAATATTTAGTGGCCGAATCACTAAAACGGTCAAAGACCGATTAAAACCCATTAAAATTTTGCTAAAATACGTTCTTAGGCTAGTCCCACTCGGTGAAATAATAAAGTCTTCAGTTCACATTTGAAGGCCCGGAGGTCGGGGAGTTGGCGTAACCCCGGAGGCAGCTCATTCCAAAAGGCCGGTGCCGCCACAGAGAAGGCCCTCCCCCTGGGGGCCGCCAACCTACGTTGTTTGGTCGACGGCACCCTGAGGAGGCCCGCTCTGTGGGAGCGCACAGGTCGTTGGGAGGCAATCAGTGGCAGAAGGCGGTCTTCTTCTAGTTGAAGTCCACAAGTCTTAAAGTTGCCAAGGTTGGAGACCCCTGCACTAAGCCATGAAGAAACCCAATCAAAAGATAATATTCAACCACTTTAGCATATTGTGCAAAGGTGGTTGCTTAACCCGAACTGGTTAACCTTGTTGGCTGAACGTCACACCTATCTCTGTATTCGGAACCCTTTAGAAGTTTCCCCCAAAGGCTTTGCTCGCCATTAAAAGCTTCAATTCACTTTTCTTTGGTGGAGGAGCAGCAGCAAAAAGAATAGAAAACTCCCTGGAGAACTGCCTACATGGATTGCCCGGTTCCAAACTAAATGTTTTATGATGATTTTCTTTGAGGAGGGCGATTAAAAAAAACACAACGCAATACGAAACCCACCCTCTGAGAAACAGAATGTCATTCTTGATTTATTGATGGCCGGGCTAAGCCGAGGGATTTGGGCTTTTGAGAGGGAGGGAGGGAGGAAGGAAGGAAGGAAGGGGGAAAGGGAGAAGAAGAGAGAGAGGGAGGGAGGGAGGGGGGAGGGAGGAAGGAAGAGAGAGAGAGGGAGAGGGAAGGAGGGAGGGAGGGAGGAAGGAAGGAAGAAGGAAGGGAGAGGGAAGGAAGAGGGAAAAGGAGACAGTGGGGGGAGAGGGAGGGAGGGAGGGAGGGAAGAAGGGAAGAAGGAAGAGGGAGAAAAAGAGAGGGGGAGAGGGAAGGAAGGAGGGACGGAGAGAGAAAGAAAGAAAAGAAGGAAGGAAGGAAAGAAGGAAGGGGAAAGGGGAAGGGAGAGAGAGAGAGAGGGAGAGGGAAGGAAGGTGGGAGGGAGGGAGGAAGGAAGGAAGGAAGGGAGGGGAAGGAAGAGAGAGAGGGGGGGAGGGAGAGGGAAGGAAGGAGGGAAGAAGGAAGGAAGAGGGAGAGGGAGAGAGATGCCTTATTTGGGTTGAAATAGTGTAAAAAGAATAATGGAGGTTGGGGATGAGGTTGGGAAGGGTTGCAAGCTGGATCCATCGATGGCTTATTAGGAGGTCAATTTTGGCAGAAATGGTTACAAATGAAAAGTGTGGTGGGGGGAGTTGCTCTGTATAATGAGCGTGAATTGCTATTCCTTTCCCTGCACCAGCAGTAAATACAGGAAAAAGCTAAATAAATTTGTAGGCATTCCGGATTACAGGTAATCCTCCATTTGCAGCTTTTAATTCAGCCTGCAGTTATAAATCGAGGCCCCACGTGACCAGATTCAAAGTTGTGATTGTTTTGTAATGCAGCCATTGCAAATAGGACATAGACTTATATACCGCTTATATACTTTACACCAGGGTTTTTTTTCCCCACTGCCAGTCTGTGTATCGGCACCGATCCGCGTCATGACAGAAACTAGGCTGTGCAAACAAATGAAGCCCCATCCATGCCTATGCGGGATGCAGGCGGCGCATGAGCTTTGAAAGATGTTGGCTTCGGAGTCTTTTCTGCAGGACGGGTTTTCTGGAACCTTGACAACCAGTCTCCTTCTGGTCCATGGAAAAGCCTATTGTGAGCCGGGCCCAAGTAGGTAGTAGGAAACTCAGTCAGCGAAAAAACAAACAAACTTTATTCGAACAGCTGAGAATTACTTCATTCCCAGCGTAGTTCGACTAAATTAAAGCAAATTCCTCCCAACACAAATTCCTCGGTCCTATCGCAAACCTTGGTCCAGTTAGGCAAACTGCCAAAGGCCTTTCTTGGCAAACGTTCAGAAGTCACAGATACAAAAATAAATGCAAGAAGACGAAGCTACCAACGTTGTTTTCCGACAAACCCAAACGCCGTTGCTGGTCTCTTTTAAGCCTTATGGGAGGTGCCAATCATCTCTTGGCCTTACTCCTGAGCTGCTCTTGCCTTCTGGCAGCTCTTCTCATGCGTGCATCAGGAACAGGCTCCTCCTGTTCCTCTGCCTCACTATTGTCAGGCTCTGGAGGCTCTGGGGTCCGCACCTCACTCCCCGATGGCCCTGGCCCCACCTCAGCCTCATCGCTTTATGACTCCATTGCGAGCTCCGCAGGCTGCTGGAGGACCACAACAAAGCCTCTCTCCATGGAATCGGTCCCTGGCCCCCAAATTGTGGGGCCCATTGCCTTCTAGCATTGTCTAAGCAGTTTATAGAATCACTATATTGCCCCCAACAGTTTTACTGACCTCGGAAGGATGGAAGGCTGAGTCAGCCTCGAGCCCCCATCAAGATCGAGTTTCAGACTGTGGGCAGAGTTAGCCTGCAATACTGCATTCCAACCATGGTGCCGCCATGGCTCTAACCTGGTTGCTAAGCGAATACGGCGGTCATTAAATCAATCCATTTTTCCCAGCGAACATTTTTCCTTTTTTTTGGCCTGGAAACCAGCAATTAAATGACAGAAACTGGCAATACCCCATTGCCAATTGCAGCCAAGCGAAATACTAGCTAGTAAGTTGCTTTGCCCGCACAGAGGATTAATTCTTCATGCTGAGCTTGCTATCTGCAGATGTCTTCCACTCGGGTTTAGGTGCAGCGAAGCTTCGAGCCCCAACTACTGTGGTACATAGAGACAGGATTTGCTATTCAATGTCCTTAGAAGAAGGAAGGCGATAGAGCATGTTGGACATCAATCATGGGCGTTCCGGATGATTAGAAATCAGGATGAACATCTCCTTTGGCCTGCTCCTAAAACTTGCATTTAAAACTTGCAAGCTTGGAAGACTGGATATTCAACTTATGAATGCTTCTCACAGGTAGCGAAACAGTGGCAGAGTCTTAGCTGTATGTCTTACATTTGCAAGGGGGCGATTTAATTGGGTTTGAATGCCTCCTAACATTAACTAAGAAATGTTATTTTACAAAGAAAGAAAGAAAATAACCCAGCAAAGAACCGTCTGAATCACCATGGCCAAGCATTGTTGTGTCTTTGTATTGATTTCGCCCCAAAAGACAATCATGTCTACAAATAACCTGACTCTTATTTTATCTCTTCTACAATCTGCTGCGTTGGTTATTTAGGCTGAAATAAGGCAGGAGAGCTGTACATCTAACAGAGTGTGCAAAGCAGAGGTGGGCTGCTGGAGGGGTCCACAGGGGTTCAGGAGAACCTCTAGCTAAGATTCTGTGCAGTTTGGAGAACCCCCAAATCCCACTCCTGGATGGCCCTGCCCTGCCCTTCCCAGGAGTCCCCACCCTTCCCAGGAGTCCCCACGTGGACAGTTTTGGATGCAGGTAAGTGCAGGATGCGTGTGGAGGCTCGGGGAGGGTGAAAAATTGGCCTACTGGAAGTTCGGGCCTGTTTCCAGCCTCCAGAGGGCCTCTGGAGCCTGGGGAGGCTATTTTCATCCTCCCGGAGGCTCGAGGAAAGGCTCTGGAGCCTGGGGAGGGCAAAAACACCTTCCCACCATGGTGCAGGAGGCTGACTAGGCCACGCCCACCATGGCCACACTCACCCAGTGATCAGGCAGAGTACCCCTTGTTAAAGTTTTTGAAGCCCACCCAAAGCCCTTTCCGTTCAGCATTCATGTTTTTAAAACTTTCAATCGGATTTGAAGAGCTTCTGAAAGCAGTCTACAGAAAGAACACATACAGAGAGAGAAAGAGAGAGAGAGAGAGAGAGGAGAGAGAGAGAGAGAGAGAGAGATTCTTTTAATATAGGTGACTGACAATAAAGTAGAATCATAACTTAGTACTCAACTGCTTTAAAATTCATTGAATTTGGCCCTTGACCCAATCTGATGCAAACATTTTGTCCTGATACTTGTTGTTTGTTTGATACTCGACACTAGAATCTAGAATCTCTCGGTGTCGGCCTGCCTTGTGACTTGCTATCCTTTCCGGCCAGGTCACATGTTATAAGTCATGTGGCTTTTTAAAAAAAATTGCATTTATATCCCGCCCTTCTCCGAAGACTCAGGGTGGCTTACACTACGTTAAGCAATAGTCTTCATCCATTTGTATATTATATATAAAGTCAACTTATTGCCCCCAACAATCTGGGCCCTCATTTTACCTACCTTATAAAGGATGGAAGGCTGAGTCAACCTTGGTCCTGGTGGGACCTGAACTTGCAGTAATTGCAAGCAGCTGTGTTAATAACAGACTGTCTTAGTCCGTTGAGCCACCAGAGGCTTGTTTGGTATTGGTCGTGCCTCCCAGAACCAATTAACAATGAGTATGAAAGTACCACTGTATCTACTTGGGGGTTATTCCCAAGTGGTTCTGGTTGCTTGTGCCTGATGTAGCTTCCCAACCTATAATCCACGCTGGGTGGAGTCCAAATACAGGAGTCGAAATCAAATACTATAGTTGTACAGAGTCTCAAGTTGAGTAAATAAGCACCATATCAGCATTCCAGAACAACCCAACGCCAATGAAAAGATTGGACAAAGGTAACACAGAGGCAGAAGGGGCGGGAAAAAAAGATATTTTTTTGGAAGTGCAAGAGACCTGACCTTCTCTTTAACTGTGTTGACCATCACTAATCGGGCATCACAAAAGAAGTGCACAGCCGAGTGTCTTTGACCATTCGAGGTGTCTGCTCCAGATTGTACTCCAGGTTGCAAGACTAGACTGGGAGTGCTTAGAATTGGTCTCCGTCTCTTGCCATCTGTCCTTTTTCCCCCCCTCCATTTTCCCAATCCAGCCTGCTCGCTGAAGGGGCGGCCAGTTCACATCCAAGAGGTAGAGACAAGAAAGAAAAGGGGAAAAAAAAGATGATTCTACATTTATTAATAATAACTGCCAACTGGTGTGCCCTTTCCAGGGGCCTCCTGAAGTTCCAATAGTCTCATTTACCGGCTAACAAAACTTGAACTTAAATTACAGGTAATGAGGTAATTAAATTTAACTGGTACCGGTGTCTCCTTTTCCCCTCATTTTCTTCCCTTATGATCTTTATCTCAGGTAAAGACCCAATTATCTCTTTTCTATTTGTATTTAAAATGGGATGTCAAAAGCTGTAGGCGTGCTCTTAGCGGATTGGCGGGTTTCAGTTAAAAATATCTTGTTATGTTAGGTGGGTAAGTAGTTCCTGAAAAGCTCTGTTGTCGTGTTTGTGCTCCTTTGACACAAACCCTACGCTCCCAGTGAGTGAAAGGGAACCCCAAAATTCTTTGCAGAATTCTCTTTCAAGGATAGACTTAGAAGAGGAGTGGGCAATTATGGCCCCTTGATGACCTGTGGACTCCAACTCCCAGAATTCCTGAGCTAACCAAGCTGGGTCAGGAATTCTGGGAATTGAAGTCCACAGGTTGCCAAGGGGCCGTAGTTGCCCACCCGTAACTTAGAAGGGAAAGAAAAACTCTCAGAGAGAGAATTAATGAGCAGAGGACTGCAAATCCATTCCATTCTCCGCCATTCAGTCAGAACGGAAGAAGCTTCTTGCATGAGAAGCAAAATGTCTTCTAGCAGAACAAGAAAATCCAGCTGTCTTTTGAAAGAAAACACCTTTGGGAGAGAAAAAAATCCCTCTTTATTCACTTGGTAAGGACATAGGAACCCTGCTAAAGAGCAAGGAAGAGAAAGAACGTTTGACAAATTGATTCTACTAAGAAATTTCAACATCAACAAAAACGCCAAGCGTTAAAGCTAATTAAGGCTTAATAATTCTTAATACTATTAATACTGTGAAACTGGTCTCTCCTTGCTGAGAGCTAATAATGGGGAAGAGATGCAGTTCTTGGAGTTTAGAAAGTAGCCCCCAACTTACTACCTTTTGTTTAATCATGGATGGCAATTACAACGGCGAATTTCAACCAATCCCCACACTTACAACTGTTGCAGCATTTGTATGGTCACATGCATACAGAGGACTGATTGAGTCTGTCATCTGCACCTCTATAACTGTCTGGTTTGGTTCTGCAACCCAACAAGAAAGACACAGACTTCAGAGGATCATTAGAACTGCAGAAAAAACAATGGCGACCAACCTGCCTTCCATTGAGGACCTGTATACTGCACGAGTCAAAAAGAGGGCTGGGAAAATATTCACATCCTGGACATAAACTGTTTCAACTCCTACCCTCAAAATGATGCTACAGAGCACTGCACACCAGAACTAGACACAAGAACAGTTTTTCCCCGAACGCCATCACTCTGCTAAACAAATAATTCCCTCAACATTGTCAAACTATTCACTAAGTCTGCACTACTATTAATCTTCTCATCGTTCCCATCACCCTTCTCCTCCCACGTATGACTGTGACTGTAACTTTGCTGTTTGTATCCTTACAATTTATATTGATATTGATTGGTTACTGATTGCTAATTTGTATCCTATGGCTATCATGAAGTGTTGTAAGTGTTGTACCTTGATGAAGGTATCTTTTCTTTTATGTACACTGAGAGCAGATGCACCAAGACAAATTCCTTCTGTGTCCAATCACACTTGGCCAATAAAAAAATCTATTCTATTCTATTCTATTCTATTCTATTCTATTCTATTCTATTCTATTCTATTCTATTCTATTCTATTCTATTCTATAATATATTCTATTCTATTCTATTCTATTCTATTCTATTCTATTCTATTCTATTCTATTCTATTCTATTCTATTCTATTCTATTCTATTCTACTCTACTCTATTCTATTCTATTCTATTCTATTCCACTCCACTCTATATTCTATTCTATTCTATTCTATTCTATGCAACGGTGGGTTTCCCATATTCTTAGCACTGGTTTGCCGCGTGCACGCCTTCCACACATGTGCCTGGCCTTCCATGCATGCGCTTTGCTCGCGTGTGTGCCTTCTGCACATGCACTCAGCCTCGAAAATGTGGCTAAATAGGATGTCTTTAGGCCAGGGCAGATAGGCAGGCCCACCTGCAATCTCTGCTACCGGTTCTCCCAAACCAGTACAAACCGGTTGAATACCACCACTGGTCATGTGATCGAAATTCAGGAGCTTGGCAACTGGCATGCACTTATGACAGTTGTAGCATCTTGGGGTGTTGTGATTGCCATTTTGGGACTTTCGCAGCCAATGTCCAACAAACACAATCAATGGGGGAAGCCAGATTCCCATAAAGGCCACAGGATTCACATAGTGATTCCAGTAATTGACTTAACAACCATTGTAAAAAAAAAGAAATGCTCATAAAATTGAGCTCAACTCCCTGAACAACTAGTTTGCTAACTGCTGTAGAGCTGGCAATGGAGTCGGACAGCGATGAGGCTGAGGAAGAGCGTGGGCCATTCCTGGAGGCTGCGGAACACCCAGATGATGGCTCTATGTCGGAGGTAGAGGTGAGGCCAGGGCCATCGGAAAGTGAGGTGCAGACTCCAGAACCTCCAGAGGCTGACTGTAGTGAGGGAGAGGAACAGCAGGAGCCTCTTCCTAATGCACACATGAGAAGAGCTGCCAGAAGGCAAGAGCAGCTAAAGCAAAGGGGACAACTCGGGAGTAGAGCCAAGAGATGATTGGCCCCTCCCATAAGGCTTAAAAAACCAGCGACGACGTTTGGGCTCTTTGCTGGAAAACAACCTTGATAGCTTTGTCTCATTGCATTTGTTTCATATCGGCGTCTTCTGAACTTTTGCCAAGAAAGGCTTTTGGCAGTTTGCCTAATTGGACCAAGGTTGGTGATAGGACTGAGGAATTTGTGTTGGGAGGAATTTGCTTTAATTTAGTTGGACTATACCGAGAATGAAGTAATTCTCAGCTGTTCGAATAAAGTTTGTTTTTACACTGACTGAGTTTCCTACTACCTACTTGGGCCTGGGTCACAACACTAACCAATGGAAATTCTGGTCTGAATTGCGATAATAAATCAAGGATTACCTGCGTAGCGAGGATTGGTATGTGATTGGCTACCAGGGCAGGTCACCTGATTTGTAACCCAAGAGAATTCTGGGTTATGGAGTTTTCTTTCCGGATCGATTTGTCCATTGCTGTCCATAGCTGAACAGGAGCCTATCCTTCCATAATTCCTCAACAAAAGCTTATTTTAACTAAAATCACACTAAGGAAGTAGTCAGCAAAGGACAGGTAATCCAAGATTTAGAACAGTTCGAAGTTACAAAGGCACTGAAAAACGTGACTTAGGACTGTTTTTCACAGTTACGACCTTTGTAGCATCCCCATGATCACCTGATCCAAAATTCGGTTCATATTTATGACCGTTGCTGCATCCTGAGGCTTCCCCTGTGACTTGCAAGTCACAGGGGAAGCCCGATCCACTGCAGTGGTTCACTTCACAGCCGACGCAAGAAAAGTTGTAAAACGGGGCAAAAAACTTAACAAAGGTCTCACTCAAGCACGGAAATTTTGGGCTCAATTGTGGTTGTAAGTCGAGAACCCCTCCCCCCCGTATCTTCTTCAGCCATTCTCATCTTCTCCAGAAATCTATCAAGCGGTAGTTTCTGCAAAATTGTGCCTCGGTTCAGAAATCTTGCCGCAACCAGATTACATTTTCTTTTTTTTTTTTTTTTTTTTTTATTGAAAGAGTTTTAAAAAAAACAAAAACATTTTCCCCCTTTTTTCCCCCTCCCTCCCAAAAAAAAAAAAAAACAAAACATCCCCCTCCCTCCCCCACCCCCGGCTTCCCGGGTCAATCACAAGGTAAAGTCCAATCCAAATAACCACATCCAAAGCTTTTCGTCTCCCAACCCCCTCCCCATTACATAAAATAACTTTCTAATTATTCAAAGGCAATCTGATATTTCTTAATCTGATATCTGTTTTGTAGATAATCAATCCATTTTTCCATTCAATTAAATATCTTTCCTGCGTATTGTCTTTTAAAACGCTGAGATTTTAGCCATCTCAGCCAAGTTAATAACTTTCAATATCCATTCTTCTATTGTAGGTATCTCTTCTTTCTTCCAGTATTGTCCAATCAACAGTCTTGCTGCTGTTATTAAGTTCAAAATCAGTTTAGTCTCAATCCCTGTACAATCCATTATAATTCCCAAAAGGAAAAATTGTGGCAGGAACTTTATCTTCTTCTTCAGTACATTTTGAATAATCCACCAAATTCTTATCCAAAAGACCTTAATTTTCTTGCAAGTCCACCAAATATGAAAATATGTAGCATCATCACAATCACACCTCCAACATTTCGCTTGGATATTAGGATACATACATGATAATTTTTTGGGATCTAAATGCCATCTATAAAACATCTTATAAAAATTTTCCTTAAATTCTGTGCTTGTGTAAACTTAACATTTCTAACCCAAATTTTCTCCCATGTTTCCAACATTATTGGTTCCTGAATATTCTGTGCCCATTTTATCATACAATCCTTTACCAAATCCTTTTCGAATCTATTTCAAGCAACACATTATACAATCTCTTTATATGCTCCTGGGTCTGATTTCTAATTTGCTTTATTAAATTTTCCTCCTTTGCATTATACCAATTTTTGATCTTCTTTCCATCTAGCACTTATTTGCCCATATTGAAACCAAGTATAATTCCTCCTTCTTCATTTAATACCTGTAATGATTTTAATTGCAATCTACCTCCTTCAGCATACAAAAGTTCTTTATATGTAATCATTTCCTGTTTCTGTTCTATATTTATATTCTCTATTGCATGTCTAGGGCTCGCCCATATAGGAATCTTATAATCTAATTTATAGGAATATTTATTCCAGACCATAAAGAGCACTTCTCAACACATGATTCTTAAAAGCCCTATCCACTTTTTTCCATAAAATAAATCGCATGCCATCCATATAACAAGTCATAACCTTCTATATTCAAAATTCTTTCCTCTGTTAAGTTAAACCAGTCACTTATTACTGAAAGGGTTACTGCTTCATAATATAGTTTAAAATTAGGCATTCTTAAACCACCTCTTTCCCGTGAATCCTGTATTATTTTCATTTTAACCTCGCCTTTTACCCTGCCATATAAATTTATTAATCCCTCTGCCAATCTTCCAAATTTTTATCCTTTTTAATTATAGGTATCATCTGGAACAGAAACAAAAATCTAGGTAACACATTCATTTTAATAGCATAATCCTTCCCAATAGGGATAACTGCAATTTCTTCCAGCCATTCATATCATTCTGAACTTTTGCCATAGCAAGTCATAATTATTCTTATAAAGTTTCTTGTTCGATGAGCTAATATAGACCCTAAATATTTAACCTTTTTACTACCTCAAATCCTGTCATTTCCTCTAGTTTTTGTTTCTGTTGTATAGACATATTTTTAATTATCACTTTTGTTTTTTCTGATTTATTTTAAATCCTGATACCTTTCCATATTTATCAATTACTTCCAACAAAATCTACTTGAATTTATAGGATTCATTAACGTAACCACTACATCATCTGCAAAAGCTCTAACTTTGTACTCATATTGTCTAATCTTAATTCCTCTATTTTCATTAATTCTCGTATTTTATCTAATAATGGTTCCAGAGTCAAAACAAACAATAATGGTGATAAGGGACATCCCTGTCTTGTTCCTTTCGCAATCTTAATAACTTCTGTCAAACTACCATTTACTATAATCTGTGCTGTTTGCTCTCCATAAATCGCTTTAATTATTCTAATAAAACAGTCTCCAAATTGCATTTTCTCTATTAATTTAAATAAAAAATCCCAATGCAATCGATCAAAGGCTTTCTCTGCATCCAAAAAAATAAGTGCCGCTGAAGTATTCTTCTTTTCCAAATATTCCAATATATTAATAATCTGTCTAACATTATTCCTCATCTGCCTCCCTTTTATAAAACCAGATTGATCAGTATGAATTCTTTGTTGTAAAACTAACATTAATCTATTTGCTATTATTTTTACAAAAATCTTATAATCATTATTTAAAAGTGAAATCGGCCTATAGTTACCAGGTTTAGAGCAGTCTTGCTCCTCTTTCGTATCAGTGAAATAAAAGATGTTTTCCATGACGGGGTATTCCCACCCTAATTGTATCTGATTAAATAATTCTTTAAGTGGGCCTAATATTTCATCCTGTGTTTTTTATAATAAGTTGCTGTAAGACCATCTGTACCAGGGTTTTCCCATTTTAATTGTTTAATTGCCTCCACTATTTCTCCAGTAGCTATCGGCCGGTTCAGCTCCTCCTCTGTTCTAATGTTAGAATATTCACCTTATAATCTTTCAAATAATCATAAATATCCCTATCCAATATTTTGTCTTTTGCATATAGTGCAGTATAAAATTCTGAGAATGCCTTTTAATTTTATCCTGTTGATATGTCTCTTTACCTTTATATTCTATTTTTGTATGACACGTGCTTTCTGTTTCTTCCTTAAATTATATGCCAACCATCTCCCAGGTTTATTTGCATTACAAAAGTATTATGTTTAGCATATTGTATATTCGTTGCCACCTGGTCTGCCATTAACATATTAAATTGACTCTGTAATATTTTTATAGCCTCTTTAAGTTTATGATCTTGTGGGTTTTGAATTAATAACTGTTGCTTCCTTTGAATTTCTTCTTCCAAATATCTACGCTGCTTTTGTTTATTATTCCTTTGCCTGTTGTCCAAATAAAATCAATATCCTCTAATAAACGCTTTGCTCGCTTCCCACACAGTTCCTATAGGTGTCCCTTTGTACATATTAAAATCAAAAAATTCTTTTAACTGTTTCTTACAATAAGTTACATTATCCTCATATCTAAACAGATTTTCATTCAACCTCCATGTTCTACCACCTTTTTTCCCTTGTAATAATTCCATCCATACTGGGCTATGGTCAGTTAAACACCTCGAAAATATCTTCGTTTTCTTCACCCTAGAAAGCAAGTCATTAGAAATTAAAATAAAATCAATGCGTGAAAAAGATTGATGCCTATCAGAAAAAAAAGTAAAATCTCTCTCATCTGGATTCCGTAACCTCCATATATCTCTAAACTCAAAGTCTTCCATCATTTCAAAAAAAGATTTTGGTAATTTTGCATGTATAGGTATCTTCTTGGAGGAGGTTCTCTTATCCCTTCTTGTATCAATTACTCCATTCCAGTCTCCTTATAAAATAAACGAACTATAATCCCAGAGGTCAACCTCTCATCTAACATTTTGTAAAACTTTTCTTGTTGCTGATTAGGTGCATAAATACCTATCAACAAAGTCTTTTTTGCATCTATCACCAGTTCAATAGCAATAAATCTTCCTTGAATATCTGCCTCAATTAGCTTAGCTGGTATATCCTTCCTGATATATACAACAATTCCATGCTTCTTTTCCAAAGCTGATGCAACAAAATGGTTACCCAATTTTGAATTAATTAAATATTTTTGGTCTGATAATTTTATATGTGTCTCTTGCAAACAAATCACATCATTTTTAAATTGTTTCAAGTAGTGAAATATTTTCCTTCTTTTCTGAGCTGAATTCAAGCCATTAACATTCCATGACAAGATTCTATTTGCCATTACTGGCCTCCTGAAGCTTTGAAGCAGACAACGGAAGCTCCTCCTCCCGTATCTTCCGTCTAGCTCCTCCCACAGCTTCCATAATGGGATCCTGACTTTTACTTTGAGACTGTTGCTCTTCTTTACGCTTAAGGGCTCCTCTTGTCACCCTTTGCTCTTGTGGTTCCTCTAATACTGGCAGCAATAAAGGCTCTTGGGTCACCACGCCTTCTTGAGTCTCTTGAAGTTTTCTATCACTTCTATTTCGACTTTCAAAACTGTAGAAAGAAAACTTTGCCTTTAAAACCGTGTCAATTCTATATCTCCTTCCTTGATAGAATAGTGTCAGTCCAACTGGCACCTCCCATCTGAATTGAATCTGATGTTTTTAAGTTCTTGTGTAAAAAGCAAATTGCTTCCTGTCTCTTAACATCTTTGAAGGAATCTCTTTCAACACCTTCAACTCCTGTTCTCCAATTTTTAAAGTTGTCTGATATGAAACTTGCAGAATTTGATTTCTCATAGTCCTTTTCACAAAATAAACCACAATGTCCCGAGGAAGCTTTCTCTGTCTTGCAATCCAAGAATTAACTCTATATATTTTATCAATTTGGTAAGCTACCTCTTGGGGTCCGCTTCAATAAATTCAGCCAATGCTTCTGATATAATTTTTCTTAAGTCTTCTCACGCTCTTCTTGCATACCACGAATTCTAAGAGCTCCTTCCATAAGTTTATATTGTAATATCACAACCTGATCTTCATTTTGATCCACTTTTTTCTGAACACCTTTCATTTCATCTTCTAAATACTTATTTGACTGAGAGATCTGTTGCATTTCCACTTCCAATCCTTCAATTTTTTACTCAGTCCTTGAACTGCCATAAGAATATCTTCTCTTATTTTTGCATTAAAATTCTCCATCATCTCTTTTGCCTATCTTCAGAAAGTTTTAATTGTTCTTTCAATATTTCCTCAAGACTTGGTTCAGATCCCTTCTTCCAGAAGGCTTTAAAGGTTTAGCTGCCATTCTGTCTTCAAAAGAATCAGGAATTCAAACTTAATAACTCTCCTTCCCTCCTTTCAGTATAAAAACTCCGTTTGTAACAATCCACAAGTAACGCTGCTTCATCGTACTAAAAATTTTACTTTCACTTTTAGACGCCATTTTAAAAGTCAATTAATCAAAGACAAAGAAAGGTTTCAAATTTCAAAAAGGGAGTCGGTACTTGCCGTGCTGATTCTACATCAAAGTTCGAACGCTTGTGAAATTCCCGTCTGCTTGGAATATCAATCAATTTAATAAGTTCTCTAGAGCAGAAGCAACATTCCTCTCCTTTTCCCTGATAAAAACAGGGGCGTGCTGAAGTTGGAAGGAGTGGAATTCGGTGGGGTCATAAATCCAGGAAAATTCGCTCTTAAGAGCAAACCCCCTGTCAGACCTGCCACTCTTCCACAATTCTGATAATCTCTTTCACCCAGAGATTATGCTAAGCTCAGTGAACAGTGATTTATTTTCTGTTTCACTGACTTTTACAATCTTCTAACACGGAGTGCTCTGTTTGAGCACCCAGCAGGAGGGTGACGTCACTGGAGCCTCAATCCAGATTACATTTTCAAAGTGTCATCTGACAGGCTTTATTTTCAGAGAAGCTGGGAGATTTTCTGGAATGTGGATTTGGCAGGATTAGCATCTTTTCACGGATGATGATAATAATAATAATAATAATAAAAGAATCATCCCTCTATGAGGATGAAGATGATGATAAACAACCGCTATCATTTAAAAAAAAAAAAAAGACCACCCAAGGTAGATTAAGAAGACCTTATCAACTTCATTGAAGGGCAAATTCCCAACAGAAGGAAGAGAAATGCAGGAGGGATGGAGAAGTGATGGGTGGGGGGAATGGATGACAAGGAGAGAAAGGCTCCCCTCCCTCCTTCTCTCTCTCTCTCTCTTTCTCTCTTTCTCCCCAATCCCCATCATTCCTGCATTGAAAAGAAATTGCAATCAGCTACACTGCCTCTTATATTTCTTTCTTGTCTCCTAAAAACAATTATCGGAAGGAAAAAAAAAGAATTCACCAATGAATTAATTTCATGAACTTTCGCCGGGCTAGTAACAATCTGGAGGAAAGAAGGAAGCCTTCTACGTAGCTTATTTTTCGAACCATTCTGGAAATGGCGTCCTCATTTCTCTTCCGAACTAGAAGGTTTCTTTGAAAATAACTGGGCTATTAACCATCACACGTTCTTCTCTTGTGTGTGAAAAGCGTGTACGTGTTGTGTCTTGCCCGCCCTCAGAGCAGCCGGGGCCTTCTTACCTGCTCCCGCACACTGAGGAATGTATGCCTCCCGGTCCCAGTCCTGGCTCCATGCCCACACAAACTGCAGAAGGAGAATCTCCCTGCCCCAGCCCTGACTCCATGCCCAGGCAAACGGAGCAGCTAGACCCCTCCCCCTCCTCCACAGCAGGTGAGCCTGAGGAGGGTTTATTACCAACAGCTGATTGGTGTGACCCTCGCATCAGAAGATTGGAGAGGCGGAGGCTACAGAGGGAAGGGAGGGGCAGGCCTTAATGAGTGCTGAGTCATGGAGCCACACCCCATGGCCTATATAAAGGATCTACTTTCTGGCAGTCTCTGAGTCAGGCAAAGTCGAACTTATCTTGCTGAAGTCACTTACTGGTCTCCTGCCTGCTCTGAGGACTTTGCTAGGACTTTGGGCAGAGCTGCAGAGGCACGCCTGATTCGGATTTCCCGGACCCAGCCGTCAGCGGAGGAGTGGGACACGACAGTACGTGTGCCTGATTAATCTGCCTGATTAATCGTGAGCACTTTTTCAATCACTCAAAGGGTCTTTAATAATTACCCAAGAAAATCAAGCAAATTCTCCAGCTCGAATTGCGATCAACACACGATACATTCCTTCGTCCTCTTTCAGACATCCTCCCAGCTTTCCTGCTGTGGACTGACGGAGTGCTATCTTGCTCTTGCTCACCTTACCTCCCCTGACTGAAGGGACATACCCCCCCAGGTTTAAAATGAGCTGTGCAACCTCCCTGTTCAGGAGAACATCAAAGCCCTACTAAGCTCCTGAGATGTCCTCCTTCAGAGCTTGATGTCCTGCTAACACTGCAAGAAGAACCAACCAAGCCATCCAGGTCTCCAAGTCACATCGAAGCAGAAAGACAGCTCCTTCCTTGTTCAAGTGGCTCGTCATAATTTGCAACTCCCCTCCCACGCATGCATGTGCAAGCCCCACATACATGTGGGTGCAACCCCCAGCGCTCCCTCTGCTTTTGGCATATGATGGCATGTGGGACCGGAAGGCCCGTTTTCCGCCCTCCCCATGCTCCAGAAGCTTTCTAGGAGCCTGGAGAGGGCGAAAATCGCCTTCCCTACCTCCCGGAGGCCCTCTGGAGGCCAGAAACAGCCCATTTCCTGACTTCCAGTGGGCCCAGAAGACCCAAAAATCAGCTGGCTGGTGCATGCATGTACACTGGAGCTGAGCTAGGGCAACGCTCGTGTGCCCACCGATATAGCTCCCTGTGCCACCTGTGGCATGCGTGCCATAGGTTCACCATCACGGTTCTAAGCTAACCAACTTGATCAGGTCATAATTCTGATCACCAACATTGGCTCATCTTGAAGATGCTACTGAGCTCATATTGATTTTGTGGCCTCTTCTTCTCAACTAACTTTAATCTCCAAAGAAACTCTCCTGTCCTCCTTGTTTCTCTTCTTCTCCGTTGTAGAAATGAAGGCAAGTTACTACCTGCATAAAACAGAAAATAAATCTATGGTCTGCTCTTGCTTGCTTTGTACCGTCAATTCAAAGGAGAAGAAACTATCAAATTACTAGGTCCATCCACATCCCTGGCAGGAAAAAGAAGGGAAGGATGAAGGAGACATCTCAAGATACCAGAAGAACATCACCCAACGTTATGCTGTGGGGAAGGGAGGAGTTGTCGTACCTACCTTGAGGACAGCATCTGAAGGGAGGAAGGCTGACAGTGTGGTGCGCTAACATACGTTAGCCTGGATGGTTGCATACTCAACCAGATCTCCACCAGCAGGAACGGAGGTTCTGTGACTAGGTGATGATGTTGTCAGAACGGAAGTGTCCAGCTCTGCGTATTGGACGTTGGAATCCTTGTTGTTGCCCGCAGTCTGAAGATGAAAGGGCACCACGGACGGACAGGAAGGAAGGAAGAAGGAAAGAAAGTGGGGAGTGGAGGTGGAAAGACGTAGCCACACGAGACACCAGGGGATCATGGCAAGAGAAGGAGGAAAGGAAGACAGGGGAAGAAGACAATCAAACGGGGGAATCAAGAGAGAGAGGGAAGCAAAGAACGACAGTGAGAAAAAAGATCAAAACAAGCTCAAAAGGAACATTGCTCTGAGGATTTGAATCTCTGAGAAGCACAGTTAATGAGTCAGATTCCTTCTCGTGTACAAATGGCTTTGCAATCTTTTAGGATGCTGTTTTTGTCTGCTTTTCCATCTATCGGGAAACATTCATACGATGTTCGGCAGCCAAATGTTTTCTCAGCTGGCTTACTTATTCCCAAGCCATCCAAGAGGGAAAGACTAAAGCTTGATCGATCCATACCAGTGACAAAATCAAAGAGGAAATCGTAGCACAAGAGAGCATGAAAGAAGGAACTTGGGAGATTTCAAACTCAGGCTATCCAGAAAGCACCCAGTTAGGAAACAGTAAGGTAAAGGTTTCCCTGTCCAGGTGTGTCGACTTTGGGGCACGGTGCTCCGTTTTTTTTGGATGAGGGGAGCCAGCATTGTCCAAAGATGGTTCCATAGTAATGTGGCCAGCATAGCCATACGCCAAAAGCACAGAAAAGTGGTATCAAAGTGGTACCTATTTAACTACTCACATCTGCATGCTTTCAAACTGCTAGGTGGGTAGGAGCTGGAGCTAGGAATGGGAGCTCACCCCGTCGCATGGCGCTCAGGTCTCAGCTTTCCATCTGACAAGCTCAGCGTCTTTAACTCCTGAGCCATCGCGGCCCCCCAAAATTTGATATATTTTGGGGGATATAACACTTAGGGCCTCTGGTGGCTCAGACTGCTAAGACAGTCTGTTATGGACACAGCTGCTTGCAATTACTGCAGGTTCAAGTCCCATCAGGCCCAAGGTTGACTCAGCCTTCCATCCTTTATAAGGTAGGTAAAATGAGGACCCAGATTGTTGGGGGCAATAAGTTGACTTTGTATATAAGATACAAATGGATGAAGTCTATTGCTTAACATAGTGTAAGCTGCCCTGAATCTTCGAAAAAGGGTGGGATATAAATGCAAATAATAATAAAAAAAAAAACAACTTGCATATACAGCATTTTCTGAGATCAGGATGAATGAAGAAAGAGACTTTTCATGGCTGTCTTTCAGCAAACCAGATGTTTCGTAGAGACCAGGAAAAGGAACTTTAAGTCTGCCTGCCCCCACATAAAACTTCCTTTTCTCCAACTTTCCCATGAAAAATAGGTCTGGGTGACGTCAGTGATATATATATATATATTTCTTATTTTGATTAAACCTTCTGCCTGCATCTCTTTTAACTCCTGGGTCCTTCCAAATCTTTTGGCTGGCAGAGATTATTTTGAAGGAGCTCCGGTACAGAAGCTTCCTCTCTCTTTCAAATGGTTTGCAGCAACTGCCCAGCTGCAGGGAAGCCATTCAAAGAGATTTTGTGGCTTCAGAACAAGCCCTTTGAAGCCCGTTGTGAGGTGGACTGATTTGGCCAGTAATTGCCTGCCTCCAACTCCCGTCTCCGAGACCTGATTCCCTGTTACATGCCAAGGCTGAGTGCTTTTTCTTCCATGGCTTGATAAGCAAAGGAATGGCATGAGATTCAGCTGAAACTATGTCACCATATATATATAAAAATTTTTTTGTCTTAATGCCCGACTGGCGGAAAAGTAATGAGCAATCTTTTTCCCTACCTAGAGTTCCAGCACTGGCTCCAAATGTCACGGATGGGCCCAGCCTGACCGTATGCTTTTCTAGATCAAAGGCAAGGTAGAAATTCATCTACCTTGGTTACATGGTTGTTTGTTGTTGTTTGTATTTTATTGGCCTGTTCACCGCCCTGAGTCCTTCGGGAGAAGGGCGGTATACAAATTAAAATATTATGATTATTATTATTATCAGGTACAGATGCTGAGCTTGTCGATCGAAAGGCCGGCAGCTCAGCGGTTCGAATCCCTAGCACCGCATAATGGGGTGAGCTCCCATTACTTGTCCCAGCTTCTGCCAACCTAGCAGTTCGAAAGCAGGTAAAAAATGCAAGTAGAAAAAATAGGGACCACCTTTGGTGGGAAGGTAATAGCGTTCCGTGCACCTTTGGTGTTGAGTCATGCCGGCCACATGACCACGGAGATGTCTTGGGACAGCGCTGGCTCTTCGGCTTTGAAACAGAGATGAGCACCGCCCCCTAGAGTCGGGAACAACTAGCACGTATATGCAAGGGGAACCTTTACCTTTACTTATGGAGATTCTCTAGGGATGCGGTGGCTCAGTGGTTAAGGTGCTGAGCTTGTCTATCAGAAGGTCAGGAGTTCAGCGGTTCAAATCCCTAGAGCTGTGTAATGGGGTGAGCTCCTGTTACTTGGAAATAGGAAAAAAAACCAAAAACATTTCCCTTTCCCTTTTCTCTTTCATTGCAAGAATGCATATCTTTCTGGAGCTTGTCTGCAATGCTTATTTTTTTAATTATTATTTAAAAAAAAACCACCTCTACATTGCTATCCTATCTTGCAGTGCGGCTGATTTAAACCAGCACCTCCCAAGTTATCGTTGCATTTTCAAGACTGAAAATGCTGCCAGCTTATGGAAATGTCAGCACCCGGATGGCGAGCGGGTGGGTGTTTCTGAATTCCAATGGAAGTGGGAGGGGAGGGGGGCGTGGGAAAAGAGAGGATTACAGGAGCCTAAATGCCACATGGTCGGTCGCGGGGGACCCAATGCTGCAAAACTCTTCATTGGGCCAGTAGCCTGTAGACACACAAGCGGTGTGAACCGTAAAACTCTCCTGACAAAGAGGAGAGCAGGAGGGCGTATCTGGCTCTCGAAATCGCATGGCAGCCGTGCAGTGGAAGGAGGGGGGGGTGGGCTTTTATCCTTGCTCAGGCCTCCATTGTTCAGCGTACACCTACTTGGGGAGGGGAAGAAGGTTTACGCCAAGGATGCGCAGAGGGAGATCTGCTCTCCCTGAGATTTTTCTCATGCAAAGAGATCAGGCGTGCGCAGAGCATAAGAAGGAGAGGGGGGAGGGAAGTTAGCGAAGAGTTAATTTCAGTTTTCTTGGAAGGGGGGAACAGTCTCAGTGGAGGGGGGCAGAGATCTGCAGAGGGGGGTGATTAAAAAAAACACCACCTAATGAGAAGGAAGAATTCCCTGGAGAAGAGCCTAATGCTGGGAATGATGGAGGGCAAAGGAAGAAGAAGGCAGAGAACAAGGTGACTGGATGGAGTCTCTGAAGCAGTGGGTGTGAGCTTAAATGGACTCCAGAGGATGGTGGAGGACAGGAAGGCCTGGAGGAACGTTGTCCATGGGATCATGGTGGGTCAGACACAACTTTGGATGGATGGATGGATGGATGGATGGATGGATGGATAGATAGATAGATAGATGATAGATAGATAGATAGATAGATAGATAGATAGATAGATAGATAGATAGATAGATAGATAGACAGATAGATTGATCTATCAATCCAAGGATCCCTTGGACTGCAAGGCAATCAAACCGGTCAGTCCTAGAGGAGATCAACCCTGATTGCTCTTTAGAAGGCCAGATCCTGAAGATGAAACTGAAATACTTTGGCCACCTAATGAGAAGGAAGGACTCCCTGGAGAAGAGCCTAATGCTGGGAAAGATTGAGGGCAAAAGAAGAAGGGGACGACAGAGAATGAGGTGGCTAGATGGAGTCACTGAAGCAGTCGGAGGGAGCTTAAATGGACTCCAGAGGATGGTAGAAGACCGGAAGGCCTGGAGGAACGTTGTCCATGGGGTTGCGATGGGTCAGGCACGACCTCACAACTAACAACAACAACAACAATCTCTGGCTTGGAACAGACAAAGTTGATGTTGTAGTGTAGCCCACCAAGCTAGTCTTGGGGTAAGAGAGTCTCTTTTCTCAACCTGCCTCGTCTATATTCATCGTTGCCTTCAGGAAGGACCTCACACCTCAGCTTCTAGACTCAGCGTAGCATTTGCTGACTTACATGCAAGGCTCCCTGCTGCTGTTCCTATCTCAGCATCACCTTCCTGCCTGGGGCCCAGATGCGTACCAATCGAAACCTTTGGTCTCCACCCAATTGAGAGCCTAGAATCTGTTCTGTCTCCTTCCCCACTTCGGAGCAATGAGCTGGCCTTCAGCCAGTGGATTCACGGCTCTTATCAGTCCTGGCAGAGAAATCGCAGCTGCCTGCCAAAGTTCAAACAAATGACTCACGTAGCAAGACTTTCAGCTCTCTTTGAAATGGTTCAGCTAATTTTTGCTTCCCGTGGAGTGAGAGCAGACCCAAAGCTCCTTATATATCCTGTGGGGTGGGGCTCCTGCCCCACCCTTCCCTTTGATGATGCTGCCTCTCTAATCTTCTGAAGCGTGGGTCGATCCAAGCTTGATTATTATTATTATCAGCTGGGTCTGAAGGCGTAGCCTGGGGAAGGGAGGAATCAGGGGATGACGTCCTCATTACTTCCTCCGACTTGTCTGGTTCTGGCTCCTGGAGCCGGGCCAAAGGAATCGGTGCTCCCGAGGTAAGCCTTACCGGCCCTTCCCCCTTACCCTCGGAGTCATTTTTGGGAATGGGGCCAGGTTCGGGGGCTGGAGTCACAACAGAATCACTTTGGGGGATCATCAAAAGAATGAAGCTGAAGTCTCTGAAGCTCTTTCAGAAGTTCATAGAAGATTATCTGCAAAACCCTTGTACATGTGGCATTCCCACCCACCCCAAATCCACAAAAGGGTGATCAGAAATTCAGATGCACCAAGATGATTCTGGATGGAATATAAAGTCTTTGGAGGAACAGACCGATCTTGTTTTAGAGGCCCAAGCTACACCTGTCCCTGTTCTGATTGGTTCAGACTTGAAGTTTAAAGGTAAAGGTTGCCTCTCGCACATGCTTGCTAGTCGTTCCCGACTCTAGGGGGCGGTGTTCCTCTCCGTTTCAAAGCTGAAGAGCCAGCGCTGTCCGAAGACGTCTCCATGATCATGTGGCTGGCATGAGTCAACACCAAAGGTGCACGGAACGCTGTTCCCTTCCCACCAAAGGTGGTCCCTATTTTTTCTACTTGCAGTTTTTACAGGCTTTCGAACTGCATGGTTGGCAGAAGCTGGGACAAGGAACGGGAGCTCACCCTATTATGCAGCACTAGGGATTCGAACCGCTGAACTGCTGACCTTCCGATCGACAAGCTCAGTGTCTTAGCCACCGAAGTTACCTACTTTTTATTCACCTTGCTTTGTTGCTTACCTGGATATAGATTCCTGCCTAGTTTCAAGCTAACGGCCTAGAATGAAGACTGACCTGGATGGACATCAAGACTAAATTTGTCCTTACCAACTTATCAGTGTTAGGCGTAGGTTCGGTAGCTGCCATGTCATAATAGGGTGGCTGGGACGATGTCTTCTGGACCTCTTCCTCTTGTTCCTTCATGTTATCCAGGTGCACAACCTGCAGTTGAGGCAGTAGGGAAGGTTCAAGAAGAGCAGTCCTAGCCCAAGTGAAAAACTATTTCCCAAGATGGATTTGATGGAGAGACCATCATGCTACATTTCTCAAAGGGAATTAGGTCATTGCATTAAGTGATGGATGAGAATATTTGGAGCTTAGGGTTGAACTATGGAGTCCTTGGTGCTGTCGGGGCTAGGATGTTTTCGTGCAGACATTTCATTACCAAACTAGGTAACATCATCAGTGGTAGAAGGGAGTGGGGTTTGCAGAGAGGAGGAGGTGGAGGTGGAGGAGGAGGAGGAGGAAGAAGGTGATGACTATGGGGTCCCTGGTGTTTCTGAGCTTGGTTGTTTCCTTGCAGATGTTTCATTGCCAAACTAGGTAACATCATCAGTTCTAGAAGGGAGTGGGGTTTGCAGAGAGGAGGAGGAGGAGGAGGAGGGTGATGACTATGGGTTCCCTGTGCTTTCTGAGCTTGGTTGTTTCCTTGCCAACATTTCATTACCAAACTAGGTAACATTATCAGTCATTCCCTTTAGGAATCTCAATAGAAAGTTTGCTACCACCTTAGATACCACCTCTTTTTAATAGGAAAGTCTGAGAACTTTAGGGACCCCAGATGGTCAGTGTGAGATAAGAAAGCTAAGTCTGGACTCATCTTTATGGAAGATGAGAAAATTGTCCTGGGAATTAGGATCAAATACAGCTCCATGCATGAACCCATGCTCTGCCTGCGGGAGGCCCCGATTCAGTTCTTTGCAATTAAAAAGAAGAGAACTGCGGCTAACCGGATAAGTTAGTATTGATTTAAAGAGACAAATCACCCAACTTGGTGTCAGGAAACCTTCCCATAAATCCATCAAGTCGCAGAAATAATGGTGAGGCTGAGGGGTAAATAATGAGGAAAATGCTGACTGTTCATTTCAAATGTCCATCTTACTACCTCCTATCTCTTCTTCTATTCTTAGATGAAGCCACTATGAAATAATCAGAAAAGCATTTCATTCTTGTAATTCCTTTATTGGGTTGGCCTCTGAAACTAGACCGATATCCAGATTTTTGCGCTTGTGTCAGAAGCCCTGAGGCACTTCTGGGTTGAAAGGATTAGCCGGTGACATCACTGTCACCCTAGGGACACCCAGTTGGGGGCTCCTCTCACGTCCCCCCAGTAGGAGTTGAGTCAAGGACAGGAGCTCATCCCTTCCCCAGGTCAGCACTTGGGTCTCAAACGTGGGCTTGCTAACCTCCAACCCAGCGTCCTAACCAGAGGTGGGTTTCAGCAGGTTCTGACCAGTTCTGGAGAACCGGTAGCGGAAATTTTGAGTAGTTTGGAGAACTGGTAGTAAAAATTCTGACTGGCCCCACCCCCATCTATTCTCTGCCTCCCGAGTCCCAGCTGATTGGGAGGAAATGGGGATTTTGCAGTAACCTTCCCCTGAATTGGGGACGGAATGGAGATTTTACAGTATCTTTCCCCTGCCACGCCCACCAAGCCACACCCACCAAGCCACACATATAGAACCGGTAGTAAAAAAAATTGAAACCCACCATTGGTCCTAACCATGTGATCAACCAACGTGGTTGATATCCAGATGTGGAGACTCATTCTAGAAATGGCTACTGTAGTGAGCTGAAGAGGCAATGCTGGGAAGTAAACTTTCGGATACCCTATCCAAATATTCCCTATATAGGGTGGGTGAGATAGAATCTATAAATTGGTGGGAAGTCCTACGAATGGCCGAAGATACCTGGATATTCTCTGCAGTCAGCTGGCTTTTCACTTCCTCATTCTGGTTGAGGGGCAGAGAAGCAGGTTTCTGGGCAGAGGGGAGGTCTATCCTGTAGGAAGGAAAACGGCCAGTTGGACAGACAGTACTTTATTTTTTATTTATCCACCTATTTATTAAATTTACAGCCCCTCTTGTTGTGAAGAGACTCTGGGCAGCTTATAATAACATAAAAATACTGTAAAAAATGATAAGAACATTAAAACATTAAGAATCATAACAATATATACCTACAGAGAAACCTGCTATACAAAAGATCATGAACGGCGCAGAAATGGACAAACTAACGCTGAGTTTAAAAGATAAAGAGACATCTGTATTTTATAATATATGGGAACAGTGGTATAATTGGATAGAAAGGAGATAGATAAGGATATTTAGTTACTAAGTATAAACAATAGATAAAACAAGAACACAAATATATACAATTTAATGTTTGTAATCATTGCACGGATTATTGTTATAAGAAAAACACTACAAATAGCTGTTAAGTAATATAACTTTTTCCTTTTTTTCCCTATGTTTTTAATGTAAAAAAGTTTAATAAAATATATATTTTTTAAAAAAAGAATTATAACAATGTTAAGCAAAAACTAGATAAGGGATCCATGGATATATGGCTTAGAGGTAGGATCTTTTCCTAATCTACTTCCTACTTCCAAAATGGGATGTCCCCATAGAGAAAAAAAAATAAAATGAAGCGGCTGCTTTAAAGAGCAAGTACAGCCAACGGTGGTTTGTATGAAATAGTGGTTTTTAAAATCTGTAATAAGAATATAGGAATACTATACATACACATGCTACAAGCAGTATCTAAACAAACAGCAATTACAGCAGAGAAGAAGATCAATGAACGAACCAACATGCCAGCAGGGCCACCTCTTATTACACAGGCTCTTAAAGGGATAACAACCAAAGACCCTGCTAATTCATTCCCCTCATTGCATCAGCTGATCAGCTCTTAAATCATCACCTTGACATAACCAACACCTTGATTTGCCGGTTGACAGGACTCAAACCATTCCGATCAACTAACTTTGATGTCCAAGAGAGGCTGTGGCTAACTCCACATTCAATACAATTTCAGTCTTACAAGACTGCAAAATCTGGTGAGATTTCAGCAACTTAGTTCAAGCGCTCCATATATTGCCAAAATTTCACAGGCTCTTGCATAAGAAGGTTGAGGTCCCACCTCACCCTCTCCATTCCCTGAACTGTGACAGCAGGTGGAATCCTGGCTTCAAGCCAAAGTATGTTTTGCCGAAGTTAATTTTGAACGAAAACGTGTGTGCACTTAGCCAGCACACAAATCACAGTTTGAACCGTTATATATGGCCAACAGGAAATGAACCACTGCCAGGAAATGGAATTTCAGTTTGATTGCTTGACTTTTTGTTCCTAACCTAGTAATTTTTTTTCAAAACGGGGGAAAAAATTCTCCCCATTTTTTTTTTTTTATGAATGGTTATTTCTGAAGACATTATAGTGAAAATGGTTCAGAAGGCGCCACGCAATTCTGGTAGAAATTGACATAAACTGGCAGAGTAATGCATGAAGAGAGACAGAGAGAGAGACAGAGACACATCTCTGACATCAATACAATCGAACGTGTCCAGAAATATTTTACAAGAAGAGTTCTCCACTCCTCTGATTACAACAAAATACCTTATCCCACCAGACTTGAAATCCTAGGCTTAGAAAACTTGGAACTCCGTCGCCTTCGACAAGACCTAAGCTTAACTCACAGAATCATCTATTGTAATGTCCTTCCTGTTAAAGACTACTTCAGCTTTAATTGCAATAATACTAGAGCAACTAATAGATTTAAACTTAATGTCAACCACTTTAATCTAGATTGCAGAAAATATGACTTCTGTAACAGAGTCATCAGTGCTTGGAATACTTTACCTGACTCTGTGGTCTCTTCCCATAATCCTAAAAGTTTTATCCAAAAACTTTCTACTGTTGACCTCACCCCATTCCTAAGAGGACCATAAGGGGCGTGCATAAGCGCACAAACGTGCCTACCGTTCCTGTCCTATTGTTTTTCTTTTCTTCTTCCTATATATATGCTTATACCTCCTTATATTTACCCATATATGTGTTTATTTACTATATAATCTTTTTGTATGATACCTACATATATTGTTGTGACAAAATAAAATAAATAAATAAAAAATAAAAACAGAGAGGGAGAGACAGAGAGAGAGAGAACAAGAGAAAATGAGAGAGAGAGAGGAAAGAGAGAGAGAGAGAGACAATGAGAGAGATAATGTAAAAGAGAACAAGAATGGGTGTGAGAGAAAATTCACATTTCAGGAACAAGGATGTTCAGCTCTTCAATTTACTAACAAGTCTCTGAAGAGACAAAACAGGTAGAGATGGAAGCTCAAATGCATCTCCCTAGCAAGATATAACATAATGCGCGCATCCTCCCGCATGCAGAAGCAGTGTGGACCGTGTGCATCAAGTTGGAGCTTCAGCACCATGGACAACTCTCTTCCAATCAGCATAACGATGATATTCTGGATTCATTGTCCCCAAAGTGTTTCAGAGCATATACAATTTTGACTATGGTCCCTATTTGCAACTTTTTAAAACAGCCGCATCTTTCCCCTAGGAACACATTGAAATTTTAGAGGACAGCTGGATGCAATCTGAAAAAAATGAAGCGGCTGCTTTAAAGAGCACTCAGGGGTGACTCTAGCACTCCTTTATGTTCCGATATATCTTGTTCAAATTGTTCCTGGATTGTTGCAGTAGCTGAATTGTTCCTATTCAGTACATCTTGAAGGCCAAACAAAGTCCTTCAAACCCATGAATTTCCATACAGAAGTCATCTTAACTACCGTTCCCTATCATAATCTTAAAGAATGATCACCGAAATAGATGTTACATGGAGATGGTGGTACTCACAGGTCATTTTCAGTGTCTGATCGGTTTGCCTTCTGTCTTCTTCTGAAGATGGTGAAGACGGTAACAGCACCACCAATAATGAAAAGGGCAGCAATCATCATACCCAGGATTCCCAAAATGCCTCCAAAAACTCCCTGGGGCAACGGTTTATCTGTAACACAGAAGAAGAAGAAGAGGAGGAGGAGGAGGAGGAGGAGGAGGAGGAGGAGGAGGAGGAGGAGGAGGAGGAGGAGGAGGAGGAGGAGGAGGAGGAGGAGGAGAAGAAGAAGAAGAAGAAGAAGAAGAAGAAGAAGAAGAAGAAGAAGAAGAAGAAGAAGAAGAAATAATGAATTATTATGGTGACTAGCAATCATTATGCTTCTTTTAATCATGCATTTGTAATTTCATTGCTTATCTTCTCCTTTTAAATATTCTACAGGTACTAAGAGGAGTAGAACAATCTAGCGTTAACTTTTCATCGATATAAGTGTTGCAATCTACTAAGGGAGGGAGGAAGGGAAGGAGGGAGGGAGGGAGGAAGGAAGGAAGGAAGGAAGGAAGGAAGGAAGGAAGGAAGGAAGGAAGGAAGGATTGTTTAGGACTATTTGTGTCTGGTAATAACTACTTGGGCCTAGGTCACAACAGTCCAAGGATTGTCCAAGGACCATCAGTTGGGTCAGAAAACCTCCTTCTTTGATTGTCCCTTTTTCAAAAGGCAACTGGAGTTTCTTTGTTTTTTCGTTCTTGAAGACGTTTCTAAGGAACAGAAGAAGCTCCTTGGATGAGAAGTGAAACGTCTTCAAGAAAAAGAAGAAGGGAGTCCAGTTGCTTTTGAAAAAGCTCCTTTGGAACCACCATGACCTGGACGACTGAGAATCTCCACGGACATCCTTTTCTGGTTGGTTGGTTGGCTGTTTAAGCTGTTGACTTCTTCCCCTGGGATCTCAAAGAGTTTTAGACACCACTCACACACTGCTCCTCAATCCTTTCCTCCCCCATCCTGCCACCTGTACATCTTCATCTCGCCAAACTGTCATCCTTACTGTATTTGCAAACTTGTTTTATATTTTTGGCCCTGCAAGACTCTTTTGTCTTTCCAACAAAATAGAGCTGCATTGCCTGGTGATGGATGGGGCCATCCAGGTCTCCATCATGGAATGACACAGCTATTTCTCGGCTGCTGCGGATGTGGTGGGGGGGCGGGGGGGCGGGGGGGGGAGGGAGGGTTGGAGGAGAAAAGGGGCTGAGAAGGCATCATTCATTCTCCTACCAGCCAGGAGGAGGTCTGGACTGGTGCAGGTGGACCGGAAAAACCAGGTTCAAGGAAGACTTGTAATAATCAAAGTTTAGTGGGATTTACTGAAGGATTCTAGGGACCTGATCTGTCAGCTCTTTGAGTGATAGGCAGCCCATTTCGCTTTTACGGGATGGAATTGGCTCACATTCTTCCTGTTAGTCCTTCCTGTTGAAGACTACTTCAGCTTCAATCACAACAATACAAGAGCAAACAATAGATTTAAACTTAATGTGAACCGCTTCAGTCTTGATTGCAAAAAATATGACTTCTGTAACAGAGTTGTTAATGCTTGGAACACACTACCTGACTCTGTGGTCTCTTCCCAAAATCCCCAAAGCTTTAACCAAAAACTGTCTACTGTTGACCTCACCCCTTTCCTAAGAGGTCTATAAGGGGTGTGCATAAGAGCACCAACGTGCCTACTGTTCCTGTCCTATTGTTTTCTTTCATTATATCCAATTAATATAGTTATTGCATGCTTATGCTTATATATATATATGCTTATATATTATATAGTTACTTTCATGCTTATGCTTATATATACTGTTGTGACAAATAAAATAAATAAATAAAATAAACATTTTCCTCCTTGGATTAATCTGGCCGTTTTGCTACCAAAATAAACGTAGAGCGTTCCTTCCTTTCAAGATGCCGACGAGGCACACATAACAGATTAACTGAGTTGGAAGGGAACCTAGAGATCTTCTAGTCCAACTTCCTTACTCCAGAAGGATACCTTAGACCCGTGATGGCGAGCCTATGACACGCATGCTACAGGTGGCCCTCAGTGCCCTCACTGTCGGGAGCACCGGCTTCCCTATCTCAGCTCCAGGAGCCAGAGGCAGGCCAGGTGGAGGAGATAACGAGGCCTCCGTCCCCTGACTCTTCCCCCCCCAAGCCACGCCTCCAGACCCAGCTGATGGCGATCAGGCCTGGCTGGACCCTAGGTTTCGTAGGCAGGAGAGCCCTTGCCCGAGTTCAGCTACACTGCGCCAGCCAGCTGGTCACTGGGTCTCTGCCGTGCATGCATGGGGTGCGGGGCGCATGCGTGGGAATGCACACGCATGCGTGGGGAGGAGCGTGTATGTGCAAGAGGATGAGGCAAATGCAGGGGGAAACACGAGCATTGCATTTTGGGAGTTTGGGCGTGTGCACACACTTTGGGCAATCGGTCCGGAAAAGATTAGCCATCACTGCCTTAGACCATTCCAGGCAAATGTGGTCCAGTCTCTTCTTTTTTAAAAAAAAAAAAAGTTTTTTTATTTTTTATTTTATAGACAAACATACATTTAAAACATCAGCAATCCTTCCGTGTGATGTCTCGGTGGTTTCTTCCTGGCTTCAATTTAAACTATTACCATTTTTCCTCAAATACATTATTATCATTTTCTTACATAATTATCCATTGCTCATCTGTACCTTTCTTCTTACCAATGATAAAATTGATCATAAAATTAAAGTTAAAGTTTAAAGTTAAGATAAAATTAAAGTTGTTCCACTGATTCCTGATTGCAATGTCAGGAAATGTCTCCTTAGTTCTAGGTTGCTTCTCTCCTCGATTAGTTTCCGTGCATTTCTTCTTGTCCTGCCTTCGGGTGCTTTGGAAAATAGCTTGACCCCCCCCTTCTTTGTTGCAGCCTGTTGTGTCTGCGCCCCCCGAGCTGGGCCTCCTGCCAGAAAGTGACTTGGAAAGTGAGGGGGAAGGGCCATCAGGACTTACCTCGGGAGCACCGGCTTCCCTGGCTCAGCTCCAGGAGCCAGAGGCAAGCCAGGTGGAGGAGATAACGAGGCCTCTGTCCCCTGACTCTTTCCCCACCCAGGCCACGCCTCCAGACCCAGCTGATGGCAATCACGCCTGGCTGGGCCCTAGGTTCCGTAGGCAGGAGAGGAGGGAACAACAGAAGCAGGGGTGGGGCAGGCCTAGGAAGTGCTGAGTCATGGAGCCACACCCCACAGGATATAAAGGCAGCAAGAGCTGCTGTGCCTCTTTGTAGCAGGCAAATTAACTGCTTAACTAAGAGCTGAAGTACTGTTTGTTCCTGGGTGACTCATCGGCGTCCAGGGAGATAACAGAGACACTTTGCAGACTCTCGCTAGTTTGCTGCCAGAGCTGATAGTGCCGGCTAATTAAGCCATCGCTCAGACAGAGGCGAGGGGGGACAGAACACAGCCCCTGAGATATTGGAACACACGTTTCTCCCATTTCTCATGTGATTACCCCCAAAACTCCCTGAGGAAGGCAAGCCTGGGAAAATCTGGATCACCCAAGGAGTCCGATGGTGCAATCAAATTTTGAACCAAGGTTCCAAAGCAAATAATTTGACGGCATAATCGCAGCATCATCGTCGACATGATCGCCATCAAACCAGAGTTTCCTTTTGCAGAGATGGTAGCTCCCTTCCCTGCTCCTTTGCTTTCTGCTGCCTTGGCTTTCCTAACGTTCGGGCGGCTGTGTTATTGTATTTTTTATTATTATTATTATTGGATGCAATTGTTTTAATCATTTCATATTCCAGGGAGCTCCCCTTGAGAGGTCGGGGCAGGAAGACAAGCTATTATATTTCTTTCTAAGTGGAGCTGATAAATAAATATAGCTCCAGAATCGAAACCTTACGCTTTGGAGCTGAAATTTAGCACTCACGGTGGCTCAGGGGCTAGGACGTTGAGCTTGTCGATCGAAAGGTCGGCAGCTCAGCGGTTCGAATCCCTAGTGCTGCCGTGTAACGGGGTGAGCTCCCATTACTTGTCCCAGCTTCTGCCAACCTAGCAGTTTCGAAAGCACGTAAAAATGCAAGTAGAAAAAATAGGGGCCACCTTGGTGGGAAGGTAACAGCGTTCCGTGCGCCTTTGGTGTTTAGTCATGCCGGCCACATGACCACAGAGACGTCTTCGGACAGCGCTGGCTCTTCGGCTTTGAAACAGAGATGAGCACCACCCCCTAGAGTCGGCAACGACTAGCACGTATGTGCGAGGGGAACCTTTACCTTTACCTTTATTCGGGGAACCTCTTTATTTAGGGGTGCAGAATCCCATATTCTGCTTTTGGCTGCTGTTGAGATTTAACTAAGAAAAGGGGGTTGCAGCCGAAAAGAAAGCTTTGCAGAGAGTAGCTTTCTGCCTCTCTCTCTCTCTCTTAACCTTCTCGGACCTTAAGGTTTTATACAGTATCCGCACTTGGAAAAGCTAATCGCTTCATTCTTGCTAATAGAAGCAGCACAAATATCTAAAAGGAAGGAAGGAGAGGAGTGGGGGGAGGGAATCTAAGAACTCATTGCTCTCCGCTATCTATGGGGCTGATTATGGGCAGCTTCCCAGCTCGGTAATGGAAAAGGGTAGCATTGGCCCAAGGTTGCCAAACTGCTCCCCCCCCAGCCCTCCCCTGGAAAGTCAGACGATGCTGCGGGGTGGTGGGCAAGACGGGACTTTTGCTGGGAACGGATTTCGAAACACATGATAAAAGGAT
Source organism: Ahaetulla prasina (assembly GCF_028640845.1). Lineage (NCBI taxonomy): Eukaryota > Metazoa > Chordata > Lepidosauria > Squamata > Colubridae > Ahaetulla > Ahaetulla prasina. The sequence goes on from NC_080547.1 coordinate 11,944,150, forward strand.
TTAATTTGCGCTACCTTCCAAGCTAATTAAAGTTGAAAACCAGCTAATTGGTACTTTGTACTTCTAGCTCCAGTGGTGATGAAAGAGAAAGATAATTGGGAGGGGGCTGGGGGGGGCGAGGGGGAGGGGGCAGTGGAAAGGCAGAAGGAGGAAGGGAGTGGGAGAAAGAGGGCGAAAACGATCGGATCACCTGCAAATGACGGGGAAGGGGCTTTGGTGGGAAGGAGAAGAGGAGAAGGGGGGAAGAGGGGAAGCTACCCAAAGATATGCAGGATGGTCTGGAGAGGAGGAGGAAGGAAGGATCTGCTCTTTATCCAACGCTGGGATAATGTTAAAAGGAAAGAAAAAAAAACGGCAGAAAAACCCAGATCCTTACAGTTTGCTGACAAACAATCTTAATCAAATACAGGCAGTTCTCGAGTTACAACAGTCCGCTTAGTGACCGTTTGGAGATACGACGCCCCTGATAAAAGTGACTTACGACCGCTTTTCGCACTTTGCCGCAACGGGGAAGCCGGATTTGCTTAACAACCCTGTGTCTCATTTAACAACTTCAGCGATGCGCTTAAGAGACGCAGCAGGAACAGTCGTAACATGGAGCAAAACTGGCTTAACCGATTTCTCACTCAACAACATCGAAGTTGGGCTCAATTGTGTCATACGCTGTGGGCTACCTGTCACCACTTCAAGACATTGGCCAAGGTCCTCTCTGCAGCCGTTTTATTTATCGTACTTAAGTCCGATCTTCAAGCTGGATTCTGGTTCCAATCCCGACATCTTAATGCTCCCTTTTAATAAGAGCCAAGGTGACATTTCCAGCTGGGTTGAAAGAACAAGTTTTGCTTTGTGCAACCTTCAAATGTTCACGCTTGAAGATATACGGCACCTGATGGTTCTGGCCCCAGATTAGGGAGAGCTAATGCCTTCCAGATATTTGGGGCGATAGCTCCCCTAGTCCTCTGTAGCCGGCCGTGCTAATCAGCGTTCAAGGTCCAATGCCTTGAACTGAAGGGGCGATTTTGGCAACCCTGTCTCAAAGCTTTTTCCTGGACTGTAAATATCACTCTATTTATAATATAAGCCTACAACACTGGGATTTGTCCAGCTTTCCCGATAATCTGATTTAGCAGCTTGGTTTGATGGATGCTTAGGTCCAGAAGCACCACCCCTGTCTGATCCCTCTGCACCGCGGCTTTGAAGAAGGGACTGAGATGGCCTTCCCTGGCAGCTTTGCCCGGGGTTCAAGATGCAGCGCCACTCTGGGCGAAGGCTCCTTCCAGTTAGCACGGCTAATAGATGCAAGATGGCCCATTTTCCCATCTTCGAACACTTAATGTATGCCAGGGTCCAAAAACCCAAGAGAGACGCATTGAGTTTCTTTTAAGCAGTTTCCCTTATTGGTCCTCGCCTGCAGACAGAATCTTGCCAAACTAGAGTAAGCACTTTGCATGATTAGGAGCCCTGGTGGCGCAGCAGTTAGAATGCAGCTATTACAGGCAGACTCTTCCCACAACCTGGAGTTCGACCCTGACCGGCTCACTCCTGGGACGTCTGCTGTAAATTGGGGTGAAGGTGCCAAAGCAAAGGACTAGCCAGAAGGTGTGGTTGCTCCATCACTGGAGGCTTTTAAGAAGAGACTGGACAGCTATTTGTCTGAAATGGTAGAGGGCAGGGGCATCAAACTCAATTTCATTGAGGGCCGTATCAGGATTGTATTTGACCTTATGGGGCCGGGGTGGGTGTGGCCAGGGTGGGTGTGGCCAGCTTGACACCGTTCATGTCGGGGGTGCCTGTGGTGGCCCGAGCGCTCCGTCAGTGAAAATGGGCTCCCAAGCTCTGTTTTCGGCTGCGATGGCCTCTTGCAACCCTCTACCAGCAAAAACGGAGTTCGCAGCCCTCCGGAGCTCCGTTTTCTCTGGCAGAGGCACTGAAGGCTGCTCCTTCGCTGTTTCCAGAGCGGCCCCGTGGGCCAGATCTAAACACCCCTGGACCGGATCTGACCTCTCGGCCTTGTGTTTGACGACCCTGGTATAGGATCTCCTGCTTGAGCAGGGAGTTGTTGTAGTCCGCCAGCAGCCTGCAGATCTGGCAGCGGAGTCGGACAGTGAGGAGGCTGGGGATGACCATAGGTCAGTCCTGGAGGCTGGGGAAGGCCAGGATGAGGGCTCTGCATCGGAGGCAGAGATGGGGCCAGGGCCATCTGGGAGCGATGCACAGACTCTGGAGCCTCCAAAGGAGGACAGCAGAGAGGCAGAGGAACAGGAGGAGCCTGTTCCTAGTGCATGCATGCAAAGAGGTGCCAGAAGGCAAGAGCAGCTAAAGGAAAAAGGACGACTCGGTAGTAAGGCCAGGAGATGATTGACCCCTCGTATAAGGCTTAAAAGAGCAGCAAAGGCTCTTGGGCTCTTTGTAGGAAAGCAACGTTGCTAAATCTGTTTTGAGTCGGCATCTCTTATTTCTGAACTTAGTGGGGCTTTGCCAAGAAAGGCCTTTGGTCCAGCTTTCACAGCCATCCATTGGAACTGGGAAAACCATAGCCTATACACACTTTTGTTTTCAGGGTGAAGTCTCTGCTTTTTAGTACGCTGTCTAGATTTGCTGTACCTTTCCTCCACAGGAGCAAGCATCTTTTAATGTCTTGGCTGCAGTCCCCATGTGCAGTGATCTTGGAGCCCAGGAAAATAAAAACTGTCACTACCTCCATTTCTTCCCCATCTTTCTGCCAGGAATTGAGAGGGCCGGATGCCACGATCTTAGTTTTCTTAATGTTGATCTTAGCCACTGTGCCTAAAAGCCTTCTCAAAGCTTGGGGCCAACCACAGCTGCAAAATCAGGATGTAATTTCAGGAGGGGAATAAACTATTGGGAAAAACACCAGAGAGACAACTCCCGTAATTCTAATTGTTCCAATTAATTTGAGCAGGAAAGATGCTCCCCTGGAGCCCTATCAGCTGAGATGGACTCTGGTGACTTTTCCTCCCCCAGAAGTCTGTTTCTCTCTGCCAAATTTTTAACACGTAAACTTAGATGTGTATTTACTCCTTTCAGGCTCTCCTTGGTCTGGGGACAGCTCTTCCTTCTCCAATAGGAGCCCGGGAATCAAGTCTACGTGTCTTAAATCACAAAAATTGGCGGATTGTTCTTCCGCAACACAACTACAGCAGAATGTTGGCAAGTCTACAATGATGCAAGTGGTGTTACTTACACCTGTTACTCTTCCACTAGTTGCTATTTAGGGGATAAAGTGACATTAGATCTATAGCATAATGTGTTTGCCCCAGTAGATAGCAGGAAACTCAGTCAGTGTAAAAACAAACAAACTTTATTAGCACAGCTGAGAATTACTTCATTCTCAGCGTAGTTCAACTAAATTAAAGCAAATCCTTCCCAACACAAATTCCTCAGTCCTATCACCAATCTTGGTCCAATTAGGCAAACTGCCAAAGGCCTTTCTTGGCACAAGTTCAGAAGACACCGATACAAAATAAATGCAAGAAGACGAAGCTACCAACATTGTTTTCCGACAGAGCCCAAATGCCGTTGCTGGTCTTTTAAGACTTATGGGAGGGACCAATCATCTCTTGGCCCTACTCCCGAGTCGTCCTCTTTGCTTGAGCTGCTCTATGCCTTCTGACAGCTCTTCTCATGCATGCATTAGGAACAGGCTCCTCCTGTTCCTCTGCCTCATTACTGTCAGCCTCTGGAGGCTCTGGAGTCCGCACCTCACTCTCCGATGGCCCTGGCCCCACCTCTGCCTCCGACACAGAATCCTCATCCGGGCCTTCCCCAGCGTCCAGGACTAGCCCATGTTCTTCCTCAGCCTCATTGTTGTCTGACTCCGTTGCCAGCTCCGCAGGCTGCTGGCGGACCACAACAGTATTTTACTCCCAGTTCTGTTCCAACTTCTGGGTCAATCCTCCATGCCATCCTCATGATCTTCTGCTCACATAACTTTTTGTGGTTACTGCAAACATTTAACCTTCAGTGAACTGTTTGGGACTCTTAACAAATTGTGTGAAAAGGGTGTTTTCTTTGCTCTGTCCTGAATCTCCTGCAAGTCTACCCGTTGAGGTTAGAAAGGAGGGTTCTACGCACCATACAAAGCTCGGCTTTTCCGTTGGTTGCCAGCCTTTTGCTCCAGGGAAAAAAAACATCCCCACAACACCACTTTGAATTGGCCCTTTACGAGCTCCTGCACAACCACGACAACCTCCAAGACTTATGGATCTCGTTTTGGCAATTCCTGAGTGGCACATCCTTTCTGCAACCCAACTGTTGGCTGGGGCCTTTGACCCATCCTGCATCCGTTTCATGAAAAACATCCAAATGGATAGATTGTCCCAACTGGATGGAACGTTTTCTTCTGCTTCTGCAGCCTTGCCAACGATGATATTCTTTGTGCAGGGAAAGGCAGCTGCAGGGTTAATGTTCCCATTTCCAGAGATACAGATCTGGATCAGATTTACCATCCCGTCCAATCAAGCACAGTGGAAGCCCCATTGTGGAGCACAGGAGACCCCACTGAGCCATTCAAGTCAGGAGAATCCACGGGAAACAAGAAGAGCTCTTCATGTCTAAAATGAGAGCTCATAGCAGGGTTTGAAAACGGCCCACAAAGAAAGAAGGTGCCCTGTTGATCCTGTGTGCGCGTGTTGTTCCTTTTCCCCCCAAACTTGTAATGGCTTCAACAAGCGTAGCAGATGCTGTCGGATGGCTCCCCTCTATGGAGAAGGGCACTGTGTTTGAAATTACTTGAAATTTCACGCACATTCCTTAGGTGGAACGAATGCTCTTTATTTTTTTTCTCAGAGGGAGGATGGAAAATCAGCACAAGGTGTCACCTGCTGATGAATTTTGAGGTCCACGAACACTGGACATGTTCTGGTTCAAGGCAAGGGGTCGCTTTACAGATGTTTGAGATCGTGTCTCCCACAAGCCCTTCTCAATGCCTCAAGGAAACACATCTGGGACCACAACATTGCCTAGTCTTCAGAGGTGGGTTTCAGCAGGTTCTGACCAGTTCTGGAGAGAACCGGTGGCGGAAATTTTGAGTAGTTCGGAGAACCGGTAGTAAAAATTCTGACCGGCCCCACCCCCATTTATTCTCTGCCTCTCGAGTCCCAGCTGATCGGGAGGAAATGGGGATTTTGCAGTAACCTTCCCCTGGATTGGGGTGGGAATGGAGATTTTACAGTATCCTTCCCATGCCATGGCCACCAAGCCATAACATGCCCACCAAGCCACATCCACAGAACCGGTAGTAAAATATTTTGAAACCCACCACTGCTAGTCTTGGTTAGATTTGCAGGAGACTCAGTGGTGGGATGCTGCCAGTTCGGACCGGTTCAGGCAAACCGGTAGTTCCGATGAGCAGTTGGCTCCGCCCACCCACCCCTGCTCTATCCTGTCCTATATTTCCATGTTTTTCAGCTCAGCTGATTTGTGTAGCACAGCAAATTGCCGTGGCTCAGCTGTTTTACTCACCAGCGCTGCAGTAGAAGGTAAGTTTTAGAGCTTAAAATGGGTGGTTTTTGAATGCTGTGTGCACACGCCTGCACAAAGCGCACACTCACCGAACTGGTTGTTAAACCAGTTGCAGCCCACTACTGAGGAGACTCCAAGACTTTTTTGGAGTCTCTGCATCCATGATTAGTTAAATCAGGGTTCTCAACTGGAACACAATGGACAGGAATCATACATGACCCCAGGGTGTTTGTAGGGTATGGTCCAAAAATCAAGATAGTGGCTGTGAACGACTGATTGAAACTTTGCCTGGTTTCTATGTGATTTTTTGTTTGTTTGTTTATCAGCCCAGAACTCCACTGGAAGGAGCCACAAGGTAAATGTTTAAGTTCAGGTTCCCCTCGCACATATGTACTACTCGTTCCCAACTCTAGAGGATGGTGCTCATCTCTGTTTCAAAGCCAAGGAGCCTGTGCTGCCCGAAGATGTCTCCGTGGTCATGTGGCCAGCATAACTAAACACCAAAGGTGCACAGAATGCTGTTACCTTCCCACCAAAGGTGGCCCTTATTGTTCTACTTGCATTTTTGACGTGCTTTCGAACTGCTAGGTTGGCAGAAGCTAGCACAAGTCACGGGAGCTCATCCCATTATGCGGCACTCGGGATTCGAACCACTGAACTGCCGACCTTTCGAGCAACAAGTTCAGCGTCTTAACCACTGAGCCACCATTTCCCTGGAAGGACCCATATCGTATGCCAAATATTAAATAAGAGATATTCAACACAATAAGAGGATCATGGAAATAAGGTTGGTTTTTTTTTTTTTTAAAAAAGACTCATACAAACCGAGAGCGTTAGCACATGACTTCATTTTGGCAGACCTTTTAAAGGGGATCGGATTTTTGATCAGCAAATGAAAAGAATTTGGGTCCCTAGCAAGTTTCAAGATTAATAAACGGAGGGCAGGCACCTTAACAAAAATAAAATATGAAAATTACAAGAGCAAATAGAATGGAGGAAATCAAGCAGGTTTTAAGATTGAGAAGAAGGTAAAATATTTGGGCATAAACTGTGACAAATATGAATTGTAGGTTATTTCAAAATAATCACTGTGTTAAGATGTGGAAGGAAGTTTAAAAAGACATGTCAAAATGGGATAAATTACAATTGTCATTCTTTGGTAGAACCTCTGCGATTAAGTTGAATGTTTCAGACAATACCTGTTTTGACAATTGATGTACCACTTAAACAATGGGAGAAGGATATAGCTACATTTCTATAGCAAGAAAGAGAGAGAGAAAAAATCACACATTAAATATAAGATATTACAATAAGCGGAAATATGAGGAGGATTCAGTTTATCAGCTCTGTATTTTGCTGCCCACTGTTTCGTCTGGGTGTTGCTAAGAAATAGAAGGTTATTAGATCTGGAAGGTCACAAGATTAAGAAAGCATGGATTTATGGTACGATAAACCTTAGCTAAGTGTAGATTTTAAAAATCATTATGTCAAGTGGACTGTTCTTAGAATATGGAATAAATATACATTGAGATTCTGCCCGAAAACACCTTTGGCTTTGTGGCTTTCAGCCCCATAAGCGTTTTATAGATGAGAAATGTTAAGTAGACATTAATGGTGAACTTATTGTGATGTATTCAAATCCACTCAAGGAGATTGTGAAATGAAGTCAAGTGAAGATTTGACAACACAAGGATACACTTGGCAACGGTTTGCTAATGTAAAATGTATAGAAAAGTTTAAAGTGGATTAAAAAAAATACAATTTTGAGCAAAGTAAGTGAGTTTGAAAAGAACGATGCACTAACAATGAATACATTATTGCAAAACCGTATAAACATTTTGCTGAGATATGAACAGAAGGACAAATGAAAAATGTATGATCAAATGGACTAAAAAAAACCCCTGGCTATAATATACAGATGGACCGAGGGGAAAATATGCGGGTTGGAAGGATTGAAATTCTCCTTATTTTCCACCTTTAAAGATAATTTTTTTAAAATGACGTACCATTGGTAATTGTCAACAGAGAAATTGTCTAGAATATATAAAGGCTTTTTGAATCATGCCAACAACATGAAGGGTCATTTTTATCATGCCAGGTGGACACGTAAAATAAAGTATAAAATTTGGATACAAACACCTATATTAATTCAGAAGATTTGGAAGGTTAAAATACAATTGAAAAGAGAGATTTTTCGTTTGGGATTAATGAACAAGCAAGGAGAAAACCATGATGGAAAATTGTTTTTAGAAACGGCGACTGTTATTATATGTTTGAAAGTGGAAAGGTTTGACAATATCCACAACGGAAGAATGTCGTTGAAGATGATGGAACTTCATCCTGATGGATAAATTAAAGCCTTTGATTAGAGGGAAAAAAAACAACAACTGCATTTAGGGCTGATTGAAAACCTCTTACCATATAGACTTTTTTGTAGAAAATGGGGAAAATGCACTTATCATTTGTGGGTTTTGATTAGAAAAATAACCGGATAATAGAAAAGAATGAGCTTTCTGCAGTAATCATTAAGTAAGAGAAAACTTTGTAATTATATTTGCTGCAAAGGAAATTGGAAACGTTTTAAAATTTTATTCTTTTTTCTGCTCTTTCTTTCTTTCTTTCTTTCTCTTTCTTTCATTCATTCTTTCTTTCTTTTCTGCTTTTACTTTATTAATTTGTGTTAGCCTTTCAGCTCTTTGTAAAACTTTCAATAAAAAATTATATTACCAGTGAGATTGGCCAGGATATTTCCAAATAGGTCCCTGAATTGTTGGAGATGCAAACAAGGGACGTTCTACCACATGTGGTGGACCTGCTCTAAGATTAAGAAATTTTGGGGGAAGATAAAAAACTGGCTGGGTGAAATAACAGGGCAGAAAATAGGGGGAAAAAACCCAGAACTATACCTATTGGGCATTCTGGAAGGGAAAATAGAAAAAAAATATAAAATATATCATATGACACATATTGACGGCATGTAGAATTGTGATAGCACAGAATTGAAAACATCCAGATATCCCACTGGATCAAATTATAATAATAAAAAAAGAATGTGCAGAAATGGATAGATTATCGATGGAAATGAAGGAAAGGGAAGATACTGAGTACTATCGAATATGGAATAGATGGTATTCCTGGCTGGAGAATAAGCATAAAACTTAAGGGAGATTTTTGCCATGAGACTGAATTCTGAATAGAGGTTAAGATAATGTAAATAAGAATGTTGGTTTATAGAGATACTTAGAAGAAGAATCTGTATATAGAGGTTAAATAGGATAAGAGATACCGATGTAGAAAAAGCTGTTATGAGTAATGTAATTTTGATGCGTTTGTCTTTGTGTGTTTTATATATTTTTTTTGTTTTTTGTATTGTGTTTTTTTTTTTATTGTGTATTTTAATTTTTGGAAATTCAATAAATATTATTTTTTAAAAAATAAAAAGTAAAAAATTATATATGGAAAAAAAAACCCAGACGTGTGGACTTCAACACCCAGAATTCCCCAATTGGTGTGCTAGCTAGGGAATTCTGGGGATTGAAGTTCACATGTCTTAAAATCATAAAGTTAGAGAAACACTGTTTCTTCCCTTTCTTCTGCACGGTGCCCAAATTATGGGATGCTTTTTTTTTTAAATTTGCATTTATGTCCCGCCCTTCTCCGAAGACTCAGGGCGACTTACACTATGTCAAGCAATAGTCTTCATCCATTTGTATATTTATATACAAAGTCAACTTTTATTGCCCCCAACAATCTGGGTCCTCATTTTACCTACCTTATAAAGGATGGAAGGCTGAGTCAACCTTGGGCCTGGTGGCACTTGAACCTGCAGTAATTGCAAGCAGCTGTGTTAATAACAGACTGTCTTAGCAGTCTGGGCCACCAGAGGCCCTAAGTGTTATATCCCCCAAAATATATCAGTAATTTCCCCAGGGAAACCCATTTTGTCCCGATAATCAGTATTTTTTTAATATCTACCTACCTACCTACCTACCTACCTACCTACCTACCTACCTACCTACCTACCTACCTACCTATCTATCTATCTATCTATCTATCTATCTATCTATCTATCTATCTATCTATCTATCAACATCTTTGGCTAAGATTTATTTAATTGCCTTTCATCGCTTCATTTTAAACATCACAATTTATATTTCCGCTTCAAACAACTTTGCATGCTTCTTTGGAATAAAAAAAATCTGCAAACAACATCAATACCTATCGATACACATTTATTACATAAATCTGAATTGGCTGGGCGCAGTGAACTCCAGCCACAAACTCAAATTGTATTCAGGCTTTGTGCGTATTGTGTGAACACAAACTGGAGATGGATAGCTCAGCCTCTTTAATGCTCCGTTCTGCTGGGGAATCAGCAAACTCTGACCTGAATGGCTTATCAAGATTTCTGCAGCTGGTCCAGAAGCTCGAAGAGATTTGGGGAGGAATCCGGCTGGCTCTCTTTCGGTCCCTTCCTTCTGGAGGTGAGGTAAGGAATCCTATTAGCAGTTCAGGCGGGCAGTGAATATGGGGAGGGAGCATTGTTTCTGATCATGGAATGCAATCTTACCCTCTGACCCTTTCAAGGTTGTTTTCTTTAAGTGACTTCCTAATAGAGGCAGCATCAGGAGGCAGAGGAGGAAAAAATTTTTGGTGTAGCGTTATCGCAGTGGGAGCAGAGTCCTGGTGGATTAATTTCTCTCCAGTTCCTAGAAGCTGATGGAAGATAGTTGAATAAATCAACCCACTGGCTTTGCTAAACAGGTTCCAGACTGCTGCAAATAGCCTCAAGCGCTTATTTTGTTCAAAGGGGAAATTCTTCCTGGCTTGTAGGTCTCTTTATCGTGTCTTCTGCAAGGGCTGGGTATCAAATTGATGGCAAACCAGTCCCATCTGCCGTATTTAATTTGGGGCTTTGCACCTCAATGCAATGGATTTATCTTATGGTAGTTGCTGGTTTGTACGCAAGAGCCAGTTTGGTGTAGTGGGGGAGGCGTCAGGGTAGAAACTGGGAGATGGTGAGTTCTAGTACCATCTTAAGCATGAAAGCCAGATGGATGACTTTGGGCTAATCACGGGGAGATGGTGAGTTGTAGTTCCCCCTTAGGCATGAAAGCCAATTGGGTGACTTTGGGCTAATCACCAGGAGATGGTGAGTTTTAGTTCTACTTTAGACATGAAAGCCAGATGGATGACTTTGGACTAATCACCAGGAGACGGTGAGTTCTAGTCCCACCTTAGACATGAAAGCCAGTTGGGTGACTTTGGGCTAATTACCAGGAAATGGTGAATTCTAGTCTCGTTTTAGGCATGAAAGCCAGCTGGGTGCCAATCACCAGGTGACAAGGAGTTCTAGTCCCGTCCTGGGTCCAAAGCCAGCTGGGTGACCTCGGGCCAGTCTTTTTCTCCAAGCCCTAAGAAGGAAGCAATGGCAAAACATTTCCAAAACCATGCCAGGAGAACTTCAGGGCCTTCTCCAGGCAAAAGTCAACACTGACTTGAAGGCACCAAAAGCAAAAAAAAATTGCAATTACGACGGACAATTTTTAACACTACATTCCAACAACAGCTGAATTTAACAGCCCGAAAAAACCCACAGGTTCTCAAGCTACGTTCCTATGGATGACTCTGAAATGCCTTTGAATTTTTCTGCTCCCCTTGGGAAAATGCCAAGGAAACAGGCTGAAAGATCTCCAGAAAGGAAAAGTCCACATTCCCGAGATTCGATGCCAGAGACGTGGAGACAAAAGGATTTATTCAAACTAAGGAAGGGGACCGAGTACGAGAACCAGACCTGTTTTCTCATTCAGGTAATGTTTCCGCGGAGGTCCTTGGCAAACATTTTAGGTCAGAAATAATTGGCAGCCTGTCTCCGAATGCTATATAACTTCCATTACTGGGTTAGAACTATTCAGTTAAATGACGGTTTTTTTTAAAAAATAAAAATAAAAAGAACGCTTCCCAGTTGCCATGTATTAATAACACCATTAAACATGCATTGAGTAGCACACTTTCTTTATTTAAAAAAAACGTGCAGTTAATTGGACGACAATGTAACCCCAGGAAGAGGCTGTTTAGCAAACTAATGCCTATTTAATTAGCAGCCCACTTCTCAATAATAATTTTTTAAAATGCCAATCTTGGTTTTTTTTTTTCTCCCTTCCCCCGCTTCGCTCTTTGTTCACCAAATTGAGTTCACAATAGAAGATTGCAAAAATTTCGAGGCTTGGCATCCGTTTAAGCTTCTGGACAGCTGAGGAGCAAACATTAAATTGCCTGGATAATAGCTGGCACGCCCCTTGCTTTCTGGCTTAAATTCTGCCAAGATGTCTTCTTCCCATCATGGAGACTTTCTCTGGCTTTTCCATCTGGGTGAGTTCCAGCCAGAGACACAGGGAGAGGTGGGTCCAAAAAATAATAATATTCAAAATGGTATAAAATCTGTATAAAATGTTTTACAGGTGGCACTTCCCACCCACAAGATTGGCAAAAATTAGTAAAAAATATTCTCCGATTGGTTGGAAATGTGAAATTGAGTTAGGATCATACTATCACATGTGGTGGGAGTGCCCAAAAAAACTAAAAAAATTCTGGCAGCAAATAAGAAGCTGGTTAGAAGAGATGCTAATGGTCAAAATGGAAGTCAAACCAGAATTTTTCTTATTGGGCAAGATGGATGGCAAACACGATAAAAATGTAACCTACTTAACATTGCATATATTAACCCCGGCAAGATTAGCATTTGCTCAAAAATGGAAGCGTAAAGAAATACCCTCAGAAGAAGAAGTAATAAGCAAAATTTACAACTGTGCAGAGATGGAGAGACTTACTTTAGAACTCAAAGACAAAAGCGAATCAAGATACGATGAAGCCTGGAGTAAATTCTATGACGGGCTTGATCGGAAGAAGAATGCCATAAACAAGAGATAAGGAATGTCTGGAAATGTATATATCAATGTATATTGTGAGTGTATAATAGGTTTATTAAATATGTACATAGTTGTAAGGGGAGTAGTAATATATTATATACTTGATATATAAGGAATGCCGTGATAGCTCAGGCTGTAAAGAAGCCTGTTATTAGAACACAGCAGCCTGCAATTACTGCAGGTTCAAGCCCGGCCCGAGGTTGCCTCAGCCTTCCATCCTTTATAAGGTAGGTAAAATGAGGACCCAGATTGTTGGGGGGGCAATAAGTTGACTTTGTAAATATACAAATAGGATGAGACTATTGCCTTATACACTGTAAGCCGCCCTGAGTCTTCGGAGAAGGGCGGGGTATAAATGTAAATAAAAAAATAAATAAATTAGGAGATATGTAAATTTGTATATAGACTGAGGAATATATGATTTAGTAACTTGAACTTGACGTAAATGTTAGAAGCCAGAGACGTAGAGCAATGTCCATTGTTTTTGTTTGTTTTTAAAACCAATAAAATTTTTCTAAAAAATAAATGTCTTCTCCTTTTTCAACGGCTGTTTTTTTTTTTAATTTTATTTTTTAAATACAAATAATACAAACGTAGTACATATACATCTAAATACAAAAGAAAGAAAGAAAGAAAGACAGGAGAAAGAAAAAGGAAAAAAAAACCCAAATATTACAGCGCACCCCATCCCTTGGAGACCATTTTTCCTTTTATATTTCTTTCATCTGTAATAATTAAAAGATATACAATATATTCCAATTGTGCCCTTATCCCATTCAAAACAACATATATTCCTGAGTAGGTTTATTCCCTTTGCCTTCCGCCAGCACTGATTTTATAAAATCCCACCCTATTTCGTGATAACTGTTTGCTCTGATCATCCCCTTTTCAAATTTAATTTCTGTTGTTCATTTACCATTTGTTGGCATGCTCCAAATTTCATTATACCGCTCATTTCTTTGAATGTCCCAATTTCCACCCCAATATTTAGCCATCGCTAATCTGGCTGCCATTATCAAATTTACAATCAATTCCATTTTTCATTCATTTATATCCTGTTTTTCCACCAGCAACAGTAATAATGCAATTCTTGAAGACATGTCTAAAGTCACATTCAGAAGTGCTCTAATTTCTCTAAACGCCACGTCCCATATTTTTGGTGCACTATCACAATCCCACCACATATGTTTATATGTTCCAACCTCTTGCTTGCACCTCCAACAAATATTTTAATATTTACGTGGCATTAGGTAGGGCCTCTGGTGGCTCAACGGACTAAGTCTGTCTGTTATTAACACAGCTGCTTGCAATTACTGCAAGTTCAAGTCCCACCAGGCCCAAGGTTGACTCAGCCTTCCATCCTTTATAAGGTAGGTAAAATGAGGACCCAGATTGTTGGGGGCAATAAAAGTTGACTTTGTATATAATATACAAATGGATGAAGACTATTGCCTGACATAGTGTAAGCCGCCCTGAGTCTTCGGAGAAGGGTGGGATATAAATGCAAATAAAAAAAAAAAACCCAAAAAAATACCTCCATATCACTTTATATCCATTTTCCTTAACGCTAACTGACATATTCGTATACGCTCTTCTATTCCAAATATTTTTCCAATCATTATCATTTATTTCTCCTAAATCTGTTTAATGGCTGTTTTTGATGGCTGGGAGAAAGCAGGCAGGTGGTTTTCATTAGAGGTGTGTGCGCTGGCCCTTTTGACCGTTTAGGCATTTGATTCATTTTTAATTATTATTATTTAATTATTATTATTATTAAATAATATAATATAATATGATATGATATGATATGATATGATATAATATAATATAATATAATATAATATAATATAATATAATATAATATAATATAATATAATATAATATAATATAATACAATATAATACAATATAATATAATATAGTACATTATATTATTATTAATTAACAGAAAGAGATCAAAAAGCAGAGATGGAAGAAGTAAATGCATTCAACCCTCGCCTTACGACTGTTCATTTAGTGATCATTCTAAATTTCAACAGCCCTGAAAACAGTGACGGATGACCGCTTTTCGCACTTACAACCAGCGGTGAAATCCAATTTTTTTTTACTACCGGTTCTATGGGCATGGCTTGGTGAGTGTGGCAGGGGAAGGATACTGCAAAATCTCCATTCCCATCTCGCTCCAGGGGGAAGGATACTGCAAAATCCCCATTCCCTCCCCACTCCTGGGGGAAGGATACTGCAAAATCCCCATTCCCACCCCACTCTGGGGTTAGCCAGAGGTGGTATTTGCCGGTTCCCCAAACGACTCAAAATTTCTGCTACCGGTTCTCCAGAAACCCCTGCTTACAACTGTTGTGGCATCCCCAGGGCCATGGCTTAGGACCTGGGTACTTACGGGACCGCCTGCTGTTACCACACGCCTCCCACCGACCCGTACGCTCCCATAGAGAGGGACTTCTCAGGGTGCCGTCTGCCAAACAATGCCGGCTGGCGGCCCCCAGGGGAAGGGCCTTCTCTGTGGGGGCGCCCACACTCTGGAACGAGCTTCCCCCGGGTTTACGTCAAATACCTGACCTTCGGACATTCCGTCGCGAACTGAAGACACATCTCTTTATCCGCGCGGGGCTGGCTTAAATTAGTTTTAATGTGAAATTTTATCAATTTTTAAACGGGGTTTTTAGTATGGAAATTTTTAATTTTAGGCTAATTTAAATAAGTTTTTTAAATGGTATTTTAACCTGTATATTGTATTGCTGGTTTTATCTTGCCTGTACACCGCCCTGAGTCCTTCGGGAGAAGGGCGGTATAAAAATCAAATAAATCAAATAAATAAATAAATAAAATAAATGTGGTCAAAATTCAGACGCTTAGTAATGGGCTCCTATTTATGATGGTTGGCGACCTTCTGACCATGGGGAAATCCATGGAGAAGCTGGATTCATTCAACAACTGTGTTCCTAACTTAACCAGAGTTCAGGGATTCACTTAACAACGGTGGCAAGAAAGGTTGCAAAATGTTGCAAAACTCACTTAACCGTTGTCTCACTTGTCCCAAAAGTGCTGTTTTTCAAGAGGCAACTGGACGTTCTGGTTTTTCTTTGAAGACGTTTCACTTCTCATCCAAGAAGCTTCTTCAGCTCTGACTGGATGATGGGGAAGGAAGTGAGGGAGGGAGGGAGGGAGGGAGGGAGGGAGCAAGGAAGGAAGCTGGGAGGGAGGGAAGGAAGGAAGATGGAATGGAAGGAAGGAAGGAAGGAAGGAAGGAAGGAAGGAAGGAAGGAAGGAAGGAAGGAAGGAAGGAAGGGAAGTCGATAGAGATTCTCCGTCCTTCAGGTCCTGGTTGTCCCAAAGGAGCTTTTTTCAAGAGGCAACTGGACTTTCTGGTTTTTCTTTGAAGACGTTTCACTTCTCATCCAAGAAGCTTCTTCAGCTCTCATGAGAATACACACACACACACACACACACACACACAATTTCTCCTCTTGCCGCACATTCTCCACTTTTGCTCTCCTCATTTTTTATCATCTGAAATGATTCCCTTTTCCAATGTTGTGCCAAATGAATTCCTGCTGCCATCATCAAACGTCTCAATAAAATTGTGATTCTCTTCATTTATACTCTCTGGAATAATTCCTCAAAAAAAGATGGATGCTTTTTATATCTCTTCTGCTACTAGAGAACTGACGTCTAATCTGGTGTAGCGTTTGAACTTCTCTAATTGTAGAATGCTGGTTTTCCGTTGCAACAAATGTCAGCAGAACGCAAGGAGAACTCAACTGGAACAAGCCATGCCTGTCTTAAGCCAGCATTTGATTTCTCACAGGGCCCAAACGGATGCTCCTGGGTGGCTGATAATCACAAGCATGGAGCAGGCTCATCTCTGTAGTTGGTACGCGGTGCAATGTTTTTCCTAACTTGGATGTAATATGAGACCTTCAACAACTAGGAGTCCTTGCCAGACCTGTCCTCTAGGAATGTATCTAATCCAGTTTGAAAGTCACCTCTGTTGATAGCCATCACCTATAATTCCACAACTAAATTACACGTTGGGTGAAAATGCACTTTTTTTTTGACTGTTCTCAGTGGCCTTCAAGTTTTGTTAGATGATTCCCAGTTGGAGAATTGAGACAAGGAAGGCAGGGAGGGAGGGAGGAGAGAAGGAAGGAAGGAAGGAAGGAAGGAGGAGGGAGGGAGGGAGGGGGGGAGGAAGGGAAGGAGGTGGAACAGAGAAGGAAGGGGAAGAGGAGGAGGAATAGAGGGAAGGAGGGAAGGAAGAAAAGGAGGAAGACTAGAGGGAAGGAAGTGAAAGAGGAGGAGGAATAGAAGGAAGGAAGGAGGGAAGGAGAAGGAGGAGAAGGAGGTGAAATAGAGAGAAGGAAGGAAGGGGAAAAAGAGGAGGAAGAGAGGGAAGGAAGGAAGGAGAAGGAGGAGAAGGAATAGAAGAAAAGAAGGGGAAGAGGAGGAGGTATAGAGGGAAGGAAGGAAGGGAAGAAAAGAAGGAGGAGAAGGAATAGAAGGAAGGAAGGGAAGAGGAAGGAAGAATAGAGGGAAGGAAGGAAGGAGAAGGAGGAAGACTAGAGGAAGGAAGTGAAAGGAGGAGGAATAGAAGGAAGGAAGGAGGAAGGAAGGAGGAGAGAAGGAAGGAAGGAGAAGGAGGAGAAGGAATAGAAGGAAGGAAGGAGGAAGGAGGAGGAATAGAGGGAAGGAAGGAAGGGAAGAAAAGAAGGAGGAGAAGGAATAGAAGGAAGGAAGGGAAGAGGAAGGAAGAATAGAGGGAAGGAAGGAAGGAGGAGGAGAAGAAATAGAAGGAAGAAAGGGAAGAGGAGGAGGAATAGAGGGAAGGAAGGAAGGGGAAGAGGAGGAGAAATAGAGGGGAAGAAAAGAAGGAGGAGAAGGAATAGAAGGAAGGAAGGGGAAGAGGAGGAAGAATAGAGGGAAGGAAGGAAGGAGGAGGAGAAGGAATAGAAGGAAAGAAGGGGAAGAGGAGGAGGAATAGAGGGAAGGAAGGAGATGGAGGCAGAACAGAGGGAAGGAAGGAAGGGGAAGAGGAGGAGAAATAGAAAGGAAGAAAAGAAGGAAGGAAGGAAAAACTCTTCCCTATTTTCTCCAAACAAAACATGATTTTATCCCTCTTGATCCTTCTTGGGCATCTTTTTGTTTTTCTAAGCTAAGGAGTGCCAGACTTTTTCTTTTTCTTTTTCAAAATAAAGAAAACATTTAGACTCCCTGATAATTTTGGTTGCTGTCTTCTGCTCTGCCTCCAACCCTACTATTACGCTGTGTGTGCAGACGTATAATCACCGTAGAGATGTCGAGAGGTCTATTCTACTCCGTGTGTAGGGCCAGGTTTCTGCCCCTCACCAACCTTCGTCTTTGGTGCATCAACAAGAATGTCTGCAACACTTTAGTGGTATGCTAAAGTTAGGGTTTTTTGTTTTTTTAACTCTTAGAATCTTTTACTCATGAATCTTTGACATCCTAAATTTCTGGAAGAATAAGGCAGGCTGGGGTATTATTAATAAAAGTTGGTGAACACAAAACTAAGTCCCATCACACACACTGATGGTGTACATGATTGTATTAATTATTGAAACAGTTTGAAAGGTGTCATTTGCCAAGACAATATATTGGTATATATTGATATCTACGGCCTGCCTAAATTGAATATACTAAAGAAATAAATAAATAAACTAAATATAAGTTTAACTCATAGAATCATCTACTGTGATGTCCTTCCTGTTGAAGACTACTTCGGCTTCAATTGCAATAATACAAGAGCAACCAATAGATTTAAACTTAATGTCAACCGCTTTAATCTAGATTGCAGAAAATATGACTTCTGTAACAGAATCATCAGTGCTTGGAATACTTTACCTGACTCTGTGGTCTCTTCTCATAATCCCAAAAGCTTTAACCAAAAACTTTCTACTATTGACCTCACCCCATTCCTAAGAGGACCATAAGGGGCGTGCATAAGAGCACAAACATGCCTACCGTTCCTGTCCTATTGTTTTTCTTTTCTTCTTCCTATATATATGTATGCTTATACTTCCTTATATTTCCTCATATATATGTTTATATACTATATAATCATGCTTGTGTATATTGTTGTGACAAAATAAAATAAAATAAATAAATGCTGAAAGAGAATCCCAGGTTGCCTCCTGCCATGTCCTGTCAGGACCATCAGACTACCTGCACCAACTTTTCCTCATAGATGGCTGAGGAATTCCGGGAGTTGAAGTCCACAAGTCTAAAAGTTGCCATGTTTGGCGTCCCCCGCTCTAGGAGATGGGGCCGAAAACCTGAAAAGTTCAGATTAGAGAGACTCGGGGGGGGGGGATCATTTCTGACCGAGAGGTGTGAAGTTGGCAAACTTCTGTGCAAAAATAGTCTAAAGAGGCTGGTAGAGAACAGAAGATAAGAAGGTGTATGGAATCAGAAAAAAAATAAAAACAGATAGCCGGAGACAATCACTCGGCCATATCAACCTGACTAGGTGGCTCAGTGGCTAAGACACTGAGCTTGTCGATCAGAAAGGTCGACAGTTTGGCGGTTCGAATCCAGAGTATGTGAGAAGGGGGTTGGACTAGATGACCTCAAAATCCCTTCCAACTCTGTTACTGTTACCAACCGCAAGGTGGGGAAAAGAACTGATTTGGACTATTTGAGGAGAAGGGAAGGATACTGCCTAGTGATTGAGCCAATGTGATTTCTCACCTAGGGTATAAAGTGGTACAGTCCATGCAATCTTGGCAGGACTCCTCCTCCTCCTCCTCCTCTTCCTCCTCCTCCTCCTCCTCCTTCTGCACTGTCAAAGGCTGCTTTCTCTTCCACACCTTCAGACCAGGGGTGAAATGCTCCCAGTTTGGACCGGTTCGGCTGAACTGGTAGCAATGATGGCCGCTGATTCAGAGAACCGTTCGTGACGGCAGCTCAAGGCTCCACCCACCTGCTTGGCTGTCATTACTTCCTGGTTTTAACCTTTTTTTTACCCTCTGCGCATGCACAGAAGGGTCACTTCTGAATCGGTAGGGAAGGTAAGTAGATTTCACCCCTGTTTCAAACTGCTAAGAAAGGCAATTGATGGCTAGTCCCACAACTCTGTGAACATAAATAGAAGATCAACGGTGACATCTCAGCGGTGGCCTGGATCTATAATTTTGGACCCGTGGCCAAATCCCGAAGCTTGAACCCATGGCCAAAGGCACCCCCAACTTTCCAGGCTGGGGCTTTAGGGATCTCCAAAACAGATCCTTACCTGGTCACATTTAAAGAGGCAGGAGTGGGAAATGACGAAAGACGGGACATCTCAAGCCTAGTTCAAACTATCCTGAAGGTTAAATCAACTGCAAGTGAAATGAATTTTAGTTTTTAGCTGAGCTTCTGACCTCTTTGGCGGAGGGGGGGGGTAGAAATGTGGGGACCCCAGAAGTGACTTGCCTTCTTCCTTTGCCCTGAGGAAATCTGGGGAGGGGGTGGGAGCAAAGCCCCCTCCTAAAGTGCCAGCATCACCTGAGAAGGCTTCCAACAACTGGCTTTTCCTCTGGTGCTGATGGATTTGCACCTGTTCCTTGTTAGTTCTGGGGTGGGGTGAAAAATTGGGAGCCGGAGCTTCCTGCATCTCCCCTCTCCCCCCACCCCCCCGAAAAATAAAAACTAAAAACCCATCAGCTCTGATCTCTTCTTTTGGCTTTAGCCATCACGGAGAGCGGGAAGGAGAAGCCTGGGAACACAAAGACACACATTCCCTAGGGTTGTGACAGCCATGCCAGGCCCTCTGCAGCTGTGGCTTCCTCCCCTCCCTCTTCTCCTCTCTGGCTCTGTGTCCCTTTGTTCTCCGAGCTGAGCTGAACTCGCCAGACTGAGCCAGCTGCGAAGAATTTAGATTTACACCATCCAGGGATTTGAGGCTCCTCTTTCCGCTCTTCCCTGCTGCCCTCGTTCCGGACCATTCTGCCATTTTCCTGCCTGGCATCTTTTCCTATGGTCCATCGCCTTGTGAGTTGCAACCTTTGCCATGGGAGGGAATTCGACGTGCGGGGAATGATCCGTTCATCGGCCGAGCCACCTTTGCGGCAACTCTGGGGCTGAAAGGAGGGGGGGGGAATGGAAACAGGGATCACAGAAATAGATGGACAGCAGCACAGGTGAAGCCGAGATGGATGGTCTGAGGGGATGTTTCAGCTTTTAGAAAAATAATGGTCTGTGGAAAAGGCCTTCGGAGACAGGAGAAAGAGATGGTGGCTAGGGCATGGTGAGATAAGAGACTACATAGACATCAGCTGCGTAATGGGTTCTAGGATCAATATAAAGATAAAGGTAAAGGTTCCCCTCACACATACGTGCTAGTCGTTGCTGACTCTAGGGGGTGGTGCTCATCTCCGTTTCAAAGCCGAAGAGCCAGCGCTGTCCGAAGACGTCTCTGTGGTCATGTGGCCAGCATGACTCAACGCCAAAGGCGCAAGGAACGCTGTTGCCTTCCCACCAAAGGTGGTCCCTATTTTTTTCTTCTTGCATTTTTACGTGCTTTCGAAACTGCTAGGTTGGCAGAAGCTGGGACAAGTAACAGGAGCTCACCCCATTACACGGCAGCACTAGGGATTCGAACCGCTGAGCTGCCGATCTTTCGATCAACAAGCTCAACATCCTAGCCCCTGAGCCACCGCGTCCCTTTTAGGATCAATATATGGGATCCTAGAACTATAATGACATATGAGAAAGGACAGGGGGGAAGAGATGGTGGCTAGAGAATGGTCAGCTAAAGAGACTACAGAGCCCTCAGCCACATAATGGGTTCTAGGATCAATCAGTTGGATGGTATGTGGGAAAGGCATTGGGAGACAGAGGGAAGAGACAGTGGCTATGGAGTGGTCAGATAAGAGACTGAATAGCCCTCAGTTGCATAATGGTTAAGGCAGAAGACTCAAAAGCAACCCTCCCTAGTTGTACATGGTATAAAGGAGGTGGGAGAATTGAATATGCTTGCACGATCTGTAGCTTCACAATGAAGCAGAATTCACTTATGTGGTCATGGCAAGACTGATAATGACATAGCTTGGATATTAGAGCTTTCTAGTTGAACATTTTTTCCCTAAATGCAATTCCAGAAAGAGCCCGAATGAAACAGGGATCTCCAACCTTGGCAACTTTAAGACTTGTGGACTTCAACTCCCAAAATTCCTCAGCTAGCAAACCTGGCTGAGGAATTCTGGAAGTCCACAAATCTTAAAGTTGCCAAGGTTGGAGATCCCTGCTCCAGGAGGTATCTGGAAGGCTTGCCTTCCTTCTGCTCAAGAGACCTACTGAGAAGGGTCCCCTGAAGCAAGAACTTTGTTCTCCATCGATCCTTCCTGAATCAGCTTGGCTTAGTTTACCACATATTCAACTGTGTTGACTTTAGACCACGTTGACTCTTAGGTCTTCCTTCAAAAAAAAACCCCCCAAACAACAACCCAAAACATAAGAAAATCCCCTAATTAGCCCGATTTGTGGAATTTCATTCAGGCCACCACCATCCTAAGGGGATCCTCCGGGAAATTTTTTCCGGTAGATTTCAGAAGCCTTAGGAGGATCCAGTTAGTTAAGAGGGCTTTCCCAATTTGCAATGATTATTTCAGGAGAGAATGGTTGGAAATAGTCGGGGAAATGTGTTTTTAAATGCTTTTTCCCCTAGACGGTGACTCAGGCCACTGGTGAATGGAGACATTTTTTCACAGAAGTGAATGGCATTTTAATAAGATGAATGGTCTCTCAGTGATTGTTTGCATTGGGACAGAGCCAAAAAAAAATCCTCTATCTTCCCTTCTCCACCTGCGCTTGTTCAATCTGATGAAAGAAAATTTGCTTTTGGAAAGTCCTTTCGATTGAAAGGCAATTATTCCGAGTGAAGGCAGGCGGGCAGGCTGTCCTTGCACTCACTGAATGATGGACTTGGCCAAGGAGTGAAATCCAGCAGGTTCCGACAGGTTCTGGAGAACCGGGAGCGGAAATTTTGAGTAGTTCAGAGAACCGGCAAATACCACCTCTGGCTGGCCCCAGAGTGGGGTGGGAATGCAAGTTTTGCAATATCCTTCCCCTGGAGTGGGGAGGGAATGGGGATTTTGCAATATCCTTCCACAGGAGTCTGGAGGGAATGGGGATTTTGCAGTATCCTTCCCCTGGAGTGGGGTGGGAATGGAGATTTTACAACATCTTTCCCCGAGGAGTGGGGAGGGAATAGGGATTTTGCAATATCCTTCCCTTGGAGTGGGGTGGGAATGGAGATTTTGCAGTATCCTTCCCCTGCCATGCCCACCAAGCCAAGCCAAGCCAAGCCAAGCCAAGCCAAGCCAAGCCAAGCCTACACCCACCAAGCCACACCCAAAGAACTGGTAGTAAAGAAAATTGGATTTCGGCACTGGGGTGGTGACACACACACAGAGGTCAATTTTGCATCATTTTGCACCTGAATTTTTTATTTTATTTTATTTTATTCAATTTTTATACCTAATCTACATCGATCTGGCTGTCCGGGTTTCCTTTTAAGATGGCAGTTGGAGGGTTGGCCGATTTAAATCGTAACGAGAACTTATCCCGAAGGAATACCTCTCATCTAGACCAGAGGTCTCCAACCTTGGCAACTTTTAAGACTTGTGGACTTCAACTCCCAGCAAAGCTGGCTGAGGAACTCTGGGAGTTGAAGTCGACAAGTCTTAAAAGTTGCCAAGGTTGGAGACCTCTGGCTTAGGAGACAAAGTCCATCTTCTGCCACTTCCGACCATGAAGCTTGGAACCTCCCCAAACCTTCTTTCTCACAGAGAATTTCCTAAACCTAGATTGAATTTAAGCTGAAAAAACAAAACAAAACCCAACGGGATTGCAGATGTAATCCCTTCTTAAACATATTTATTTATTGATTGAATTTATACTGCCGCCTATTTGCTCATGGCGACTCGAGGGGGCTTATAAAATATAAAACCACGTTTAAAAGCAATAAAACAATTTTTTTAAAAAAACAAATAAATTAATGTAATAAAATCACCCCCTACCCCAGCGACAGCCAATCACATGAGCCATTGAATGGGCCCCATCCCGTTGTAGGTGCCCTAGGCCCGCTGGCAGAACTAGGTCTTCCGGGCCTTCCGGAAGAGAATTAGGGTGGGGGCCATTCTAATCTCTGGGGGGAATGATGTTCCAGAGAGAGGGAGCCACCATGGAGAAGGCCCTTCTTCTGGGACCCGTCAGGTATATCTCCCTTGATGGGACCAACATTCCCCGCCATCCCACTTTGATGGGTTGGGTAGATGTGTTGTGCCTCGTCCGCTTTCCCCGCAGCCGGGGCCTTCTTATCTGCTTCCGAACGCTGAGGAATATCCTAGCATGCCTCCCGGCCCCAGCCCTGGCTCCATGCCCAGACAGGCTGAGGAAGAAGAAGCGCCTCCAGCCCCCAGCCCTGGCTCCATGCCCAGGCAAACGGAGCAACTAGACCCCTCCCCCTCCCCCGCAGCATGTGAGCCTGAGGAAGGTCAATTACCAACAGCTGCAGACTGGAGTGACCCTCGCTTCAGGAGAATTGATAAGCGGCGTCAACCGGAAGAAGGGAGGGGCAGGCCGGGATAAGTGCTGAGTCATGGAGCCACACCCCATGGCCTATATAAAGGATCTGCTTTCTAGCATTCTCTGAGTCAGGCAAAGTCTACCTTATCTTGCTGAAATCACTTTCTGGTCTCCTGCCTGCCTTGAGAACTTTGTTAGGACTTTGGCAGAGCTGCAGAGGCACGCCTGATTCGGATTTCCCTGACCCGGCCGTCAGCGGAGGAGTGGGACACGACAAGATGTGACCAGCAAGAGACGGTCCCTCAGATATCCTGGTCTCCCAAGCCATATCTGGAGAAATACAGACTGGGGAAGATTGCTGAAGAGTAACACCACTCAAGCGAACGATGCCTGGGCCGTGAGTCGTTTAGAAGTGACGGGTGAGCTCGGGCATGCATCCCCACGTGTGTGAGCAATGGGTGAGCGTGTGAAGCCTGCACTTGCACACCTGTGTGCCGCTGACATGGAACAAAGCCGGAAACATTGCTGTACAGGAAGCTTCGCCTTCATAAAAGGACGGATTGTAAGTCAACTTTTTTTTTTTAAGTGCGGTTGTAATTTCGCATGGTCGCTAATTAAATCGGTTATTAAATCAGGCCCGGCTTGGTTTATTACAAGCTAATTGACAAAAGAGAAGTGATTCCAAAACCATTTTTTCCTCGATTCGTCTTGGTTCGTATACCATCCAGCACACCACATCCGAGATACAAAATCTGATGGTGGGCAACTTCTAAATTCGCTTCCCCAAAAAAAAAAAAAAAAAATAGAGAGAAGGCCGTCAAACAGCTTCCTTGTTTTAAAATTCTTTTATTTATAAAAAAGTACACTTCTTTCAACGGTCGATCCACTAGTCTTTTCTTTCTCTCTCTCTCTTTCTTTTTAAAATTATTTTTTTTTTTCATTTTGAACAAGTAAAAGACGATGAAGCAGAATGCTGCTCCCCACGAAAATTCCCTCCGTTGTCCCCCCGAAACAAAACGAAACCAAAAAAAAAAAAAAATTAAACAAAAGGAACCAAAGAAATTATTACAAAGAATGGGGAAATATTAAAAATAAAACCGAGAAATGAAAGCAAAGTTCAGTTTATTACACTCTCTATAATATTTGTCTTCTTCTCCACATATTTTTTTTTAAAAAATTTATTTTTACAAAAAAAAAAAAAAGCACTTACAACACAGAAAACACATCCCTCCCAATGGACATTTCTATTTCTCTTATACCACGAAGTTGATTATAGCAGGAATGCAATCAATGGGAACAAGGAGGTTAAAATGATAAGAGCCTTGTTTCTCAACCTGGGCAGCTTGAATTCCCAGAATCCTCCAGCCAGCCTGGAGAATTCTGGGAGTTGAAGTCCACATGTCATAAAGTTACCCAGGTTGAGAAACAATGGTGTAGAGAGACACATTTGAGCGAAGGGAATACATTGGAATGTAGAAAAGGAATCAAAATAACAGTGCAGTTTATTTCTCTGTTGGCATTTATTGGTACTGCTTGAGTATCTCATCGTAGAAAAGCGCTATGTACACATTTCCTTGCAAGAGAAGGCCATAAAGCTAGTCCTCAACTTACGACCATACAGCTAGTCCTCAATTTACAATCAGGACCAGAATATCCACTGCTAAGCAAGGCACTTGTTAAATGAGTCACTGCGATGGTTTAAGTCAGGGGTCTCCAACCTTCGGCAACTTTAAGACTTGTGGACTTCAACTCCCAGAGTTGAAGTCCACAAGTCTTAAAGTTGCCAAGGTTGGAGACCCCTGGTTTAAGTGACTAACATGGTCATTAAAGATAATCCAGCTTCCCCCACTGACTTTGCTTGTCAGTAAATGCTGGATATAGTCAGTTGCCAAGTATCTGAATTTTGTTCACGGGATCATTGCTGTCCCTTTTCAAAGTCTCGTCGTAACTTTGAACGGTCACTAAATGAATGGTTCTTAAGTGGAGGATTACCTGTATGGAGGCTTTGCTTGCATTGTGGCCTTGCATTTTTGGTTCTTTAATCCAGAACGAGGATTAAACCTTAAATCTATTCTTCCAGTGCATAAAAACCAACCCCAATATATATATATTCAGATCAGTCCAAACCTCAACTTTTATGGTGGGTTTCATTTTCTCCTAAGGAGAATTCTAGCTAACTTCTCATGTTTAATTTTGTGTTGTTTTTTTTAAATAAATTGCTGGAATAAAACAAAGAAACAATGCTGGGAAAAAAACGACGACAACAGGAAAGGCAACTGGTCTCATCATGAAATACAATAACGGAAATCAGAGGGCTGGGATGGGTGAAGCCAGATATACAGTCTTCCGCCAAACATCTGCCAGATGTGGCCTGCAATACAGAGCTTGAGAACCATTGGAAACCTCAGCAATGTTGGGTCCAGATTAAAATCCAGAAAGAAATCGGAGGTTGCATTTTAATCCATTCCAAGGTTGGGATTGAACTGTCCACCTTCCTCCACGCGAACAGCATCTCTCCGTGTTCAATAAATGTAGATTATTGATCTAGAGATGGCGAAGAGCCTTTATCCTTAAATGGAACCTCCACATCAAGGCGTTGTGTACCTTGGGACCTGAACTTTCGCCCACTGATGACAATCCAGAGAGAATATGGCGGCCTTCAGTGAACCAATGTGTAGCTTGGGGGCAGCATCCATCGGTGGAAGCAACGTGCAACGTCTGATAAGACTATGAACCAAACCGGTTGGCATTTTCTTACATTCTCACCCAGTGGCACATTTTTTTTCATGAAAAACTTGCTCTATGACAACACCACCTCTCTTACAGCGACAGAACGAGAACGGTCTAAAAACAAAATCGCAAAGGCGACATTTGGTCATCCTCTTGATACACATACTTCTTGTCTCATCTCGTCAGATTTGGCAGTTTTTCTGTTTTTTCAAAAGCATGCACCGGTTTTCACCCGTCTAAAGAGTTTTGAGTCATGTACAAGGAAGGATTAAGGCTGAAATGATCATGCATCCCTGACCACAGAAAAATAGGGTCTAAAAATATCTGCATGGAGGGTCTCCAGGATTAGATATGGCTCCCCAAGGCAGAGAAGGAAGTCCAAGGTCAAAAAAACGTACAAATTCAAGAGCTCCGTAGGTAACTAGAGAGACTGATCGGCAAGGACGTTTGAACCATCTTGTTAGCAGGAAAGGAAGGAAGCCCAACAGAACAAGGATAATTCCTATTTATTTATTTATTCATGGCATTTCTGCACCTGACCGTCTCACCTAAGTTACCCTTCTGAGAGGCTAAGGGATGAGAGACAGGATGATAGAAAGAGGACTGCTGGTCCAAGGAGAATGGAATTCATCTAGGTCATTGCTCAGAAGGTCCAAACGTATTTGTGGTGGTCTATCTCTAGCTAGACTAGAAGGAGGTGTTAAGAGGGGTCTGAGCTTGGAGTCTTTGCAGTGGAGAAAGTGGCACAGGACCCACTTCTCCCAGAATCCCAGAATCCCTATCTGACCGTTTCCAAGGGAAGGTGGTCAGTCTGGAGAGAATCAGTGTTCCAATATCTGAGGGACTACCACAAAAAAGAGGGTGTCAAGCTATTCTCCAAAGTAGCTGAGGGCAGGACAAGAAGCAACGGGTAGAAATTAATCAAGGAAAGAAGCAACCTAGAACTAAGGAGAAAGTTCCTGACCGTGAGAACAATTGATCCGTGGAACAACTTGCCTCCAGAAGTTGCCAGTGCTCCAACATTGGAGGTTTTTAAGAAAAGATTGGACAGCCATTTGTCTGAAATGGGATAGGGTCTCCTGCTTGAGCAGGGGGGTGGACTAGATTAAAGACCCTTCCAGCGGTAGGATCCTATGGTTCTATTCTCCCAAACGCTTGAGGGCCGAACAAGAACTAACTGGTGGAAGATTATTAAAGAGAGAATCAACTTAGAACTAA